>NC_091751.1:67335164-67510164 GCF_043380555.1 Nothobranchius furzeri | reverse complement strand
TCCTCAGACGTGTCACCAGGTGTGACGCGTCGTCATGCTTTTCCTCTAAACTGAGGAAGACTTTAGCTGTCGTTGTAAAACTGCCCAGGTATGAAAGTCCATTATTTTCTACATGTGTGAACAGAAGAACCAGCCTACGGTTGATGACGTGTGTTCTGTGATCGTCCACAGAGGCTCTGCACCTCGGTGGCATGCTGGTGAGGTACGGATATATTTACCCCCTTAAAGAGCCACGATGCCTCGTGCTGCAGCCCGACGACTCGCCCTACCGCTTCCAGGTGACATAAACAGCTGCAAGTAAAAACCCAGCCTTCCCCCACTTAATTAAACTTCCACTTTTTCTCCATCAGGATCTCAAATTCCTGTTTTATTCTCATGTCACTAACCGAGTCTCTTCTGTAAGTCTCCTGTTAAATTCATAACAACTGTTTTTTTCCCAGACTCCATATTTCTGGATGAGTACAAGATGGCCTGCCTCGGAGGTGGATTATGGTAGGAAAAGAAAGATGTGCAGATTCAAAATTAATGAAAAAGGTTCTCGGTTTTTTTTTATTCCAGTTTTCATTTTCCATCCTCAGCAATATTTTTGGCAAAGAAGAACATAAGAAAACAAGGAGAACTGATGGAACATGAAAAGGTTGGAGATGCGTGTGTCTGAGAGGAAGTGTGTGCACAATGAATTATGTAGGAAAGATTTTACTGCAAGATTCCCGTGTCGTCATTCCACATCTCCCCCTCCTCTAGGAGAGGTACAGTCTGTTGCACAAGAGGATCAACCATACTTGGGACTTTGTGGTGATGCAGGCCAGAGAGCAGCTCAGGTGCACACACACACACACACACACACGCACACGCACGCACGCACACACACAATTTTACATTGTGATTGGTGTTCAGGACATCCAAGCAGAGGAGGAAGGCTGACCGTATTGTTCTGGAGTGTCAGGAGCAGGCTTACTGGCTCATCAACAGACCGCCGGTACGTTCCCTGCCACAGTTCTGCTACCAACATGGACGTAATTTTGGGGGGGGGGGACAGGGGGGGACATGTCCCCCCCACTTTTTCCAAAGTCAAGTGTTGACCCCTGCACTTTTTACCATCCAAAAACAATGTTACGCTGTATTAAATTGACACTGCTTGAGCTCTAGGACCAAGCAAAAAACAACCGTTTGTGTTGAAACCTGTTTCCCATTAGAGCATACTGTAAAGATACCCCCCCCTCCCCCGTGTCTCTCCCCCCCCCACTTCTAAAGTGAAAATTACATCCATGGTTACCAATGTTACTTAACTCAAAAGAATGTGGGCTAAACCCGTGGAAAGTCATATACAATTCCTTCAAACGTAATGGACTTTTAAAATCAGAATGGTTTATTTGTGCGTTAATCATGAAAAATGAAAATGACCCTTGAAAATGCTTGAAAAGGACTTGATTTTGATTTTTGCCAAGGGCTTAAAATCCCTGGTTAATGCCGGCCCTCAGCAGCCGGTGGCCAGTGTTCAGTGTTTTCAGACCAAGTCTACGATTATGATCAGTCTGAAACGTGGAAACAACCTGTAATGTAATTAACTAGAGGACAACCGGCACAGTTTGACTGTAAAACAACCCAGGACAGAGAGCTTGGATGTTAGCTTCAGGCTAGCCTAGATATCAAAAATGGTTCCCAAAGTTGGGGTCAAGGCACAACTTGTGGTTGTGGAACATGAAAAGTAAGGGGTTAGGACAGTATTTATGAATAAATGCACGTAATAAAATGAGATGTTATTTTTGGCTGAATGGTGGAGCATGTTGCTTCACTGCTAAAAGGTTGCAGGTTTGAATCCCGGCTGCAGCCTTTCTGCATGGAGTCAGCGTTTTCTCCTTATGCACGAGTGGGTTTTCTTTGGGTACACTGGTTTCCTCCCACAGATTAAATACATGCCTGTTGGATTACGTGGAGAGTAAATTATCCCTAGGGGTGAGTGAGTGTTTCACCATGCATCATGATAAAGTTTAAAGGTCATCTTCACTGAAAAATACATTTTTTAATTAATATTTCTGATTAAAATCCGTCACTCTGAGTTTAACATGCAGAATAAACATGAAAATAGTCTCCTACATTAGCTTCCGACAGACAGATGAGATAACTGCTAGTTTGACAAAACCTCCAGACTCGTCAGATAATTCAGTGTCCTTGAACTGCATTGCAATGTTTACTGTGTGACGTGCCTTAAGACGACTCTTGTCGTGATTTGACGCTATATAAATAAACAGAACTGAATTGCTATGCTACACTGCATGTACAAGCATCTGCAGTTAGTTTGTTTTCAGTGTGCAACCTCGGAGAAGCTACAAGAAATGAGACACAATCCTTACTAATGTTCATCCACATTCAGTAGGACCAACTCCATCTTTTCTTGAATCTTATGAATTACAGACGAGGGCTTGGAGAAAACAAGAGAAGAAACCAGGGACTAAAAGTCAGAACTAGTGATGTGGATGAAATGTGATGACTTGCACACTCAATGACCACACACACACACACACACACACACACACACACACACACACACACACACACACACACACACACACACACACACACACACACACACAGAGCCATCACTTTATTACTCAGTAGAGGTGTGTGTGCGTGCTTTCAGCCCGGGGTCCAGAGTGTGTTGGACATGGGTCTAGAGCGTTCGAGTAACCAAAACCTGCCTGAAATATTCAAAGTACCTGGTGAAAACCTGAGCTGACAAAGGGAGAAACTCTCTGTGTGTGTGTGTGTGTGTGCGCGTGTGTGTGCGTGCGTGTGTGTTTGAGGATGGTCAGGAAGCCAGTCCAAGTGCACCTCAGGTCACTTTAAACATCACGTTAGTCCTCATTCCTCATACTGAGACATCCAGACTGAAGGGACTGGTAGAAGTGGTGAGAGGAGGGAGGGAATGCTGCGGGGTCTGGGGGGAGTCATGGGGGGAGGCGAGGGTTCAGTAGGACCAACTCCATCTTTTCTTGAATCTTATGAATTACAGACGAGGGCTTGGAGAAAACAAGAGAAGAAACCAGGGACTAAAAGTCTGAACTAGTGATGTGGAAGAAATGTGATGACTTGTACACTCAATGACCACACACACACACATACACACACACACACACACACACACACACACACACACACACACACACACACACACACACACACACACCATCATGTTATTACTCAGTAGAGGTGTGTGTGTGCTTTCAGCCCGGGGTCCAGAGTGTGTTGGACATGGGTCTAGAGCGTCCGAGTAACCAAAACCTACGAGTACCTCTGGTCAGTCACTTCTTTTTTCTGCCTTCCTGCAATCTGCTGCAGAACTTCTTCATCCATTCACACACCTGATTTCTGACACGTTTACTGTTTTTTTCCCTTTGCTACTTGGATATTTTTAAAGTAAGTGTAATATTTGTCTTCAGTCATTGTGGGTTTGTAGTTTGTAGTGCTTGTTAGTCATAGAAAAAACTACAAATATGAGCTAAGATCATTAAATTGCCATAATCTTATCATTGGTATCGAATTTATACCTCTAATTTCTCAGGACAGGTTCTGTTATACTGTGAGGGAGTCAGTGCAACAGCAATACAACCTTTTTATTTACGACATTTATAAAACTGATAAAAGCATCAAACAGCAGAGTATGCTGTGCAATTAGGAATGGTGTGCTGTGACCTTTGGTAGCCACCCAATTTAAACACAATCTGCAAAAACCTTACCCAAACAAGACAAACGCCACCCCTGTAGACCTCTGTAGCTGCAGGTAAACTTCATTGTAGAAACCATCAGGCGTTTAATGGGCCACAGGAAGGTAGACTTTACATGACTGAATTTTTATCATTGTTGGATATTTTAAAATTGAATGTCGGTTCACACAGCAGGACACCTTGCATAACTTACTGAGAGATCAATGTGAGATTAGATCAGCCTCGCACGGAAGCCAGGCGGCCATGCCAGTGGGCTACCCGGTCCCCAGAGCCCATTCTTAGCTTCTAGAGTTAGCTAAGTTAGCTAGTAGCCACATTGGTTCATTTGTTCCAAATGTAACAGCCCCACTCTCAGCTCCAACTCTTTTACCATTCTTTGATTGTCTGGGCATGACGTGACGTGTGACGCGGCCAAAATGTCAGTGGTGGCTTCCACCCTGCCCTTCATGGGGCAATGGGCGGGCCATGTCCATCCTTTTTATACGTCGATGGTCAAAACTCTGCATAATTATGTTACAATGATGTCACACACAAAATATCTAGAGCTGGGTACTCAATTGGTACATCAGGGTTGATCACAGCCAAACATTAAAACAAGTGAAGTTTCACCACCAAACGTTCCACAACTATATATTTGTTATCATGACATTTACTTATTATCTCCCTCACTGTTTTTGCACAGTAACTATTTGAGTAACTGTTTGTTACTCTTGTCACAGATGTGAAGTTACCATGGTGATCCTGATGAGCCACTGACACAAGATTTAACATTTCTTTCAGTCATACATTTTTCCATCAGACATTTCATCATACTTTGAATTATCTATTAAAGAGGGTATCCTACAGTCAGTATGAAAGTCATCACATAAACCTGTAACTTTAACTGTAAGCTGCCCTTCAGAGCACTGGCTCATATGATCTTCTCCTTCACAGAAATAGAACAGCGACTTCTACAAAAGAGAGGTAAGAGATGCTATCACTTTGAAGACATTTTTGGTTTTATACATTTCTGTTTTTTACATTTGTCTGTTTTTATGTGTGTGTGTTTTACTTTTGCCTGTTTTTATGTTTGTGTGTGTTTTACACTTGTCTGTTTTTATGTTTGTGTGTGTTTTACATTTGCCTGTTTTTATGTTTGTGTGTGTTTCACTTTAGTCTGTTTTTATGTTTGTGTGTGTTTTACTTTTGTCTGTTTTTATGTATTTATGTTATGTTTATGTTTTTATGTATTGTTTTATGTTCTGTTTGTCTGTTTTTATGTTTGCGTGTGCTTTACTTTTGCCTGTTTTTATGTTTGTGTGTGTTTTTCATTTGTCTGTTTTTTTGTTTGTGTGTTTTACATTTGCATGTTTTTATGTTTGTGTGTGTTTTACATTTGTCTGTTTTTATGCTTGTTTGTGTTTTTCATTTGTCTGTTTTTATGTTTGTGTTTTTCATTTGTCTGTTTTTTGTTTGTGTGTTTTACATTTGCCTGTTTTTATGTTTGTGTGTGTTTTTCATTTGTCTGTTTTTATGTTTGTGTGTGTTTTACATTTGTCTGTTTTTATGTTTGTGTGAGCTTTACTTTTGCCTGTTTTTATGTTTGTGTGTGTTTTTCATTTGTCTGTTTTTATGTTTGTGTGTGTTTTACTTTTGCCTGTTTTTATGTTTGTGTGTGTTACTTTTGCCTGTGTTATGTTTGTGTGTGTTTTACTTTTGCCTGTTTTTATGTTTGTGTGTGTTTTACTTTTGCCTGTTTTTATGTTTGTGTGTGTTACTTTTGCCTGTTTTTATGTTTGTGTGTGTTTTACTTTTGCCTGTTTTTATGTTTGTGTGTTTTACTTTTGCCTGTTTTCATGTTTGTGTGTGTTTTACTTTTGCCTGTTTTTATGTTTGTGTGTGTTTTACTTTTGTCTGTTTTTATGTATTTATGTTATGTTTATGTTTTTATGTATTGTTTTATGTTCTGTTTATCTGTTTTTATGTTTGTGTGTGTTACATTCACTGACACTTGTCGGTGATTCGATGCAATTTCTTGGGTTCCTTATTTAGGAATCTTTTTTATGTTTGTGTTTTAGTTTTGTCTGTTTTTATGTTGTGTTTTGCATTTTTCTGTCTCAGATTGAAGCATCCAGACGGGCTCTTGGGAGAAACAGAGTAAAGTCATCTATCTGCCTAGAAGGGTAAGTGTCAGATAAAGTCTCTCTCTCACACACACACACACACACACACACACACACACACACACACACACACACACACACACACACACACACACACACACACACACACACACACACACACACACACAGCTTAGTGCTTTTTCTGTAAGAGCGACTAATGGACTCTTCCTGAGGCAAGTTGGAATTAGTGGCCACTACCTCTTATGATCTGCTGCACTAATACAGTATTACTCTGTGTGTGTGTGTGTGTGTGTGTGTGTGTGTGTGTGTGTGTGTGTGTGTGTGTGTGTGTGTGTATGTGCCTCTGCATCTGTGCAGCTTTGTGAAATACTGCGAGCAGTACCAGGACCATGATCCCATTATGCTGGGCTGCCTTCCCAGTAACCCTTGGATCTCTGATGACTCTGCATACTGGACTATCAACACAGAAATGTAAGTTGAGACCTGAATGTACCACAGTCCTCCATGCTGTAGTTCATACTGCTGTGCTGTAGTTTAAAGCCGACATAGACAAATTACATGAATTACATCAACAACTGCTTTCTGGGGCTGAAACTACATACAAAATATGTTGTTTTTGTATATTTTTGTATATATCTTTAAAACACTTCCTTGAAATTATGATCATGTCTCAGCATGTCTCTTTTGGGACTTTGGACCTCTGAGATGATCTCCAAGCCTGGAAAGTTCAGAGGGTTTCTGTGCCATCAACTCTGAACTTCAGTTTCCACCACAGACTTTATTTACTTTAGAGGCAGCCCCACGGGAACCAGAACAATTACAGTCCTCTGCCGAAAGGCCGTGATCATGTTTTTAGCCATTGTGCGTTTGCTAGCTGACTGTTAACTGATAATGCATCAAGTTTATTACACAAACATCTATAGTCCCATCATTTGTCAACATCAGATGGTCTTAGTTTAAAGATTTAGACCCTGGTTCTTCTCAATCTTCTTCCTGTTAAACAGGTGTTTTCTTTCCCACTGTCGCCTACCCGACCGTTCTTGCTCAGTGTCACAATGTGGGATCGCGTTGAGTTGGAGATTCAATTAACATGGCCAGTTTTCCTTTCTGATTTGACCCCAGTCTGGAACAATTTTAATGTCAACTGGACTTTATGATTTTAGATGTGAACTGGAGCTGTTTTACAAGATTTAGAAAGATTCAACAAACTTCATTAGGCGGGAATTCTGAGAGGAAAAAAACAATAATTAAGAAAAAATAGAGCTTAGATTTTAACACTTGCTGGTTTAACTGGTTTTCAGCCATAAAAACTCACAAAAAACAAGACCTACATTTAGAGTAGTGAAAAAAGCTGTAACTGTATCTGGATTAACTGTGTAGAATTGTTTTTTTCCAACGTGTGTGTGTGTGTGTGTTTCTCAGCGTGCTTGTGCCGACTCGCCTCCGGGTGGAGCGCTGGAGCTTCAGCTTCATGGAGCTTCTCTCTGACCCGATGGGGAGGAAGGAGTTCATGACTTACCTGGAGAAAGAGTTTAGTGGTGAGAAGGAGAATGATTTGGATCGCTTCTATTAACCAAGATCAACCAAACTCCTAAAGTTCTCAGTGGAGACAAATCATTGTGACTTTAGTTAAATTTGAAATTCTTCAATTTTTTTATTGGTTCACTGATTTTCCCTTGAGATGAAATGACTACAGCGTTTAGAGGAAAGGCTTGAGCAACAGGTGGATTCTGAAAGGAGAGAGACCTAGTGGAGCGATTTGTTCTTCCATGCAGAAATAAAATACTGCAGCTGTTTCCAAAGAGGCCCTCCTGCTAAAAAGTCTCCTAAATGCACAGCATTTTCCACCTCTCTCTGTGTGTGTGTGTGTGTGCACTCTCAGCGGAGAACCTGTACTTCTGGCAGGCGTGTGAGGAAATCCGGCATGGAGAAAGTTCAAAAATCCCACAGAAAGTGGAAGATGTTTACAAGTGAGTGCATCTTTGCAGCACAAGTGCGCTAAACGCCCAAGACACTTAGCCTGGTCCTGTCACCAACAGACTTTTTGTGGTTTAGGAACTTCCTGGCTCCAGGAGCCAGCCGTTGGGTCAACATTGACAGCAAGACCATGGATAAAACTTTAGAGGGGATTAAACGGCCGCACCGCTTTGTCCTGGACGATGCACAGATGCACATCTACTTCCTCATGAAGAAGGTTGGTGGTCAGACAGAGCGCTTTTTGGTTCCAACAATATCAGTAAAACTTAGAACAGGAGGTTGCAGATGGCTTCTAATCTCATTTCAACAGTTACCTTATACAACTTAGATCTACAAGACATTTAAAAGAAAAAAAAGCTTTTACTTCTTTGATTAGCCAGTTAATGTCAAAAGCAAAAAAGGTCTCATTCGTCTGTTTATTTATTTTCAGTCAAGTACATTTTCTTTTTTGAAAGACTAACACTCTCCGTATGTAGCTCGTGGCCGAATGAGATGATGTTTCATGTTCTGTATCGTAATCGTCCTGCACAAGTTTTACTTTCGCTGTGGTTAGTGCCGGTGCTGTCATGACTCTGCTCTGCACACAGGTGGAGCTATGGTGGCTGCTTTGTCAGAAATCACAAGTATTTCTATTTGCCCTTTCTTCCTGTTGTGTGTGTGTGTGTGTGTGTGTGTGTGTGTGTGTGTGTGTGTGTGTGTGTGTGTGTGTGTGTGTGTGTGTGTGTGTGTGTGTGTGTTTCTGTGTGTATGTACATGTGTGTGTGTGTGCATCTGTATCTGTGTGTGTGTGCATGTGTATATGTGTGTGTGCACGTGTATATGTGTGTGTGTGTAAATGTGTGTGAATGTGTGTGTGTGAGTTTGTATGTGTATGTGTGTGTGTGTGTATGTGTGTGTATGTACATGTGTGTGTGTGTGTGTGTTTCTGTGTGTATGTACATGTGTGTGTGTGTGCATCTGTATCTGTGTGTGTGTGCATGTGTATATGTGTGTGTGCACGTGTATATGTGTGTGTGTAAATGTGTGTGAATGTGTGTGTGTGAGTTTGTATGTGTGTGTGTGTGTGTGTGTATGTGTGTGTATGTACATGTGTGTGTGTGTGTGTGTTTCTGTGTGTATGTACATGTGTATCTGTGTGTGCATGTGTATATGTGTGTGTATAAATGTGTGTGCGTGAGTTTGTATGTGTATGTGTGTGTGTGCTTGTGTGTGTGTGTGTGTGTGTTTCTGTGTGTATGTACATGTGTGTGTGTGTGTGCATCTGTATCTGTGTGTGTGTGTGTGCATGTGTATATGTGTGTGTGTAAATGTGTGTGTGTGTGTGTGCATGTGTGTATATACATGTGTGTGTGTGTGTGTGTGTGTGTGTGTGCATCTGTATCTGTGTGTGTGTGCATGTGTATATGTGTGTGTGCACGTGTATATGTGTGTGTGTAAATGTGTGTGTGTGAGTTTGTATGTGTATGTGTGTGTGTGTGTGTGTGTGTATGTGTGTGCATATGTGTGTGTGTGTGTATGTGTGTGTATGTACATGTGTGTGTGTGTGTGTGTGTGTGTGTATATGTGTGTGTATAAATGTGTGTGCGTGAGTTTGTATGTGTATGTGTGTGTGTGCTTGTGTGTGTGTGTGTGTGTGTGTGTGTGTGTGTGTGTGCATCTGTATCTGTGTGTGTGTGCATGTGTAAATGTGTGTGCGTGAGTTTGAATGTGTATGTGTGTGTGTGTGTGTGTGTGTGTGTGTGTGTGTGTGTGTGTGTGTGTGTGTGTGTAGGACTCTTACCCCAGGTTTCTAAAGTCAGACCTGTATAAAAACATGCTGAGCAGAGCGATGGTTCCACAGGAAAGTAAGAAAAGGTAAAACTTTCTGCTTTAAATGAAAACACTGTTTGTTCCTCGTGTGTATTCCACATCTTCTGAAGTTTGGTTTAGTAGAATTGTTACAAACAATCTCACCTGCTGTAGAAGGCTCTCTCATCTACCTCATCTTGGAGAAAGGGATAATTCTGACCAGATTGATGTGCTAAAGGCTAGTTAGAGTGGGCAGTAGTCCTCTAAGCTGCACATGAAGTTCTACAGCTAGCTGCTGTGGCTGCTAGATGTTTCCACAAATAACCTAATCAAACGATAGTCATAATGGTATATTGTCAGTAATTTAAAGATTCATGAACATCTTCTTATTGGCCACTGTGACATTTTTCAGCTTAGTTTTAAAAAGGCAGCGAGTCTTTTTGAACTGTTCCCTATAAACCAGCCATAATCAGGTCTTTCCACCAGACACACGTGTCATGTAACATCCGTGAAGTGTAGTACGGAGCGATTAGCAGCCATTGAAGTGGATGGGGGTGTTTTCAACTCAGTTTTATGCTCCGAGCCTCTTTTTTATCACGATTTCCAGTTGCTTTCCAAGTTAAAAAAGTGTAGGAGTAGCATACGTAGGTATTTTGGGTGCTTTCAAAGCTCAACATATTACACTACATTTGACCAATAAGTGAATTTCTGTATAAACATGGAAATCCAATCTGATTGATCTTTGAATGTTTAACCAGAAGACTTAGACTTCTTTGTTTACTCAGGGATTTTAAGACACTTTGTATTAATTCAGAGTCAAGTTTATAAAAAGCAAGACATATATTTTCTAAACAATTGAAAACATGACAACTAGAAACACTTTATGTGATGAATGAATCCAAGTGGATGGAATGTGAGGTGTGAGGATGTGTGAATGTGATGTTATCAGAACCCCCGTACCTGAAGAAACTGAGTTCTGCGTGGGAGTGAATTTGGTCTGCTATAACTATAGTTGATGGTTTATAAAACCACATCAGACGCAATCTGTCGAGTCTACGTACCCTTCGAAGACCCCCGTGGTAGATCCGGAATGTGTTGAGGTCCGGGGACCCCAGAGGTACCGAAGTCCGTAGAAGAAACCGCAGTGCCACTAGACCGGCCTCGAGATGTCTCCAGGTCACGACAGGTAGTTATTTGCATCTATGGAGGACTCTTAAAGAGTCGAAGCTGGTCCAGCTTTGTTCTGAAGGAACCGTTTGAGGTCAGCTGTAGCACGCAACAGGTTTTGACAGCTTGTCAAAAGATGTGATGGGAGAAGAGGCTTCCTCCGATGGCCAGTCAGAGTTAGCTCAACTGAATCACTCAGGAAGTGATGATTTTATAAATAATGGCCACATCTTGGTTTATAGATAAATCAGAACTTGCCCTGGAAAGGGGTTTTGCCAACAAACTCAGATACACACCTCCCTCAGATATGAAGATGCTGATTTTGTGGATAAGAAAATATCTATGTGCAGTGACGTTCATTCTAACTTGCATCGTGGAGATATGGTGAGTGTGTCTTGTCCAGTCAGTGCGCTGATTAAATATACGGGTCATGTATGTCATTTAATCCTTAGTGTAATAATAATATTTATTTCAACTTCAGTAATTTAAGCACAGCTTAATCATAAAATTTCATTTAATCATATTGTCCATTTCATTATATGATTAGTTACTCATATTGTTCATCCTTCTTGTTCTGTGAATAAAAACAGTGTAGCGTCACGAAGGTCCTCTAATTTGTGACAAAGGTCACATTTTCCCAGCTGGGTCAAGCTGGGTCAGACTGTGACTTTTAGTTCCACAGATTAAAGAGTAGCCCTGATGTCTAAAGAATATCATCCTTTATCTGCTGCTGTTCCGTCCCAGAAGAAGGACACTTCAGGTTCACGATAATAATTTAAGAAATAATTTAATAAACTCTTTGACTTTATTGAGGTTTATTATAGTCATCATAAATAATCACTTGGTTCAGTATAAATGTATTTTTAATTACTGAAATGAATTATTATGCTTTGGGTATAATTATGATTATGGTTGATGATCAGTAATGTGTGTTCAGCAAATCAGAAGGTCAACTTCCACCTTATCCATCCAACACAGAGTTTATCCAGACTAAAGGGTAACTGCCGTCACATGTTTTTTGACTCATGACCAAAGCTTTCTTGCTCTGAGAGGGCGTGTTCTGAGGACTTTGTTAAAACTAACTTCCAGCAGCTTTAACTTCCGTTCGTGAACCCACCACCATCCTGAGGATATGGGAACGGCCGTCCCTAACCTCCACCTGCTGTTCTGTCACGCCGATAAGAATAGCTACGAATAAACGTATTTGTAACCAGCTGACGCAAAAAACTCTTCCAGAGTTATTGATTTTGAGACGCAAATAGTTTCATCAGTCGTGTGACCCACGGAGACATTCCAGGACTGATTTGGTCGCATTGAGGTTCTTCTACCACCCTCGTGCCCGGAGGAAATCATCTCCACCTGACATCTCGGATCCAAAAGGGGGTCTCAAGAAACTGGGTGAGGTAGACACTTTCGACAGATGACGTCTGATGCTGTTTCTCTAAGTAACAACAGTTAGCTGCAAAACCATCATTTCCAACCAAGAACGCGCTTCTCTCTCTGAAAGAAACCTTCTGAGAACATTCACGCATCCAAACTCGTATTTTCAATTTAGCTTTCATTCAGCCACAGGTTTGCCTTTAAAAAAAGTTTTAATATCAAAGCTGGCAAATTGTCATCCATGAATTGTCATTTTTAATTGTCATTTAAATTGTCGTTTCAAATCGTCAAGTTTAAAATTGTTAGTAATAAATTCTTCATTTTTAAACCTTGCCTCATTCTTTGAAATGAAACAAGAAGCAACAGCCCCCTTCAGACAGGCCATGAAAAACGGAAATGTTCCGGACTCTGTCCGTAAGACATTTGTGTCTGAATACAAACATCCGGATAACGTTTTCCGTAATTAAACCGGATGACGCCCCTAGTAACAGGTCCGGACTTGTTACATACAAGGTGGCTGCTTCAGACTGGTGAGGTCGAGTTCCGGACTGGGAGGAGGGGACCGGGGGACACTGTGCGCACCTAGATAGCTCCCTCCTGTAGCATGCGGCAAACCATGGCAGCTCGCCTCCTACGGTACCGTCTAGATGCGCGACGGAGCGCATCACACCGCTTCCGTGATTCCTTTAACCATTGAGCGCCATCATCCAGGTCTTATCTTCGTGTGCGCAGAATTATGCTTAACATAAGTCCGATCCCACACCCCCAACCCAGACATGTGGAACTTTTCCCTGCTGTGTGAACGCAGCCGAAAGGACAAGTTCCGGTACAAAAGTGCTGTGTCTGAAAACACAGTTCCGGTTAAAAACCGGACTGAATTTTCCACACATATTCCGGAATGTCAGTCTGAAAAGGGCTTTAGATAAGAGTGAGCTTGCGAGGGCCTTAGGACAAGCAACAATATCTTTCTTGCAGATTAAAAGCACCAGTTAAGACTTATGTCTCCAAATGGCGAGATACTGAAGAGGTCAGACTGTAGGTGGAAAACCGACCATTCCTGGAGGCTAAAAAAGTACGTCATTTCCAGTGAAACCTCCAGAGCCAAGGAACCACAACAGATGTTGGATGAATGTAGTGTCTTCCTCCTTGCTTGTGTTTGTGTGAACTGCTGGAATCCCACGAGGTGCTGTTGGTGGTTTTGTGTCCTCGCAGGACCAGCTGGGTGGACCACTTTCACTGTGGTTTCACATCTGAAACACTCCAGTGGAAAAGTCATCAGTCTGGTCAGAAACGATCTGTCCTTCTCCTAACTGAGGTTGTTTAAAGAGCCATCTATACCAAGACAAATCTTGCTTGTTTAGATTTTTTCCGCATAATGCTCCTTTGAGAAAGCCTAATTTGATCTTTCTGTCAGTGTGTTCCCGTTCATGCGGCGGCAGCGGCACTCCAGCCCCTCCCCTGCTCAGGTCGTTGCCCACGGAACAGAGGAAGACGAACGTACCGGGGGGGTGGGGCAAGCAGGTACCAACTCTACAACCGGTGCCCGTGTCTGATGCAGATCTCCATCAGCTCCATCCACAGAAAACTTTTGCTTTTTCCTCTCTCTCTCACTGCTGCAACATCAACAGAGGTCGTCATGTAGATCCTCACTGAGGAGAAGGCCGAGCTTTTAGCTTTACTGCATCTTCATCCTGCATCTGCAGCCCAGCTCAGTCCAAACAGTGTGTTCTGGTCTTTTGGATCAACCATTCCTCTCTTTGTTTATCCCCCTAGAAACTCTAGAAGAAATATGACCGGATTATGAACAAGTCCAGGGTCCTCATTCATCAACCGTTCTTATGCACAGATCCGTGCGTATTTTGTGCTGAGGAACAATCTTACATATTCCGCGGTATTTATTACCAACCTGTACTTGTGCGTAAGAACAGCTCTGGCCATGCATGTGAACAGCATCAAGTGGTAAAATGGGGGAACTGCAACACTGAAGATCTCAGTCATCCACAAATCCTCATTAACCAATAAGTACTGATGTCTGTGGAGAAACAGCTTCACCACATAACTGGTGTTATGTCCTATACAAGACACATGTGACAGACAGGAATCTGACATTGTGGTGTGGCTGATCTGGTGTTCTTGGAGGATCTGGCAGAGCATGCTCTCTGGAGGGAACGTGTCTTCCAGAAGAGAATCCAGAGGGGCTCCTGAGCAGATATTGCTTTCTGAAGGAGGTCCATCCAGAGCGATGCCGTGATTTGGGACGTTTTGTGGAGCAACTGACAAACCACGCCAATCTGATTCTAGTTCATATTCAGTTATCGAGAGCTTTAAGATTTCTCACCTTTCAGCATGAGATAGCAGACGGATTGGGCGTCTCAGCCATCACTGAGCGGCATCATGCCGTTATGAATACTGTGGAGTTTTAAGGGAGAAGAATCAGGCTTCACATGGGCTCACCACTAGTGGGAGGGGCCAAAGGAGTTGGGTGCAATGTGTGATGGGTGGTGGCCAAAGGTGGGGACCTTGGCGCTCTGATCCTTGGCTACAGAAGCTGGCTCTCAGTACGTGGAATGGCACCTCTCTGGAAGCAGGCTGACTTGGAGTGAGAGTTGAGATGTTTCGACTAGATCTAGTCGGACTGACCTCAACGCATGGCTCTGGCTCTGGAACCAGTTTCCTTGGGAGGGGCTGGACACTCTACCACTCTGGAGTTCCTCCCAATGAGAGGCGCCGAGCAGGGGTGGGCATAGTAGTTGCCCCCTCATCTTGGCGCATGTACATTGGGGTTTACCCCAGTGAATGAGAGGGTAGCCTCCCTCCGCCTACGTGTGGGGTGACGGGTGCTGACTGTTGTCTGTGCTTATGCACCAAACTGCAGTTCAGACTACCCACTCAGGGTGCAGGAGAGCGCTTCTTTTGGTGACTCCCTCTTTCTTCTGGGGGTCTTTAACGCTCACGTGGCCAACAACAGTGAGACCTGGAGAGGTGTGGTTGAGAGGAATGGCCCCCCTGATCTGAATTCGAGCGGTGTTTTGTTACTGGACTTCTGTGCTCGTCATGGATTTCAAGTTCAGTTCAATCCAAGTTTTTTTATTCATATAGCGCCAAATCACGACAAGAGTCGTCTCAAGGCACCTCACACAGTAAACATTCCAATACAGGTCAGTTCATTAAGCCAATCAGAAAAAAGGTTCTTCTATAAGGAACCCAGAAAATTGCATCAAGTCACTGACTAGTGTCAGTGACTATACAGCAATCCTCATACTAAGCAAGCATTTGGCGACAGTGGAGAGGAAAACTCTCTTTTAACAGGAAGAAACCTCCAAATGGCTCGGTATAAGCAGCCATCGGCCACGACTCACTGGGGATGGATGGAGAAGACAGAGCACACACACACACACACACACAACATATATACCAAGTAGTGTGTCTATGGTTACATTGTGATTTCTTAGTAAATATTCTATTCAGTGAGAGATAAACTTTATTGTATTTATCCTAGTGAATCTATAATTAAACGGGTAAACTAGTAGTAGCACATTCGATATCAAAGAAAGTATAATTGTTTGTCCATAATGAACACCATGTTCAAATATAAAGGTGTCCATTTGGATACCTTAGACCGTACCTCTGATCTGTGCTTGCATGTCTTGGACACTCAGGTGAAGAGAGGGTACCAGCTGTCAACTAACCATTATCAGGTGGTGAGTTGGCTTCAGTGGTGGGGGAGGATGCTGGTCAGACCTGGCAGGCACAAGTGTATTATGAGGGTCTGCTGGGAACGTCTGGCGGAGTCTCCTGTCAGAAAAAGTTTCAATTCTCACCTCCAACAGAACTTTAAAAATGTTCTGGGGGAGGCAGCGACCATTAAGTCTGAGTGGGCCATGTTCTGTTCTTCCATTGTCGAAGCAGCCGACCGGAGCTGCAGCTGCAGGGTCGACGGCGCCTGTCGTGGTGGAAATCCCCGAACCCGCTGGTGGACACCGAGGGTTAGAGATGCCGTCAAGCTGAAGAAAGAGTCCTATCAGGTCTTTTTGGCCTGTGCGACTCCAGAGGCAGCTGATAGGCACTGGCAGGCCAAGGGGAATGCAGCTCGGGTGGTCACTGAGGCAAAAACCCAGGTGTGGGAGGAGTTCAGTGAGACCATGGAGCAAGACTTACATACGGCTTCGAGGAGATTCTGGTCCACCATCTGGCGCCTCAGGAGGGGAAAGCAGTGTTCTACCAACACTAGTGGGGTTCGCGGTGTGCTGCTGACCTCTACTCGGGACATTTTTGATCGGTGGGCATAGACCTCCATAATCCCACCGGCACCTCTTCTAGTGAAGAAACAGGGTCCAGGGCTTTTGAATTGGACTCTCCAATCTCTGGTGCTGAGGTCACTGTAGCATGGTCGAAAAGCTCCTTGGTGGCAAGGCTCCGGGGGTGGACGAGATCCACGCAGAGTTCCTCAAGGCTCTGGATGTTGTGGGGTTGTGTTGGCTGACACGGCTCTGCAGCATCGTGTCGATATCGGGGGCAGTTCCACCGGATTGGCAGACCGGGGTGGTGGTCTCCCTACAACTACAGGAGGACCACACTCCTGAGCCTCCCTGGTAAAGTCTATTTTGGGGTTCTGAAGAGGAGGGTCCGGCGGATAGTTGAACCTTGGATTCAGGAGGAACAATGTAGTTTTCATCCTGGCCGTGGAACACTGGACCAGCTCAATACCCTTAAGAGGGTCCTGGAGAGTGCATGGGAGTTCCCACAACCAGTCTACATGTGTTTAGTGGATTTGGAGAAAGCGTTCGACCGCATTCCTCAGGGGGTCCTTTGGAGGGTACTTCAGGAGTATGGGGTACCAGGCCCTCTGATAAGGGTTGTTAGGTCCTTGTATGATCAGTGTCAGAGCTTGGTCTGCATTTCCGGTGAGAGTTGGGCTCGCCAAGGCTGCCCTTTGTCACCGATTCTGTTCATAACTTTTATGGACAGGATTTCAAAGGAGCAGCCAAGCTGTTTAAGTATCTCTGGGTCTTGTTCAAAAGTGAGGGAAAGATATAGCGAGAGATCGAAAGCAGTGATGTACCGATCTGTCGTGGTGAAGAGAAAGCTGAGCCAGAAGGCAAAGGTGTGTGTGTGTGTGCATGAGTGAGTGAGTGAGTGATATGTACCTATCAGGATTCCCCTGGAGGAGCTGGCTCAAGTGGCTGGGGAAAGGGAAGTCTGGGCCTCCCTGCTTAGGCTACTGCTCCCATGACCCGACCCCCGATAAGTGGCTGAAAATGGATGGATGGATGGATGGAGTGAGGGATGGATGGATTGATGGATGGAGTGAGGGATGGATGGATGGATGGACGGAGGGAGGGAGTGAGGGAGTGAGGAATGGAAGGATGGATTGATGGATGGATGGAGGGAGGGAGGGAGGGAGGGAGGGAGGAAGAGGTGGTTGGATGGATGGATGGACAGACACTGGATAGATGAATGGAATGATGGATGGGTAGATGATGGATGGATGGATGGTTGGATGGATGGATGAATGGAAGGATGGATGGTGGGAGTGGGGAATGGATGGATGGATTGATGGATGGAAGGAGGGAGAGGTGGTTGGATGGATGGATGGACAGACACTGGATAGATGAATGGAAGGATGGATGGATGGATGGAGGGAGGGAGAGGTGGTTGGATGGATGGATGGACAGACACTGGATAGATGAATGGAAGGATGGATGGATGGATGGAGGGAGGGAGAGGTGGTTGGATGGATGGAAAGACACTGGATAGATGAATGGAAGGATGGATGGGTGGATGATGGATGGGTGGATGAATGGAAGGATGGATGGTGGGAGTGGGGAATGGATGGATGGATTGATGGATGGAGGGAGTGAGGAATGGAAGGATGGATTGATGGATGGATGGAGGGAGAGGTGGTTGGATGGATGGATGGACACACTGAATAGATGGATGGAAGGATGGATGGATTGATGGATGGATGGAGGGAGGGAGAGGTGGTTGGATGGATGGATGGACAGACACTGGATAGATGAATGGAAGGATGGATGGAAGGATGGATGGATGGATGGAGGGAGGGAGAGGTGGTTGGATGGATGGATGGATGGATGGAGGGAGGGAGTGAGGGAGTGAGGAATGGAAGGATGGATGGAGGGAGGGAGGGAGGGAGGGAGGAAGAGGTGGTTGGATGGATGGATGGACAGACACTGGATAGATGAATGGAATGATGGATGGGTGGATGATGGGTGGATGGATGGTTGGATGGGTGGATGAATGGAAGGATGGATGGTGGGAGTGGGGAATGGATGGATGGATTGATGGATGGATGGAGGGAGAGGTGGTTGGATGGATGGATGGATGGACAGACACTGGATAGATGAATGGAAGGATGGATGGAAGGATGGAGGGAGGGAGAAGTGGTTGGATGGATGGATGGACAGACACTGGATAGATGAATGGAAGGATGGATGGATGGATGAATCAGGCAGTTTGTTAACTTTCTTGATAAAAATGCAACAACAGCTCAGTGTAAAGAACAGCCTTGGAAATCTTCCAAGAGAAATCCCCAGAACCTCCTCCCACTCTGCTCCTCAAACAAACACGCGTTGTCAAGGAAACCAAACTGACTGACATCTCCGCACTCAGACAACAAACATTTCCAAACAGAACAAAACTAACTCCTGACAGAACACGCACACAACTCCTTAAACGTAACCTAAACGACGACAGAACGGAACACGCTGTACGTTCCTCTACGATTTTTATGAATCAGTTCTTTCTGACGGGCACCTCTCCTCCGTCCCAGCCGCACAGACCACCTCTCCCACTTTCTCCCAGGCAGTATTCTCCCTTTTACTGGTTACTCCTGAGCAGACAGAACGTCTGCAGCCAGTGCCTCGATCTTTCTGTCACTGAAGTTTGTTTTTATTCTCAGGAGGAATTCAGGGATTTTCTTTGTGATCTGAGGACATGGTGTGACCAAATGTGGTCAATCGAGGGTGTTTCTGCATGTAAATCACAGTGAAAGGAGACAAGCACCTGGGTACGCACATGTAGGATTTATCAACAGTCGAATGTGGAGGAAGATGGCCAGAGAGAGAGAGGCCACCGCACGTTTCATAAATCAGGATTGTGTCTGCGTACAAATATTCTAAATTTCATTCGTAGGAAGGAATTTATGTGAGTTTGTACGAACGTTTGATAAACGAGGGCCCCGGTGAGCTGATGTGAGCGTGTTTCTGTCCCAGTAAAAAGTACCAACTGCTGTACATGCATCACAGCACACACCCCTGTTCCCACTTCCTGTTCCATAAAGTTACTGTTTCTGATTTTAATGTCTTAATTAGCTTTTATGTACAACACGTGGTATTTAGCCTTAGACATGATGAGGTTTTTTTCTAATTACAGAACTAAAATAAGATCTGTGTCATAATAAAAGCATCTCTGTGGCTCTGATGAGTCTGTTGGTCTTATTTTCATGTTTCTGGACTTAGTGAAAGTCTTTAATTTGTCTAAGGAGCAGTTTTTATGAAGCCGTTCAGGATCACAGCAGGTCGAGAGCAAAGCTGCAGCAAACAGTGGTCTCAGACTTTTCTGTCAGGTGTTTCTATGGTTACGATAGTCTTCTAACTGATGGAGCTCATTCTTCATCATCCATGTTGGGTTTGTCCTCGAGCCCCTGGAGGATGGGCCGCAGGTTCTCAGCGGGATTCAGGTCTGGGGAGTTTCCTGGACCTGGACCCAACATGATGATGTTCTGGAGCTGATCTACCTGACTCAGATCTTCTGGAAACCTGCAGGAAAATTGATCAAGATCTTGTAACGGGTACCTGCAGGTTTAAAGGAGCCAAATTTAAGACTTTTTAATACATTTTTTACTGCCACTTTGATCAAATTTAAGCTATTTTTTTAATTAAATTTAAGCTATAATTTCCAGCTATTGCCTGGAACCGGTGGTAACCACGTCGCGAACGTGGGATTAGCCATCCAGTTACCATTAAAGACGTGGTAATGTCCCCCTCAGAGTCTTACCCCACCCACGTATCAATTTTAAAAACTGCAACATTAGTAGGCGTTGCCTGGAGGACCGAGAGGGCAGAGCCGCGGCAGTGACGAAGATGATGGCTAACTAGACGATGCTAGCTCCCTTCACTCTGAGCAGTTATTAGAAGTGGAGGACGTTTCTCCCCCTCCTTACCCAGACACTCAAGAAGAAAGGGACCAAGTCTATTTGGAGGAGACAAGCGGACCTGAGCCTTATTGTTTTGAGCTTGTGAGTTGCCTGAAACTAGCAGAACCGACCCAACAGAACCAGCTCTGAATGGTAAGTAGCCGTTAGCCATAGCATTGGATTAGCGGCAGGGTTTGGCTCCACGGCCCTGGAGAGCTAGTATTCAGCATGTTTTAGAGGTTTATCTGCTTCAACACACCTGGTTTTAATCAGCAACAAATAGCTGAGCTGCTTAACAGCTAATCTAACCCGTTAAAGCAGGAAAATCCACTGAAACGTGCTGGATAGCAGCTCTCCAGGAGCCCTGGGCTCAAGTTACAGTCTGCTGCATAGAAAGTTATGAAAATACCCCATGAGAAAATTATTCTGTAATGTGTTCAGCCCACTAAAACTGCCCTGATTTATTTATTTACTGATAACAGCTGCTCTCTTGGTTCTAGGTCCTCTGGTGTCTGCAGCTGGTCTCCTGCTGGTGTCGTCAGGATCCGGAGCTTCCAGAAGAATGTGCCTTTCAATGACTCATTCCCCCTTATTTGTTATATTAATTAAATAAATCTCAATTGATATATTTCCTGTTTTTGTTCATGTCCATAAATACTTAAACATGCTTGAAATTAAAACGAGCTTTTAACAGTGAGGTGCTAGTTTAATTCATCACAATAGAGCTAGTTAAACATGCGACAATGTGATAATCAATGAGATGCAGAAAGAAAACAGATCCAGGACAGTGTACAGTAATCTGTGGTGTTGCTCACCTTATGTGCTCTTATAGAGTATTAACGTGTGCCTGCCTCATGGTGTAGAGTCCACATTTTGCTGAGTGTCCTGCAATAATGCAGGTTATTAGTTAATTTACTTTTGATAGCAAAAACAAAATATTTAATGTAAAAGTTATTTACCAGGTGAATCAGCTCACACGTCACCACCAAGTGCCACAGGGCCAGAATCAGTAGCCTCCTTCATGATGTAATCACATACTTATTTAATTGTTATTATCTTAAAAATTCTGAAATGTTTTAATTTTTTTTACCTTGAACAGTTCACTGAGCTTGCACTGTCACTGAGGTGGAAGCTGGAATCAACAGCAAACACCTCACATCTTGGTCTTTTCAGGGGTGTGGACGCAGCTCTAGTACATTCTGGAAGATGAATTTCCGTCATGGTCCCCGTGTCACAAGACACACTGAGGCTGTGAGCTCCATTCTGGCTGGCTATGTAAAAAACAAAGAAGCAGCACATTTATAAATGTTTAAAAGAGCATAAAATCACGTGTAACAATAATCTGTAAAACAAATTAAAACTAGAAGGTAATAATAAAATGTTTACATAGAAGATTATTAAAAATAATTCACCTTTGCTACAGGTAAGGCTTCACGTCAGCCTGGACAAGTGCATTCTTGCAGCTAAATCAGACTGACAGCCAGTGTCTTGGGTAGATTTAGCCTGAAAAAAAATATATAAGCACATTGTTGTTGGGAGTTTATAAAGTCAGATAAAATACAAAAGAATCTCCTATATAGGCGCTTTATAACATTCCTAGTGTGTGATCATTATAACGTAAAAGTCAGTCACACATGATGTGGAGAGCCTGAAATGCGACCTCCTGAACAGAATTCCTCACAGAACCGGGTCACAAGCTGGATTTCACGCTGTAATGCTGTCTGTCAACTAGTGCTGCGTCAGTTAGAGCCACTGTTGCAGAATTACCGACTGACTAGCTAAAGGAAGTGAAACACGTCTCTTAAACTTTGCATTTAGGTAGGGAATTGTCTTTAGAAGATGTTAAAACGTTTATTACTCACCTCAGACTGGAGCCGCCGTGGTGGGGGAGCAGAGTCGGTGGGCTGCATCTAAATCGCGGAAGAGCCACGGTGGGCAGCCTCCCTCTTCAAACGGAGACGTGCAGAAGCGCGGGTAAAATGCTGGTTGCAAACTACAGCACCAGGCGGGAGCTGAATATTTTCCAGACACCGATTGCGTGCAACCACTGGCGCCTCATTTCTAAGTCCAGCGGAAAGGAGTGCAACCCCACAGAGCCACCGCAACCATACTACACTACACCATCTCACCATGCTAACATGATATGGAGCACTAAACCCGAACTACTTTCCTAATTACACTAACAGCCAAACACTAACTAAACTACAATATCCAACAGCCAAGCTAACACTAAATAAGTATATATAACACTAAATCTATGCTAAAGATTAGGATATGCTAATGCTATATGCTAATGCTGAACTACCGCTAACCGTCCTACACTCGCTTGCAAATCCAACTCCCAACTCGCCACAAGGCGTGGCCGAGACTCTCGACGCTTTTATAACGTTGACACAGAGCTGCTACGTAGTACTCTACTGGTTTACGTAGTATCTTACTCTTTAGCCATTGGCTAAAATTTATTCAAAATGAGTCAAATTCTATGTTTTAAGCTGAAGGTGGCGCTATACTGTGGTATTTAGGCAGAATTTTACATTTTTAAAGAAAATGCACCAAAATGCTAACATAATGAATACACACATTTAAAACACTATTAGACACTCATTTATACAGTTCATCAGCAAGAAAAAGTTAATTTAGACGTTACTTGCTCTTTAAACTTGCACTTCCCCATGACGCAAGCTCCCACTAGCTTAACCAGCTAATGAGCTCATCTAAAAATAGCCCCCTTTCACAACCAACTGAATGTGTGTGGTTCCGCTTATGTCAATATCATACATAAAAAATGCTGAAGACTAACTAGAAATTCACGAAAATTTTATAGAAAAAAAATTTGTTTATTGGGTCTTTGGTCATTTAAGACCTTTGGAAACTGCTTTTAAGGATTATTTGTCGTTTTTAAGGATTTTTAAGGCCTTAAATTTGGAAAAGCTTTTTAAGGACCCGCGGACACCCTGTGTAAAAATATAATTCGGGTTATTTTAGAGTGAAAAGTTGGATGACTGTTCGACTTTTAGTTTTATTATTTTGAGCTCCATCTGCAGCTCCAGGGTCGCCCGTCTCCTCTGGCTCCCCCTACTGGCTGCATTTAGCCTAAACACAATTTTTCTCTTACAGATGAAATAAAAACACACATTCTTATCTATCAATCAACAGAATATGGAGTAGACAAATGAAACTCTGAATATGCTTTGGGGTTGTTCTCATGAAGCTGCAACATCAAAGCAAGCTTTCACCTAAAGTGTGTTTTACTCCTCCCACACGTCAGTCACAGCAGGACCATTAAGCTTCAGCACGTCTGATCTGGAAGCTTTCACCATCACATTTCCTAATGGAGGTGGGTCAAACGCAGCAACACACTTAGAGGTTTGTGCATTTCAACATAACCTCTTTCTGCGTGTCAGAGGATTACAATAATCTGCTTTCCTCCCCCACAACGCCCCCACTCCGGCCTCTGTGGGGCCAAAAGGTGTGTGTGTGTTCATGTGTGTGAGGATAAAAACTGCCCGCACGGATACCGGCATCAAACATGAGGCATTAATACTGGCACAGCTGATTTATTTTTCCTGGTTCAACATATAACTGGTTATAGAGTACATTTTTACTGAGAATAAGAACAACTTACAGTAGTGGTAACAAGCGTTAGACAGGTTTTTATTTTTTAACAAAAAAGGCTGAAAGTTCTGTGCAAAAATAACAGCAAACATAAACTGTTGTGTCCCGCATTTGGCAGTAGCTCCACAGGCTCCTACTGTAAACACACACACACACACACACACACACACACACACACACACACACACACACACACACACACACACACACACACACACACACACACACACACACACACACACACACACAGAGCTACAGAGAAATATCCAACATTTAGCTATAAACGGTAAACATGCATCATCCAACTGAACACCACTGCTAGAGATGAAGCAAATGTAAATGACATTAATTTTTAAGAAGCCCTTCAGGTGGAATCATCCATGTGAAAACCACTTCCTGGTTTTGGTCTGAATGTGTAAAGATGACATCATCATGTCTGCTGCTGCTGCAGCTGACCGACTAGGGTCAAGAAAAGAGTCATGACTCAGGTCAGTTTCCGTTTGCTTCAAACTGGTCATGATGGACGGAGTTTGTTTTGATGTTGGGTGACCGTGCCGTGGAAGACAGAAGACGGGAGTTGCCGGATTCTGAGGGCGTGGTGATTGGACGCCAGCTGGTCCTTGTTACGGGTAACGAGGCCGGAGAGAACAAGAGGGCGGCAGATCTACCGAGGTGGTGTGTGTGGTCGACCTGTCGTCGTGGCACCAGATTCTGGGGGGTGGGGTCAATCGCAGTCGTTTAGGACTGCCGGCGATGAAGACAGTTGAGCAGGTGGGCAGTGTTCCAGCGCTAGGAGGGAAGGCTTGACGCCTTCTTTAGGTAGCGAGGGCTGGGAGTAGCTGGGTGCCGAGACCACGCCGACATCTGCCGCCACAGACTCTGGCAGCCGGACCCAAGATGTGGATTTACCCGCCGTCCTCGCAAGCTGAGCCCCGGGGCGTTGGACGGTGTCGGTAGCTCAGACCCCGGGGAGGGGGGGTCGCATCAACTGGGACAGCTAAGTACCTCTGCTCGTCTTTATACATGCTGATCAGCTGGCTTTTAGTGTGAAGGACTCGTGTTTTATTATTGCCGGTGTGAATAAAGGCTCTTTTGAATAAGTTGTTGCCTACTGGTGCTGTTTTCAGGTTCTGGCTGGAGGGCAAGACATTCTGCCCGTGCTCCCACTGAAACCTTCATTACAATACAAACGGCCTTCGAGCAGATCCTTTACCTGAAGACACACACCTGGTAGAAGCCCTTTTATAATCACACCAGGAAGAAAGAACACACAGATGTGCGTTTTTTAGGCCATTTTTAAAACATTAGTCTGATCTGAGATACGAGCGTCATCACAACCCAGAGCCGCCATGTGCAGCGTCTGGGAGAAATGAGATGATCTAAGAGTGACTCGGTGGTTTCGGGTGTTTTCTACGAGGCTTACGTTATTTTACCTAAACAAGTCAGAGCGGGACACAAAGGATGTAGCAGTTAAAAGAGGAAGCACGTTTAAAGACTTGGGTAAAACTAGTCCAAGTCCACCCGGACCTGCAGCAAAAACACAAGAGCGTTTAAAAGAGTTCCCGTTTCAGAGTTCCATAGAGAGCTTTTCATCATAAACATTTCAAACGTTCGTGTTCCACATGGTGAAATTCATAAATACATACATAAACAAGCAGAGTCCTGGCTGTGAGGTCCAAGCTCTACAGATCAGGATCAAAAGCAGAGAAGCGCGACGGTGGCGATCAGTGTGCTTGAACACGTTCTGATCAACTCAACCACAAGTTAAAAACTGGTTTAAATGGTTAAAACACGAAACTCGGTTTGTGAGCATTTAAGTCAAAGCAAATTAAAAATCTGCTGCAAATCACAGAAAAACGACTACAAACATTTTGATATATTGGGATAAAATCATGCATCAGAGCTTTCCTCAAACCAGCATCACGCTTCCAACAATACGGCGGGTAATCTCATGTTGCATTGTGGGTAGAGACTAGTGTCCATGTAATCCTGATCCGTAGAACCTGAAGCTCTAACTGAAGGTTGTGGTTCCGTGTCACCGTCCACACTTACAATCTGATTAATGTGAACACAAAGACCGCAGACCTGTGATAATATAAAGAAACGTGAAGTTTCCACACTGCTTGTGAATGTCTACTGGACAAAAACCAGATAATCGATAACCAGTCCCTCTGCTCTCTTCCAGAACCTCCTGACCTGCTATGTGACCGTATAGAGTTCCTCCTTGTTGCTCTGGCAGAGTGTATATCCACAAACCCGAGGCCTCCAGCTCCAGCTCCAGCCTCTGCTCCAGCCCAGCTCCTCAATGTTCTTCTCCTTGGGCGGTAGCAGGAACACCACGCAGCTGGCCACCAGGATGTGCCACAGCGAATGTGTGTAGTAGTAGTTGTCCTCCGTCTCAGCAAAGATGTACAAACAAACCCCGACTAGAGCGCAGAGCAGTCCGGGGATCAGGAAGAAGACCCAGCGCTGCCAGGAAGGCGGGTAGCAGCGTCTGCGACGGACCCCTCGGTACACCTGAGACGTCCAGACACAAAAGGACAGGTTCGGGTTTGTTACATCAGGAATAAGAACTTCATCTGGTTCTGACGAGTCTCCTACCCAGGTAATGACCATGAAGAGTATGGCACAGAGGATGGGGCCCAGCAGGTTCCACAGGCCTTTCCGGTCCAGTTGCATCGACATGGCTATGAGTAAGGCCCCGAGCATAAACAGGGTCTACGCACGCATTCATTCATTCATTCATGCATTCATTCATTCATGCATTCAAGCACACAAGGAAGAAATAGCCAATATAAATACTTAGAAAAACAGAAATCCCTTCAATATGAATATTTCAATGAGGTGTTTTAGATCAAACTCCTGTTAAAACACACACACACACACACACACACACACACACACACGTTTGAACTCTACAGATTCTGAATGAGCTACAGAAAAATATCCAACATTAAGCAATAAACGAGTAAACACCATGGTAAACACGCATCATCCAACTGAACACCAGTGCTGCAGCTGAGGTAGAAGAAGAGGGCTGGAGCACTCGGGCCAAACAAGAATATTTCATCGGTGCAAATAAAACAACTAACGTTTCGACAATATCCAACATTTGTCTTTAGAGCTAGTCTCGTGATGCTGTAAAGCCTAAAACATCCAGAGTTCACCTTTTAATGAGGCTGCAGTTTCTGAATTGTGTCAGCAGGTGGCAGGATTTAGCAGTTTAGTGGCGATTAAAGTTTATGAGAAGGTAGAGGAGGGTTTGGGTCAGGTCTGTTTAATATAAGAAATCATAATAATAAAAGTTACTTTATTACAGTAATCCCTCGCTACTTCGCGGTTCGTTCATCGCGGATTCGCTGCTTCGCGGATTTTTTCTTTGGAGCATTTTTCAGGGGGAATTCGCAGATTCGCGGTATTTTTCACTGATTCGCGTCGGTGAAATGCCGGCTGATATAGGAAACCCCCGAGCGTTCGAGCGTCAACGAAGTGACACGGAAATGCCGGGCTTTCCAGTAGTAAGTAAGATAACTTACTATGAGCTGATAGTTCGTTGGATTGATCGGTAGGTTGGAAACTCTGATCATGAATCTGAAGAAACGATGACTGAGTGGTGAGCTGGAAAGGCGACTTCCGTTTATAGCCGCGGTTTGTGACGTAGGTGCGACGTGGAGGGAATCCCCGCGAGGGGCATGCTGGGAGTCCCTACTTCGCGGATTTTCACCTATCACGGCCAGGTCTGGAACGCATCTACCGCGATAAACGAGGGATCACTGTATCTATGAGGATAAAAAAGCTCTGGCGCTCGTTTACAGCATCACAAGACTAGCTCTAAAGACAAACGTTGGATATTGTCAAAACATTAGTTGTTTTATCTGCACCGATTAAATATTCTTGTTTGACCCGAAGCTCAGCAGTGACCCCACCCCCACCTCACAGGAGCATAAAATGTCGTTTCAAATTTTGTTCATTTGAGACATAAACTTCCAGTGTGTTTTGCCCTCACTCTGCCATCTCTACTTGTTTAAAACGCCACACACACACACAGATGGAGAACAAAATGAGCCAAATGATTTATACATTTCATGTAAATCAAAGATTATGAGTGAAGAAGGGGGATCCATCTCTTACATATTTAATTAGGTCTCTGACACGAGCCATGCACAGAATGGTGACCCAGATGGAACAGATCGACCCCAGGAAGTCACAGTACTGCAGGGTATCGTAGTCCATTATACACAGAACCGCTACACCTGGCTGGTCACAGGCGTGGTAGAACTAGAGAAAACAGGTGAAAGGTGAGGACGGCGGAAATGCACAGGCGTACAAATGTTATGGTGTGTTTTACCGTGGAGAAGAACATGGTGAAGAGGTAGATGGAGGCCTCTGTGAGGTAAGAGCGTCTGACGGCCACCACGATAGCGGGAAGGAAGAACAGATTGCTGAGCGTGAGCAGCAGGATCGCAGTTATTTGGTGTGCGTACGACTGGGCCGAGGAGTCGTCGGTGCAACCCCAGCCCTTCCAGCCTGCAGGAACCCAGATGAAATAAACTCGTGTCCACGATCACACGCAGACAGATCAAAGTGTGGACGTGTGTGGTACCAGCCGTGCAGACGCAGGCGGCGTACAGATAGCTGTAGGACCTCAGCAGGCGACATTCACCATATGGCCCACAGTCCTCCACACAGGCACTGAGGAACACCTCTGGGACCACAGACACCACCGACGTGTTGCCACAGTCACCGCTGGGGAGGGGTGAAACGCACAATATCAGAGCTTGTATAAAATAAAATGAATTTTTTCAGAAGAGGAGAGTGTCTGCAGAAATAAAAGCCAGCAACACACTAAGGCAGCAGGGCTGTGTGTGTTACCTGTTGCAGGTGAGCTGCAGAGTGAGGTACCATGTTGTGGACTGAGGAAAGGGCAGCCTGACCACGGCTTTTGGAGCACTGACGTTCACACCAATACTGAATCCTCCAAACAGAGCTGCGGGTAAAAATCACATTTATTCAGGTTCGTTTAATAAATCTGGGTTTTTACCATCAGCTTAAACAACAGGAACCTGAAACAAAACGTACGCCCCCTAGTGGCTGTCTACAATAAATGCACCATGTCCAGCCTCCTCCATAACAAGGAAAGGAGTTCCCAGAAAACTGGTCCTGTCGACTCGAGCACATTGATGAGTAAGTATACACACATGTGGTATCGACTCAACACCCGACGCCGGTATCGGCACCCCTACTTCTGTCCTTTTAAATGCAGACTTGCAAGAGATCACAGTTCGATCATCAGATTGTTGTTGTGCCACTCTGATTAACTGAACTGCGGCATCACCGAGAGACTACAAAAGGAGAAGGCGAGATAAACGTGGCCTTAGGGACCCTAACCCCATCATCACAATATTGTTGCAATTGAAAGTTGGAGGTTTCTTCCTGTTATAACTAGGGATGGGTACCTTTGACATTTGAATCGATTCGGTACTAATTCCCGGTACCTAGGAATCGATACCGGTACTTAACGGTACCAATTTTCGATACTTTTGAGTGTTTATTATTTTAATTCTCTTTTATAATTAAATATATATTTTTCTCAATATATAACCATATTTGATAAATATCACAATAAACAACATACAACTGTTTGTATTTTAACATCGTCCTTGTAGTTTTATAAGCTGATAATTAAACTGAAGCAAACATCTTTACTGTGAACTAAATTTACTGTATCTTCATTCCTTTTGCCGTCTTTTTTCATTTGATTTTTCCTACTGGGAAGTTAGAATTTCCGAGGAGAAAGCGAACGCACCATTAGCTGATAACAATGGTAGCAATGGAAGCTAACATATCAAGCTACGTTATCTTAAACAGTTTATTTAGCTGCTGGAGCAGATTAAAACGATGATGCCTCACACTTAGATCATTGTCGCTGGTTTCATCTTCACCCAATCACCCGTCGCATTTAGTAAAGTGAAGCCAAACTTTAGAGCGCGTTCATGTTCTTCTAGTCGGAAATTTCAGAGTTCCGAGGAGAAAGCGAACGCACCATTAGCGGAACCGAAGCTAACATTAACAGCAGATTAAGATGAGGATGTCTCACTTAGATCGTTGTCGCTGGTTTCATCATCACCCAGTTACCCATCACATTTAGTGAAGTGGACCCGAGCTTTAGCGTGCGTTCTTTCTACCATGCTGCTCTGTTTACAACTGGCTCGCAGCGACCGACGACATAACGCTCTTGCGCATGCGCAGCTGTCTAGGCAAGTTCTCGTTATGAAGGACGGGTACCGAAACGAGGCACCGTTTCAAATGACGTGAATCGGTGCTCAGTCGGTACTATGGAATTCCGTCGGTACCTTAAAAAGTACAGAATTCGGTACCCATCGCTAGTTAAAAGTGAGTTTTCCTCTCCACTGTCGCTTTATGCTTGCTTAGTGTGAGGATTGCTGTAAAGACTCTGACACTAGTCAGTGACTTGATGCAATTAGCTGGGTTCCTTATACAGGAAACTTTTTTCTGATTGGCTTAATGAACTGACCTGAATTGGAATGTTTATTATGTGAAGCGCCTTGAGACGACTCTTGTTGTGATTTGGCGCTTTATAAATAAACTGAATTGAACATTTGATGACATCTTCCATCTTCACATGCACTCGATAGGTGGAACCTGCAGCAGATTTAAGCTGATTAAATTAATCAAAGGTCGTCGATTGTTTTAATCAGCCTGCATCTGAACTGGGCGGTGCACGTCTAATTAGCCAGTTTGAGGGTGGGGGTGCTTTACTGAAAGTCGGCAGGACGAGGCAGATAAAACATTACAGTGAGGCGGTTTACCTGTGCGACAGCGTTGAGAGTGGTTGAGTTCAAGGACTGGAGTCCAGGGAGAGAAACAGGCCACCACGTTGCTGCTGTTGGACACGGTTGCATTAGTCTACGGGTTAAAAAAACAGGGAACCATGACAGTTTATCATCCTGCTCTCGGATCGAGCTGCATGTGATTTAGCGAGTCGGCGTTACTCACAGAGTTGAGTGTGAGCTGCAGGTTGAGAGTTCCCCCGCTGGCGTGTGTGTGCAGCGGGTAGCTGAGCAGCATCGGGTGAGTGTTAGTGATGCTGATGTTGGGCCCACTGACGGGTGTGAAGCGGAGGGACAGAACATCCAACTCCTCGAACAACACGGGAACAGTCCCCACACACGCAGACACCGGCCGCTGTGACACCTGAGCCAAGGAATGGTTGCTAACGGTGACCGTGTCTGAAACCACCGAGATGTTGCTCACTGGGTTAGCGGGGCTGCTGTTGCCACGGAGCTTAGCGAAGTCGTCGTCTGCTTCGAGGCCGACACTTTTTGGCTTGCATCCCACTGAGAGAAAGTAGAAGACAATTGCACAGCAGAGCATTAGAGTGAAGCTGTGTGTGGAGCTTCAGTCTGAGCCTTCCTAAGCTCACCTGTGTAGTTTGAGACTACTTTAAAGGTCACAGTGCGATTTGCTTGGCTGCTCTCCACAACAACACGTAACCAGGTGTTCCATGGTGGGTTAGGGAGGGATGCAGAGCAGCGGATCCCAGAGCAGTTTACCCTCACAGGGTCCAGCTGCAGAGATGCACAGCCAAGTCTGAGGACCAGTGAACAGTTTTCATTCTCTGCTGCCTCCCCCGATGAGCAGTCAGCCACGGATACAGAGAGAGACGAGGCAAACTCTGGAACATATAACCTAGGACACAAACAACTCCATTCAGGGGTCTACTTCAACTCAATCAGCACACATGGAAGCAAACATGAATATGTGAATTACTTAAGGCGTGCAGGTCCGTCAGGGGCTGCGGTCTGTGTTAGGAACGCGTCTGGCTGTAGGACGGGCATGTCCACCGCTCTCCTGATAGACAGCTGAGGCTGGAAGAAGTAGGAGCAGGATGGGAAACCCTAAAAACAACAATATTAAAAAGAAAATTGAGCAGAATGTGATCACAGAGACACACTCATTTCAGGTGTGTCCAGTAATCAGCATCACAGTTGTCTCCAGTATGGAAGGTAGACACAGTGCTGTTTGGTATCAGGGTGTGTACCACACTGAACATGGACCACAGACAGCTAAAGGACAGAAGACCATATCAGCTAAAGATTACTCAGAAAAGGTCCGAGGGTCTGCAGACAACCTCACTAGAAATAAATGTGGTTGGGCTGCGTTGGACCAAACGATCTGGTTAGGCAGGTTGGAGAAAGGAAGATGTTTACAACAGATTTACTGGAACACTGATTCTGTCTGATACAACACTCCAGCTGGCTATTAGCTGCACAAAGGCTCTTCCAAACATGGCCTATTTAAATGTCACCGAGTATTGTTGGGGTAATGAGTCACACCCATGTGTTTGCCCCTGCAGCAATGCTTGTATGTTCTAAAATACTTCTTCACATCCAAATCCTTTAAAACACAAGACACAGCTCAAATGTCTTCCTCTCTAAATAGTGTTGGATTACCAGCAGACCCGGCTTAGAGTCGCTGCTGTTGAAACAGAAACAAGAAATCAGATATTTGGAGAATGCACAAGTCAGCCAGAGGAGGGTGGCACCAGACGACAGGATTTGGAATCTTATTTTCTGATATTTGGACATCTTGCCACTGATTGGCTAACAGCAACACGACTCTACCACTGACTTTGTTTGCTCTGCAAAAAATCAATTAAGTTTATTTATATAGCGTGTCAGAGACTTTACAGCAATCCTCATACTAAGCAAGCATTTAGTGACAGTGGAGAGGAAAACTCCCTTTTAACGGGAAGAAACCTCCAGAGGATCCTGGCTCAGTATAAGCAGCCATCCTCCATGACTCACTGGAGATGGAGAGGACAGAGCAGAGACACACACACACACACACACACACACACACACACACACACACACACACACACACACACACACACACACACACACACACACACACACACACACACACACACACACACACACACACACACACACACACACACACACACACACACACACACACACACACACACCAAGCAATGTGTCTATGGTTACATTGTGATTTCTTAGTAAATATTCTATTTGGTGAGAGATAAACGTTATTGTATTTATCCTAGTGAAGCTATAATTAAACGGGTAAACTAGTAGTAGCACATTCAATGTAAAAGAAAGTACAAAGTTATTATCAGGAGATGGAGAAAGTTTAAGTGGTCAGCAGCAGTGTGCTAGACGATGGCCCCTCCATGAGGCCACCGCAGATCAGCAGAACATCGTTGTAGCTTCTTCTGGGGAGAAAAACACTTAGAGAGAAAATAAAGTTAACAGCTGAAATAGCAGGAAATAATACAGTTAAAGAGCAGATTGTAGAAGAAAGTAGTCGAGTGTGGAAAGTGGTCAGTGTATCCTCCAGCAGTCTAAGCCTATAGCAGCACAACTACAGAGATAACTCTGGATAACCTAGCCTTTTAGATGGAGGCATGTTGGAGGCAGGGCAAGGGAGAGCCGTCTTTACCGACTGTACACTCCACCTCCCTCTACTCCCCCACTTGTCCAGATTTAGGCTAACATCAGATTTTAACCATAGGCCCTATCAAATAAAAATGTTTTAAGCCTAGTCTTAAAAGTAGACAAGGTGTCTGCCTCACGGACTAAAGCTGGGAGTTGGTTCCACAAGAGAGGAGCCTGATAGCTAAAAGATCTGCCTCCCATCCTATTTTTAGATCTTCTGGGAACCACCAGTAAACCTGCAGTCTGAGAGTGAAGTGCTCGGTTAGGAACGTATGGAACAATCAGATCACTGATGTATGATGGAGCTTGATCATTAAGAGCTTTATATGTGAGAAGAAGGATCTTAAAATCTATTCTGAATTTAACAGGTAGCCAATGTAGGGAAGCTAAGACAGGAGAGATATGGTCTCTCTTTTTAATTCTCATCAGACAACAACAACAACATTGATGGTTAAAGTGGTTCTTAAAAGTCTAGGGCTGCTTGAATATGAGTGGAATTAATTACCGAAATATACCAAAACAAATATTTTTGTACCCTTCAGGCTGGTCTGACTGAGCAGCCACAAAAGGTGGTTTTCAAGGAAACCCTACTCAGTCTACAACAGCTCTGTACAGCGTGGCTTGAGTCAGCCCACCTGAGTGTAATTTTGTTCCCATGCCAGCTCCATGACAGAAAGTGGGTGTCAATCCGTGTAAGGTAACTTGTAGAGGCAGACCGACATGGTTTTTTGAAGGCCGATGCAGATTTCTAAAGAATTTTGTTGTCAGCGGCCGATATCTAAAGCCGATTATTAGGGCTGATATTAGGGCTGCACAATATATCGAAAAATTATCGTCATCGCGATAACAGGACGTGCGATAGGCCCATCGCAAAACATGGCAAAAACAGCGATAAATGTTTAGTTCAAACATTTCCATCCATGTCATACATCAACTTTTTGTAAACCAGCTCTGTTTTTTACGCGGAAGTGTTATTTGACCTATCAAATGTAGTCCTTCTGATATGCGGCTAATCAGATGGTTCCGTTCACGAAATACGCCCGCCCCCTACGTAGACCCTTAGGATGGAACGCAACACCCTAACTGAGTTAGCGGTGCCGTTCCCTTGTTCGTCATGCTGGCTCAGAGCAATGAACGCACTTTGTGCTGAGGTTTCTGGAATCAGCGCTGCTTTCAAACGTGAACGTGAGTCCGCTCGGTGTCGTTAATCATTTTTACCGGGCTGACTCCAACATGTGCCGGTGGACCAACCCTCATTCATGTCGCTAGTGTTAGCCCCAGGCTCCGGTTAGCTTCCAGCTAAAAGGCTACAGCACTCTCCTCCCAGTCCCACCCTGCTAAAGAGGGCCTGGAAAAGTTCCCCCACACATCAAAGTGATTTTTCATTTATGAGCTTTTATAACCTTGTTAATCAGGATAGTTAATTTGCTGCTGCACATAAACTGTCAGTCAGAAGCTCTGCTAGCCGGTTATCTTAAGAGGAGCTAGTTCAATTTGTTAGCTTGTTATCAGAATCATAGTTGCAGTTTCATCCTCTGAGCTGCTTTTTAAGATCTAGGTAAACTTGTTCAATTTGGGGTTAAAAACAAACGTTTTCACATATTTTCCATGTAGTTTTTTTTTGCCAGTTCCTCTTCTGAAAGGTAGACAATTGTTTTTCTCTTTCCCTCAGAAAATCTTAATATTCTCCTAGTTTGGCCCAGCACAGTTCACTTCCCAGTTACAGCAACAGCCTTATATCATAACCACATAAGTGGAGAAAATGTTCAGTATCAATGAGAGAATTTGCTGTTGCATTTAAGTGATGTTAACTATTATTTAACATTTAAGCTTATTTTCTGATATTTTTATTTGTTTATTCTAAAACCCTGGTAAGGGATGTTTTTCTGTATTTGGAGCATCAGAAAAAGTTTTATGGTGGAGGTGACGTTTTAAAGTCACTGAGAAACTGCATGCATGCAGTTTGTTGTTTTGCTGCTAATACAGTAGCAGGTGCAGCTGCTAATACAGTAGCGGGAGCAGCTGCTAATACAGTAGCGGGTGCAGCTGCTAATACAGTAGCGGGAGCAGCTGCTAATACAGTAGCGGGTGCAGCTGCTAATACAGTAGCGGGTGCAGCTGCTAATACAGTAGCGGGTGCAGCTGCTAATACAGTAGCGGGTGCAGCTGCTAATACAGTAGCGGGTGCAGCTGCTAATACAGTAGCGGGTGCAGCTGCTAATACAGTAGCGGGTGCAGCTGCTAATACAGTAGCGGGTGCAGCTGCTAATACAGTAGCAGGTGCAGCTGCTAATACAGTAGCGGGTGCAGCTGCTAATACAGTAGCGGGTGCAGCTGCTAATACAGTAGCGGGTGCAGCTGCTAATACAGTAGCAGGTGTAGCTGCTAATACAGTAGCAGGCGCAGCTGCTAATACAGTAGCGGGTGCAGCTGCTAATACAGTAGCAGGCGCAGCTGCTAATGCAGTAGCAGGTGCAGCTGCTAATACAGTAGCAGGTGTAGCTGCTAATACAGTAGCGGGTGCAGCTGCATGTTTTTGCAATAAAAATGTTATGTTGTAATGGAATTCATGCATTAGTTTTTGTTTGCTTTGAACCCAGAGCAGAGGTCACACGCCAGACGACATCAACACTGCATACTTTAGTATTTGTTCATTTATCGCAAGTAATATCGATATCGCAATATTAAGCACTGTTATCGAATATCGCAGGTTTTCCTAATATCGTGCAGCCCTAGCCGATATATTTATAAATGATAAATGACCCGCACTTGTATAGCGCCTCTCAGAGTAAAGACTCCAAAGCGCTTTACACTACAGTGTAATCCTTTCACACACACATTCACACACTGATGGTGATGAGCTACGATGTAGCTCCAGCTGCCCTGGGGCACACTGACAGGGGCGAGGCTGCCAAGCACAGGCGCCACCGGTCCCTCCGACCACCACCAGCAGGCAAGGTGGGTTAAGTGTCTTGCCTAAGGAAACAACAGCAGAATTCTCTGTCCGGAGCCGGGTTCGAACCTGCAACCTTCCGATTACTGGACAACCCGCTCAACCTGTTGAGCTACTGCTGCCCCAATTTATGTTTTAGCAGCACATTTATTGTGAAAGACAACAGAACACTCACTGTGTGCAATATAAATTAAATAAATCTCTTAATATTCATTGAACTTCAAATGGGCGATGGTGGCACAGGAGTTAATTGCTCGCCCCGTAATCGGAAGGTTGCAGGTTCGAGCCCCGCTCAGTCTGTCCCTGTCGTTGTGTCCTTGGGCAAGACACTTAACCCATGTTGCCTGCTGGTGGTGGTCAGAGGGATCGGTGGCACCAGTGCTCGGCAGCCTCGCCTCCGTCAGTGCGCCCCAGGGCAGCTGCGGCTACATCGTAGCTCATCACCATCAGTGTGTGAATGTGTGTGTGAATGGGTGAATGACTGATTGTGTTGTAAAGCGCCTTGGGGGGTTTCAGGACTCTAGAAGGTGCTATATCAAATACAGGCCATTTTATAAATGTAAAACTAACTATAAACATTTAAATAAACGGTGAGTTGGGGTTCTTCGGGTCCTTTCTTCAGTCTAGTAGTGCCCACACAGGTGCCTGATTTTATTATTATTATTTATTTTTAAATAATTTCGGTCGATGGCCGATATAGAAAAATTTTATAAATCGGCCCGATATTTTGGTCGGCCTGTAGTAACTTGTATGCTCCACAGAAACAACTCAGCTGAAAAATGGTGGTGTTGCTGGACCTTTTGCTCAGCTTTATGACTTTGTCAAACTCTGAACCAGGAATGGCTGCAGGCAGTGAAACAGAAGGCAAGATCTCCAGAGCAACCAGTGACTCTGCCCTCTAGCCAATCAGCGGCCAGAACCATGATGCTGGCCTGACTCGGTCTTGCCAGGTACCTCAACGGAGTAGCGACTAAAAATGGGGGAGAAAGTGGAGGGAAATTACGAAACCGTGCCCTTGGAAACAGTGGTCGGGCCGAGCTGCATCGGTCCAAGTTGCTCCGAGTAGTGCTCCTGGAAAACCACCTGAAGTAAACATGGAAAGACAACACTGCTCTAAAAGCAGAAAGTAGACGCTGCAGGAGCCTGAAGGTCCAAATTCAAGAGCAAGCTGTAAACAGAACCATGTGGAAAAATGTGAATGTAAGCCACATCGTAAAGGACGATAGGGGACATTGTTGGAAACATGAGGGGGCAATTTTTTTAAGTCCGTCACGTCCTACTGGTGTTCCCTTTAGTCCTGTCAATTTTAATGATGCGACTAACAAGACCCAGGTAAGTTGGGCATCAATCAGGAGACATGAGAGCCTTCTTACAAAGCAAAATGCGACCATTTTAATTATAACTGTATTTTACCCATTATATTGTTTTGTGTTTGGAGCTGAATAACAGGACAGCTGCAATAAAACGACAAAGAGTATCCAGTCCCAGTTGCAGGGACAGAAAGAGACAGAGACACCTAGACATAACTGAAGTCATCAACAAACCTTCTGCTCTATACGCCCGTCATCCTCAGGCAGGTGGGCAGCAACGTACCAATCACCTGCAGCAGGGTCGGACAGGTTAAAGGTTGTGACGCTCTGTGAGGTAACTGGTAGAGTCAGGGACAAACTGGGGCTCCAGAGTGTTGAATTGGGAAACACTGATCCTGTTGGGTTTATAACGGGAGGGGCACCCCATCGAATATGGCTAAAGAAAACAAACAGAGAGGTTTAGGAAAGAAGACCGACAGAGATACAAAAGCTATGGGTTAGACGTTTATTTACTGTCCTACATGGTGACGTTGTGTTGTCCACAGTGGAAGGTGTGACCCTTTTTCACGGAGAACAACCAGCGAGCGATGGCGGTCTCCTCTGGCATGTGGAACCTCTGCAGCCTGACGTTGGCATACCAACCATACTTGGACAACTTCTGAGCAGGTTTAGACAAAAGCTCGGAGACAAAAGTCACCTGGCCATCTGAGGGAAGGATTAGTAGAAATGTTCGTGTTTACATACAGAACTGCAGCAATAACAACAGATGCAGGTGTTGTTGGGACAACAGAGATGGCTTAAAACCAACAGCTAGCATTTTTAAATCACGCATGAAAACTCACTACTTCAACCTAGCGTATACCGCATAATTATGAACCTCACTTACAGCTACATTGTTTAAAAATGGAATTCACAATATCAACTTCCGTATTACTGAGGTTCTTTTTTTAAATGTTGTTCTTATTTTTTATTCTCCCTGTGTTTTGTTGATTTTTAACTGTTAGTTTTAGGAATTTTGTTGTTTTTCCTTTTTATCTTTTAAATCAAATCAACTTTATTTATAGAGCGCTTTCACATGGCCAAAATGGACAAACAAAGTGCTGTAGTTTATCTCTGTTCTACATGAATGTATAACGCCGGTTTAATTAACTAACATTTTTAGTGTATAGTGCCTTGTTTGGTTGTAATGCCTTGTTGAATGCGCTTTATAAATAAAATTGGTATTGGTATTGGTAAAAAGAATCTTGGCAGGAGAGGAAAATACCACCCCTAAGAACAATCCAAACATTAACAAATGCCAGAAAGACTTCAAGTATGTTGCTGCACTCAACTCTAGCTTACATGGATCTTAAAGCCCTGTTTAAGGAGCCTGTTCAGGCTGGTTAGCTCCACCTTTGTTCTGTTTCTAAGGTCCAGAGACAATAAAAGGAAACTGGATAAGGTGGACTTCATCAGACCTGAGTAAGAGTGGAAGGGACGGGAGGCGTTTAGCTCCTCACCTATTGAATTAGTTTGAATTTAAGGCTGTTTAAAGTTTCAAGTGATACTGAACATCATTTTTAAATAAACGTGGAAACTTGACATTTGAATTTTTTTTATATATTTAAAATCAAACGCATTAATACAATTCAATAAATCCCTTAAAGAACATGGTTAATGTGATAACTTTTAGAATGTGATTGAATGCTGTGTGCCACTGAAATGCCTTTTAGAGAGGATTTATAATAATCAGCAACAAATAAAACAATAAACGACGAGGGTGAAGTTAGCTTTAGTTTCGAGAAATGGCTAAAGGGCAATTACAACCAATTTTCCCCCTACTCTTACCATCTTTAATCTGCTTTAGCTCAAAAACACCTACCCTCTTCAAACCTGCACTAGATTATTCTAGACTACAGCCGGTTTCAAACTGCAAGCATCAGCGGAACGGAACGGCAGCGAAGCGGCACTGCTTCAAATAGAATCCAATTATAGTCAATGGCGTGTTTAAAACCAGCCGCAACGCTGCAATTTCCAGTCGCGTCCCAGAAGCGGCATGCCGCGCCGCGCAAGACAGGATCGAGTTGTTTTTTCCCAGAGCCACTGCTGGGACACGTCAATTTCTGTAATTCACATAGTGCGAGACAGGAAACCACACAGTTTCAGTGTGAAATCCCCGGGTATTTTAAAAATAAAATGCAAGGTTGCGATGTTATACGTGACTTACGTCAGTACGTGTGACCGAACAGCTTGGTTTACCACCAGTTTCTTTCGAGAAGCGCAACGGTGTGATTCCTCGCGGGGGTTGTGATCTCTCGATGAGGACGGTGTCGGAAGTCTCGAGAGATTTCAGAATCTCGCGGGTACAGAGAGGCGCAGTGAGGAAGCCGTGCCGCAGCCAAGACTCTCCCGGTGTGAAAAGGACCGCTTTGAAGTTCGCGAGTGAGCCGCTCCGCTGATGCTTGCAGTGTGAAACCGGGATAATAGCAGATTGCAGAAAACATAGTTTGTAATTTGTGAAACATTTTTCTGATTTGTGAAACTTCAAGAAAGCCAGATTTATGCATATTTTTAGCATCTGATCCACACTGGAACTGGAACTCAAGCGAGCTGCGCGCTGAAAAGGAGCTCAGTGCGCATCTGTGACAGACCAGCGTACAATAGGTTGACCAGATGTCCCACTTTGTGCGCACCTGCAGGAGTCATTAACTAACTTACACGGAAACCCAGTTTGCATCTGTGCAGTTTATAGTTTAGATGTGCTGTAGCGTGCGTGCCACACAATTAATGAACCAATAAGTCCTTTAAAGACACATAAAAGGAATTGAAAACTGAGTGAAAGAAAAGGAGTGAAAATGTCGTGTCATACCCACAACAAAGACACGGAAGAACTACAGCAGGAAAACTTGCTATGTTAGAAACAACTAAAAAGTGGAGAGGAGGTGAATGACAACATTATGGTTGTTGGTCCCAGTTCCTCAGTGGATGTCCCCTCTATGAAGGTATCACAGCTTTACAGAAGGCCATTTCAGATAGGGATCCAACGATACCACTTTTTCCCAAACCGATGCATACCGATACTTGGATCTGAGTACTCGCCGATACAGATTACCGATACCTGTACTTCTACCACACAAAAAAAATGCAATGATTTGGAATACAGATTTTATTTTCTTCTCTGCTTTCATCAGGAGAAGACTGTGAGGTAGATAAAAAGTAAAATACATGAATAGAAATCATCACAAAACTAAAATATTAGGTGAACAGAAATGACAAGTTACCGTGAAGCCATTTTCAAGCAACTGCAATGGTATCGGTTAACTTTCACTGATACCGATACCAGTATTGTATTGGTATCTGCACCGATGTATCGGTATCGGTGCATCCCTAATTTCAGATGTATGGTATCTTCTATGAAGACAGAAAAACTGAAAAAACAAAAAACTAAAAGTTTAATTATGCACGAACAGGCAATAAAGAAAAATTGGACAGTTGTATGAAATCTGCCCTGCTGTGTATTCAACATGCATGAAAAGGTATTAAATGACCTTTTATGTGAAGTGTTCATAAATCTCAAAGTTGGTTTTAATTGTTTTGCTAGTGGTGCAGAATACTCTAGTCCAGGTGTGAACTGTCTACGTATTGCAGTTTTGAAATTACAGCTGTTTTAATGTGGTCTAGATGAAGGAAACACGCCAAAATCTGGCTTTATAGAAGTTCCACAAATTAAAAAACAGTTTCACAAATCCCAGTGGTGGTTTTATTTGTTCTACTAGTAGTGCAGAATAATGTAGTCCAGGTTCGAAGAGGGTATGTGTTGTAGTTTTTGAGCTAGACAAATCTGACTTTCTTGAAGTTTCGCAAATCACAAACTACGTTTGCTGCAATCTGCTATTCGCCTAGAATAATCTAGTTCAGGTTCGAAGAAGGTATGTGTTGTAGTTTTTGAGCTAGAGCTGATTAAAGATAGGCAGAGTAGAGAAGTATTGAGTGTAATTGCCCTTTAGCCCGTTACCGAATCGGAAACCAACTTCAGTATCGTCAAAAACGTTGTTTTCCACAGCATAAAGTACCGATGGACTATTCTGTTGTGGCAAGGTGGAGAGGCAATATAAATTACAATACCTCCCCCAACGCTCACCTGGTTAGACTGGGTTATCGAAACTATTAGTAAACCGATTTTGATTTGCTTTCCACTTCTACTTTCTAATCGAGTTAACATGTAGAAGACAGCAGGGCTGGTGTTATCTACGTCTTTAATAGACAAATTTTAACACGAAGGCTAGCTGCTAGCAAACACGTTAACGTATCACTCACCATCTGCTAATGTCCCCCCCGCTGTCAGGACAACAAAAAGGAGACGACGCAGAAAACAAGCCTCCATGTTTCTCCTCCGACCGTCCAAACCATTACATAGTGTCGTCTCTACCCATTTTAACCGGTTTTAACACGCCTACCAGCCGCTAGTACAGAAGGTACAGAATAACAATTCAGGTGCTCCACACTTCCGGGTATTGGTGTAAATATGTGACGTAATTCATCTAGCCGGTAGATGCTACATTCGAGGACTGTCGGAAATAACAGTAACAAAGACAAACAGCGGTCAAATCCGAATTCTGAAAATAAATAAATAAATAAACTCTAACTTGTGTTGTTCAAAACGTAAACATGGCGCAGTGGGTAGTGTGGCAACACCGGGATCAACCTACTGCAGCCTACTGGCCTGTGGACACCTAAAAAAGAACCACCCCTGACCCTAACCCCAACCCTTACCGACACACACACACACACACACACACACACACACACACACACACACACACACACACACACACACACACACACACACACACACACACACACACACACACACACACACACACACACACACACACACACAGTGAAATGAAAACCAAAATCCCAAACTTTACAAAACGCTAAAGCCTGAAATAGGCGCCACTGCTGCAAGCACCCTCCAAAACCACTCCAACCAGGCCTCCAACTGCATGAAAAGAAAAAAGTTGGTAAAAAACAGAATAAAAAAAAATAAAAATAGCAATTGCTTCTACACCAAGCCCCTAGCCTAGTGAACTAGACCAAATTCTTGCTTTGCAAAGTTTGGTCTAGGAATGCTCCACTGGAACCTCTGCAGCCCCAACAGCATTCTGGCTGGCCAATCACAGCTCTCTAGAGGGGTTTCAAACACATAAAGAGCTGTGATTGGTCCATAATGGTGGGCCAATCACAGCTCTCTAGAGGGGTTTCAAACACATAAAGAGCTGTGATTGGTCCATAATGGTGGGCCAATCACAGCTCTCTAGAGGGGGTTTCAAACACATAAAGAGCTGTGATTGGTCCATAATGGTGGGCCAATAGTGCTCTATCTGCTTAGTGAACAAATCACATAGCTTTATCCGCTTTGTGGGCCAATCAGGGAACTCTACATGCCTGGTGGGTGGGATGATGCAACAGAGTGAAGCAAGAGTATGTCACATTCATTGTCCAGTAGCATGTGGAGATAGCCTACAGGAGGGAGGTGGATCGGCTGGTGTACTGGTGCAGCAGCAACAACCAGGAGCTCAATGCTCAGAAGACAGTGGAGATGATTGTGGACTTCAGGAAAGTCACAGCCCCATCTCTCCCCCTCGTCCTGACGGACACCCCCGTCACCACTGTGGACTCCTTCCGCTTCCTCGGAACCACCATCACACATGACCTTAGGTGGGAGCCATCCATCAGCTCCCTGATCAAAAAGGCCCAGCAGAGGATGTACTTTCTGCGGCAGTTGAAAAAGGCCAAACTGCCAGCCCAGATGATGGTGCAGTTTTACACGGCCATCATCGAGTCCATCCTCACCTCCTCCATCGCTGTGTGGTACGCTGGAGCCACAGTGAGGGACAAAAATAGACTGCAGCGCATTGTGCGCTCTGCTGAGAAGGTGATTGGCTGCAGCCTTCCATCTCGCCAGGACCTGTACGTCTCCAGAACTCGGGGGCGTGCAGGTCGGATAGCAGCTGACCCTTCGCACCTGGGTCACAGACTTTTTGAGCCGCTTCCCTCAGGCAGGAGGTTACGGTCCATCCGGACCAGAACCTCCCGCCATAAGAACAGCTTCTTTCTATCTGCCGTTAGACTTGTGAACAGCTTATAAACACACAACCATGCTCGTCTTCTGTACTCGACACAAAGTCACGTTATCGGCCATGTTACCATTACCTGCCATTTTTTATCGCTGAAAGTTTTATTCTAGTTTTTTTTGTATATTTTATTCTATTTTAAATCTTATTATTCATGTTATATGTAGCACATAGTACCGAAGCAAGTTCCTAGTTTGTGAATCGTTTGTTCACTGACAATGGCAATAAACCTTTTCTGATTCTGAGATCATTTGAAAGACAACGGTAGAACCCGCCCCACAACCGAGAGCCGTCAATGGAGCGTTGCCAGACTAAACAATACATTTATTTAGTCTGGCTTGCCAGGCTACCAAGCCCTCACAATGCGGGTCAAAAATTGATGCAAACCCGGAAATGAAATAAATTGCAGTTCCACCCTCATCCACTAGGGGCTGGTGTCAGAAGCGAGCAAATCCTCATTGACTCCCATGTTAAAAATACCAATTTCACAGCAGAAATAAACATGTTTACAGCCTGGTACCAAAACATGTTTTTGGTTTAAATGATCTAGTTTACACTCATGACAACTCTGAGGGGGTGAATTGTTTTCTCACTCTTCTGTTTAAGTGTATTAAAAGCCTAAAATTCTGTATAATTAATGAGCATCAGACCCATGTGACCACAGAGCTAGCTCCGGGGAAAGGCCTCAGTAGAGCCTCGCCTGAAATCTGTTCCGTCATTTTCAGTCTCTCAACTTAGTAGTTGCTGTTTTGGGACCAAATCCATGATTATGGTCAGATGAAAGCAGAATGAAAATGATAATCTGAAATAAAATTAACTGATGAAAAACTGGACCTGGGTAATCCATTAGCCTAGAACAGCAGTCTGTCGTTATTATAGTTTTCATAGAGTTGAAAACTCTAGCTGAGCATTTACGTTCCAGAACAAAGTTTAGGGGCAGCAGTGGTTCAACAGGTAGAACGGGTTGTCCAGTAATCGGAAGGTTGCAGGTTCGATCCCGGCTCCGGACAGAGAATTCTGCTGTTGTGTCCTTGGGCAAGACACTTAACCCACCTTGCCTGCTGGTGGTGGTCGGAGGGACCGGTGGCGCCAGTGCTCGGCAGCCTCGTCCCTGTCAGTGTGCCCCAGGGCAGCTGTGGCTACATCGTAGCTCATCCCCACCAGTGTGTGAATGTGTGTGTGAATGGATTACACTGTAGTGTAAAGTGCTTTGGAGTCTTTACTCTGAGAGGCGCTATACAAGTACGGGTCATTTATCAAAGTTCTTCGTCCTTTAAGTTTTAGCCTGAGGAGAAATAAATGAACACACTAAGAATTATGCACCGATGAATCAGGTACCCAGTCAGAGGTAAATTATGCATCAAGTTGCATCCCAACATCTTAAAAACCTAAAAAAAAATGATATTCATGACTTGAAAAATTAACCAAAAATAAAGTGCTCCGTGGGCCTCTGATTTAAGGAGTTTTGAGAGTATGCATCTGGTAAATCTATGGGACATTTTGATTTCCTAAACCTTAGTGAATTCCAGCTGGAATTATATTTATGGAAAACGAATCCAGTCCCTTTAAAAGTTTAAACCACATGAATGGCATTCTGTAATGACCAAAGACACCAGCAGGTGGAAGTAGATGCTTGATGCTTAACAGCTGCAGGCTCCTCTGTGGCTGACAGGACAGATTCTTACATTCATTGGACCTGTTTTAGATCAGGTTTCACCAGCGAGGCTATTGGACCTCAAAAATCCAGAAAACTGAGGTCACGTCAGGCCGAATGGACCTGAGGAATATGTTGTAGTAACTCCACCCGAGTCTCTACAAGCATGGTGTGTGCACTCCTCGTGACTTCATTAATATGTTTGTGATGTTTGATAAAGTCTTCTTTAAGCATTTTGGAAGGAGCCAATAAAATGTGTAAATGGGACGTTTGGATCCCCGCCCCGCAGTTTAGGTGCTGATGGACCTGTTACACTGTGTGGAGGTTAATCACAAAAATAAAATAGCTTTTTAAGAGTTCGGGCATCAAATGTCCAGTTTAAGGAAATCCCAAGTAAAATTTACCAGCATCCGTCAGTGTAATTAAACAGGATTTACTGTGGGTCCTAAAGAGGTTGTGGAGTTTGGGACCAAAGGGACTCCCTAACCTTTACTAGCTGCTGCTTTTTGTTTGGTTTCATTTTCAGGTCAGCTGACATATGGAGAACATTTTAGATGTGTCACCATCTGTGTGTGTGTGTGTGTGTGTGTGTGTGTGTGTGTGTGAGAGAGAGAGAGAGAGAAATATAAATGAGGCCCCTCAGTCAGGAAATCCTCTAATCGACATGACCTGTGGAAGGAGCTCACAGGCACACAAACCATCACACCGGTGAAACACCTCTTGACTTTTATTCAGTTGTTCAAGTTTCCCAGGAAAATAAAACTCCCAGGTGTGGAAATCTGAGAGCAGTGGGATAGAAGGACAGGAAACAGCAGTCACAATGACTGAGGATGCTGAGAATGTGGTAGATTTGAGTTATTCCTCTGTTCTAACACACCTGGTTTTGATCAGCAGGTGATTAAAAGGCTTCTGCAGAGCTTAAATACCTGCTGATCAGGCGTTTAATCAGGTGTGTGAGCACAGAAACAACAAAAACATGCTGACTTGAGGCCAATCTTCAGCAGGAGGACAGCTTTGCTCTGCAAAAAAAAAAAACCCACCTCAGACAGATATGCAACAGACTTCAGACAACACAACATACAGTAAGTGTCCACTAGGTGGGGAGGTGGGTTGGGACTATCCCCGCTTCAGTTCCTGCAGCCATGATGAAGCAGCGCATGTCACCTCGGTGTGGATGGGGGAGGAGCATTTAGGGTTGGAGGGTTGCAGTGACCCTGGAACGATTCAGCGGCCTTCCCGCAGTCCCGCCCAGGCTGGGAAAGGAGACAGAGTTGAGTTGCCATAGCGACGGCACATTCCACATATCTTCTGAGGGGGGAGTTTTCGTTGGAGTCTTGCGGGCTCAAGGGCGCCAGATTCCGATTAGAAATTGTTTTGGGGCCAGACAGAGATCATTTCCTCTCTGTCTTACAGTTTGTTGGTCCTCAACCTCTCAAAATCCCAATAATGGACATTAATGTATCCCAATCCAGGACTCTAGAAGGCACTATATCAAATACAGACCTTTTACCATTTCTCATTATTAATGGATAATTGAGATATTAAATGACTCCTAGAGACTCAAGAGATGTTTTGACTCAAAGCAACCAAGTGTGGAGCCCAGCAGCCGGTCACAAAATAATTTTTCATAAAACAGTGGTGTCACTTTCCTGCAACGTGGAGGCGGCATCAGGGACCCTTTGGTCATTCAAACGATTCAGATTCATGTCAGCCTGTGGTGGTACTGCATGCAGTCGTGTGTTTTCCACTAAAGATTATGCAATGGCAGAAACAAGGGGCTGTGTCTTTGCTGTTGATGCGTTGTTGCAGACATCCTTTTAGCGTGGAAGTAACTTGTTTTTTATCCTGATTGCAGCCATGCTCTCAAAGATGTCTGCCGTCCTTCTCAGTCCCCATGAACTATATATCTACCTGTTCTTCAGCTCTAACGGTCTGAAGCTCCCAGATCTCTGCATCACTCCAGTTTGCCATCTCAGCTGGTCCTGCTAACAAAAGCAAAGCAGACTCTTAATGTTTACTTATGTTTTGATTATTGTTGCCGGCCGGTGCTCAGATCAAATAACCCCATGATTATGACATCCCCTTCTGTTGGCATTGGTAATGTTACTATGAAGGTTGGCGGCACAAATATTCTCACCTCACGTGTAAAACGATTCCTTGAGTAGCTCAAATTATTCGGGTACAAAAATGTCTCGAGTAAATTCTCTGCCTCGAGGCTTTGTTTAATTCATGTTTAATAAATTCATGGCTTTGCAATCACCCGGGGTCATGTTTTACCCGGACCGAAATAAGTGACGCACATGCACACTGCACTGAATGCACACGCGAGTAGCGAATGTAACTTAACTTTCTCTTAAGTCATGGCGGACAACGTGGATCCCGGTGGAGTGAGAAAAAGACAGAAAATGTCAAAGGTGTGGGACCATTTTTCACGTCGTAAGGCGGAAAACGTAGTCCAGTATAAATACTGTAAAATGGATGTAGCCTACCACAACACCACATCCTCCATGCTGCAGCACCTGACCAGGAAACATGCACATGTAAATGTCACTTCTGCAAGAGGACTCGGAGCCTCTACGAGATAAAGCATTTTAGCCTGTATTTCTATATCTGCGGGCACTGTGTGACTTTTTCATTTGTAGCACTCAGTTTCAGCTCACACCATACGTCTGCTAGCAACATGTCGGACCTAAAAATGTGCTAAAAATAGCAGTTTTTACACAACACGTCAGACTTTTTATTGTGTTATTGATGTCTGTTGTCCCTCAGGATTGCTGCAGGAGGACACAGGTGTTTATGAGTGGCAGAGGAAAACGAAAGAAAGTAAATTAATTATGACAAACCTCCACTTTGAACAGCACCAATCCAGCAACTGCTGCACGTTAATAACTAGAATTAAAGGTGAATACACCAAAATTTGCACAAAATTATTTTTGTTTTAAACTCTCAGTGACCCACTTTGCAGGGGTTTGTGTGTGTGTGTGTGTGTGTGTGTGTGGGGGGGGGGGGGGGGGGGGTGGCGTTTAATTTTTTTCTGCGTCTGGAAAAACATCTCTTTCTGCCCCCTGTATTTTGGTCCAAGATCATTACCGGGCTGGCCCTATTAAACACGTTCTACACCCCTGCTTAGTAGACTTAATGAAGTATTTTTAAGCCAGTATAAAAATGACTGAAACACAAATTTACATAGTTGGCATTATTGACCAATATCTTTGATTTAATTTATTTGTTAAGAACATCAAGATGCATTACAGGAACATTATAATAAAGTACATGTTTCTAGTGCAGAGAGGAGACAACCCATAGAAGCACTGATTTGATCTCATTTCAGAGAAAAATGGAACAGGTCAGATGCACCTAATAAATAAAATTACTAACATAAACTCAGGAATCCGTTTCTTTGCTTCACTGTTCTGGTGCTGAAAATATCACTAATGCGGATCAAAGGAGATACACAGATGAATGCACCTCTTATTTATTATTTGGAAATTAGTGGGTGTTGTTTACATCAATACATTATTTTAAATCTGAAATTGATATGGACTGATCAGAAGTTGATATGTGTATTGTTTATTTGTAACCGGATTACAGGATACAATAAGATAATTAAAAGAAAAAATAAACAAATGGGCCAATAATTAGGTTCGGGGAGAATTGGAGGTTGTTTAAGAATGACTGGAGTCACGGGTATAGCATGAAACGGTTTATATACTAAATTTTAATAATAATGGGAAATATAACACATAAAGATAACACACAAAAACAGATGAAAACAATCGACAATAGTAAAATGCTCGGTATGAGATTTGATCATATGAGTCACAAGTCAGCCGGCGTCAAGTCAAATCCCCACGCTTGGGGTGAAAGTCAGAGTCCGGTGGTGCGATTTTTTCCTACCACACCGTTGAGATTGTTCACAGAAGAGAGCAGTCTGCTCTTCAGTTACTTGAGATGTCCTGGTTCGTTCAGTGGTTAAGGCTCGCCATCTCCCTCGTCAGGAAGAAATCCAGTTCTCGTTCCAAGTGAGTGATCATAGGAGTCGGGATCAAACCCAAGGAAAAAAAAAAACCCAGCCTGTAAACAACAGGACTGTTAGCGAGTTGGCATCGACCCTTCTCGTCACATCACAGCATAAAGTCTTACAGACTTAAACAAATGCTTCACTCTATTGGCATAGCCAATCATGTTTGGGTTCACAGTTCAACTAACATAACATCAATTTGATTGTCTATTAAAATAATTCTCAGTAGCTCTGGAAATATAATTACATATGACAACAATTGTTCAGCTCAATAGGCTCAGTTAGATTCTATTACTCTACACTATTCAACAAGAAATACATTCATGACAACAAGGATACATTTAGTTGTGTTTCTATACAGCATTGTGACACCTTGTATATCTGTAACACAATAAATAAATAAATAAATAAATAAATAAATAAATATGTTCTATAACAAAATTCAACAAAATATAAATTCTGGTCCTTTGGTCCACCTTTGTAAAATAATTCCTCCCTAATCAGTTAGCTTTTATTTATTTTTATTTATCTATTTTTTTTATTATTAAATGTTTGGTTAAGGGACGCATTGCTAATTCTATGGCGTTAGCTATAACGCCCCTGAGGACCTTGTACATCTAGGCCGTACCACCATTAACTGGCGGTTTGAGCCGTTAACTCCTGGGAATCCCATATGCCCTACCGCCGTTAACTGGCGGTTTGAGCCGTTAACTCCTATATGCCCTACCACCGTTAACTGGTAGTTTGAGATGTTAACTCCTGGGATCTAACGTCTAGCAGCCCACTGCTGTCACCTCGGTTGCTGTAATTAGCTTTTTGAATTTAATAATTTACTGAATTTAATCTCATTCACTCACCAACGCGCTCCAACGGTTCCCTCCTACAGAGGATTGGTTCACTCTGTCGTCTCCACACAAATCTATAAGAATGGAATTAATTTGATAAGCTATTTAAGTTTCCTTTTTTTTTTAAGTTGCATCGTTAGCTTTTTCTCTTCTTTTTTCTTTACTCACCGCGTTGGTTCCAAGTTCCTAGCTCTTATTAGAAGGAGTCAAGTCCGCCTCTCCCTCTATCTATGCGGCACCCAAATCAGGGTTCTTCACGGCCTCGACCGTTGTTTTTTTTTCTCTCTCTCTCTCTCTCTAACCGCTCAGTCTTTGCTTTCTGTATCTGCGTGCTGCACAGCCGTTTGTCTCTCCTCTCGCTCAGCTGCGTCGCACGGTTTTATTTCGCGGAGGCGGGACTTATTTCTCTCAGCCAATGAAATTTCAGATTCCCACCTGGACCAATAGTATACAGCTTTCCTCTTCTGTTTCTGTTAGTGATGTTCAAGATTCTTGTTTTAACCGATGTTTAATATTAAACTCGTTATTTTAGTTATTCACCCTTCCAATAATTCATTATGAAATTATCTATTAGTTAATTAGATATCTATTAATTAGTATTGTTAATTTCCTTAATTTATATTTTATATTTTATCTAAATTGAGGATGGATCATATTAGTAAGCCAATTAGTTAATACCTCATTAAGGTTCTAGCTTCTGGGTTACATCCTCCCCCATTAAATATCATGCACGTCCCTGTGCATTGTTTCTACGGGGTACACAACTTCTTGAGTAAGAGAGTCAATAAAAGCTTTATTAAGTCCTTGGAAAAGGGACCTAACTACGGTCACTAGTGGATTGCCCAATTGAGAGTAAGTTAGTCTTTGAGGAGGCTGACTACTTCGTTCAGATCTCCTGACACACATCTCTGGTTGCACAGTATCATGCTCATCCGTTTCTGTTTGATTCTCAACTGAGACAGGACGAAGTGAGCTCTCTGTTTCCGACAGAGCTGATGAGCTATTCTCTAAGACTTTGGTCTTTTCAGATGTATGTGTCTGATCGTGTATGATGGGTTCAAAACTTACATCACGTTGCTGCGACTTTAGGACACCATCCAATTGAGGTAGGTTTGTGTTAGTTTCATCCCCCGTTTCTACGTCAGGTAAGTATACTTCGTTTTTTTTCGTTTTTTCAGGTAAGTATGTTGCTGCTTCTTTCACTCTTTCAGGTAAGAATGTCGCAGTTTCACTCATTCTGTCAGGTAAGAATGTTTCGGTGTTGATGCCTTTGTCAAGTAAGGACAATTCAGCATTTTCATTACCAGCTAAGGTTGGTTCCTTGCGATCCCCTGTGTGTAAGGATAGTGTGTTTTGTTGTTGAATATTATTTACCGGTCCTGAATCTGCTATGAGTTCCCTATTTGGCAAGGTGACCGCTATTTGATAGGATGGTCGGTTTAGCACTTGTGGAAGATCAGAGTAATAAAACTCATCTACCTCTTCGTCAAGTGGCTCATCTGGGTCAGGTTCTAAGGCTGAACTCTGTCTTGTATGAGGTCTGCTAGGTTTCGTAACGCGTTCTGTTTCATTTTCTAATGAAGAGAGAAAACCACAAGGCAGTAAAAGATCTCTGTGGAGTGTTCTGTTGGGTCCTTCTCCGTTCTCTGGTTTTACAGTGTATACTGGCAAGTTTTCCATCTGTTTGAGAACTATATACACTGTTTGCTCCCATTTGTCTGCTAATTTATGCTTTTCTCTTAAGCGAAGATTTCGGACTAAAACACGATCTCCCACACCTAGTGTGGACTCACGAATGTTTCTGTCGAACCGTTCTTTGTTCTTCCTCGCTGTTTTTTGAGAGTTTTTTATGACAATGTCATAACTCTGTTCCAGATGACTCTTCAGTTCTTTAACATACTGAGAATGAGTTATAGAGGGCTTGTTCAAATGCGGTAACCCAAAGGCAATATCTATAGGCAACCGAGGCTGCCTACCGAACATTAGCTCGTAGGGAGAGTATCCCGTCATGTCATTTTTTGTACAATTGTACGAGTGAGTAAGTGGTTTTACAAAATCGCGCCAGTGATGTTTCTCAGTGGCTTGTAAAGTTCCCAACATGCTGAGTAATGTACGATTGTACCGTTCAACGGGGTTGCCACGAGGGTGATAAGGGCTCGTTCTGACTTTACGGATACCAAGTAAAGAACAAAGTTCCTTGATTGTACGTGATTCGAAATCCCGTCCCTGATCACTATGAAGACGCTCAGGAAACCCGTAGTGGACTAAAAAATGTTCCCACAGGTTCTTCGCGACGGTGGTGGCTTTCTGATCTTTGGTTGGGATGGACACTGCATACTTTGTAAAATGGTCTGTAATCACTAAGACATCTTTAGTGTTCTTACTGTCTGGTTCTATGGAGAGAAAATCCATGCAAACTAACTCCATAGGTCTGGTGGTGGTAATACTCACCATTGGAGCAGCTTTGTCAGGGAGGGCCTTCCGACGGATACATCTTTCGCAAGTTTTAACTTTGATTTCGATATCACTAGCCATTCTTGGCCAGTAAAAACGGGACCGAATGAGATCTGTCGTACGTTCAACCCCAAGATGCCCCATATCATCATGTAGGCTTTGCATGACTGTTGAACGTAATGAATCAGGCAAGACTAACTGCAATGATGTCTCTGGTCCTAATTGGCGTCTCCGGTACAGTAAATCATTTTGAAACTCAAACCGTTTCCACTCTCTCAAAAGGTTAAGAACCACCGGGGGTTCTGCAATAGTATCAGTTGGCGGTTTATTGTCAGTCATAAGCAGCTGAATGACTCGGCCAATGGTTGGATCTTTCCTCTGCAAGGAGACAAGGTCAGCATGGTTATACTTGGGCACAGCAAAGAAACTGTCACTATTGTCTTCCAACTGGAATAGGTCTGGAATGGCCGCTGCAGACATGGCAAGTGACTGAACTAAACCACAAGGAGAATCAGTCTCATCCAAGACCATGTGCTTTTGGCATGTTGCCTTCACTGCTTCGGCTTGAAGTTGAAGCTCGACTTCTTTGACAGAGGATAAAAGATGAGATCGGAACTCATCTAGTCGTTGGCATTCCTCAGTGAATTTTGAGTTGTCTTCAGGTTTATCATGCAGCCTCCTAGACAGGCCATCCGCGTCAACGTTCTGTGTACCTGCACGGTATCTGATGTCAAAATTATAGGTGGACAACGCAGCTAGCCAACGATAGCTCGTTGCATCGAGTTTTGCCGTTGTTAAGAGGTAAGTTAACGGATTATTATCAGTAATGACAGTGAATGTGTTCCCATACAAATAGTCATGAAACTTATCTGTTATGGCCCACTTTAAGGCTAGAAACTCCAACTTGTGCGCAGGGTACCTAGTTTCACTAGAGCTTAAACCGCGACTTGCATAAGCGATTACCTGTGTGACACCGTTTTGCACTTGGTATAGCGCTGCACCGAGTCCGGTCGTACTAGCATCTGTGTGTACTAGATATGGGAGTTTTGCGTCAGCGTAGCCAAGAACTGGCGAAGTGGTAAGTTTTTCAATAATAGTTTGAAAGGACTTCTCACAGTCTTGGCTCCAACGATTCCCAAAGGGTTCTTTGGGGTTCAAGTACTTTGATCTACATGGTGGTGTTTTAAAGTTTTTCCGTTTGGGTGGATAACCAGCCGTGAGAGATGTTAGTGGCTTGACAATATTTGAGTAATCTTTAATGAAGCGTCGGTAATAACCGGTAAATCCTAAGAAAGATTGGAGTTCCTTCAAAGTCTGAGGCTTCGGCCATGTTTTGAGTGCTTCCACCTTATCTGGATCGGTTTTTATGCCATCTCGAGATACTATATGTCCAAGATAACGCACAGATGTCTGGAAAAAACGACACTTATCTGGTGATAGCTTGAGTCCGTATTCTCTAAGCCGTTCAAGAACGTGAGAAAGTCTGGTTTCGTGTTCTTCCAAGGAGTTGGAAAAGACGATCAAGTCGTCTAGGAAAACTAACACTTCCTTCAGATTAAGGTCCTTCATACACTTTTCCATAACCCGTTGGAAAGTGCTTGGAGCATTTGTTATTCCTTGTGGCATACGGTTAAATTCATAAAACCCAAACGGGCAAACAAAAGCAGTTTTAGGTTTATCCTTTTCACACATCTCTATTTGATAGTAACCTGACTTGAGGTCCATCACAGAAAACCACTGTGATCCAGCGAGAGCAGAAAAGGACTCCTCCAAGTTAGGCAGGGCATATGCGTCGCGAATGGTTTGCAGATTAAGCTTTCTATAGTCTATACATAGACGTACCTCACCATTCTTTTTCCGAACTACCACTATTGGTGAGGCAAATGGAGACTCCGACTCTCTTATTATACCGGTTTCCAAGAGGGCTTCCAAATGTTTTCTCACGGCTTCATAATCATGTGGATGGATCGGCCGAGATTTCTGTTTGAATGGGGTCTCGTCTTTTAAGTTGATGTGATGTCTTATCTGTTGTGTATGACCAAAATCAAGATCGTGGTGCGAAAACACATCGGAGTAAGTGTTAAGTTTGTTGGTGATCCTCCCTTTCCATTCTTCGGACAAGGGCGAAGTACCGAAGTCAAAACTGAGAGGAGGGTTTGAAGGTGAAGTCTGTTGCTGCGAACTACACGCCGCAAGTACTTTCTGATCACTTTTGTCAGGTTCTGGATATGGCATAACACGATCGGCTTTAACTAACTCAGCGATCACACAGTTAGTGGGTAATGTGATGTCATGGTTAGTTTCGTTTCTTAGTACAACAGGTACTTTGTATGGACCATGTGAAGGTAAGGAAATGAGGCAACAGTCTACAATTATACCCCCTGGTAGAGAACCATTGGTGGGTTGTTCAATGAGTGCATAAGGCTCATGCTTGTTTTGGCTGGGTTGCATAAACCCTTCTAGTAACAGTTTTTTATTTGCAGGGAGAACTTCTTGGGTTCTCCCTCGAAGCTTCACCACACCAACTCGTCCATCTTTGCTTTGTTTTTTTCTGACTGCTAAGGCTTTTAGCACGTGTTGGTACCCATAAGAGAGTGCCTTGGAATCAGGTAAGTTATTGGCAGACAATTGCTCATACAAAGGATCGAGTGTGTTTGTGCCAATGAGTAGTGGTGTATCAGAGTTTGAGCTTATATCCGGAACCACTAACGCAAGGGTAGGTAACTCAAGTCCAGACTGATCGAGCTCTTTTGGAAATGTGACACTTATCTCTATGTATCCTAAATAAGGAACTGCTTGACCGTTTGCGCCCTCGACTTCTAACAGATTACTGATGGGTTTAATTGAGAGGTCAGGTAAGTGTTCTTGGTAAAAAGAATTGGCAATGGTGGTTACCTGGGACCCTGAATCCAGTAAACAATTACATTCAACACTGTTAACTGAGACTGTAGCTGTGCATCGCCCACCCACTAATCTTTTGGGAAGTTTTGGCACTGAATGAGCATGAACTGGCTTGCAAAAAAGTCTCTCTGTCCTTTCCTTAGAGGGACTTGGTTCTACTTTAGCACCTATCTGTCCCACGATAGGAGCTTCTACCGGTTTAAAGGAGGAGACTGAGCAATTGGCTTTGACATCTCCCACTCGCGCTGCTTCTGTCTAAGAGCAAGTCTTTTAGTTGCAACTAGTGCTGGATTTGGCTCGTTGCTACAGCTAGAAGCTATGTGCCCATCTTCTCCGCACTTAAAACAGTATCCAGGCTTTGGTCTGGGCACCACTGCTGTTATCTGCTGAATCTGTTTGGGCTCATCTGGAATTTTAGTCCCCACACGGGGTTTTGACTCTTTTTGAGTTTTCTTTGCCTTTTTATCTGTGTTGTTAACCTTAAGCTGTGCAATTTGGCTCCTGAGCTCAGCGATTTGTTTGCGTAAGTCATCACAGTTATCATCTATTTCCAGTTCACAAGTGTTTTTACTCTGAGAGCATGTTGTTTGCACATTTGAATACACTCTAGTTCGTTGTGCCCCTAAGTGTTGTTTCATGCGTGCTGCTTTAGTAGCCTGTTTGTCTTCTTCAGTGCGCAGTTTGAGGAGAAGTGCTGTAAAATGAGGCGGGTTGTCTTTCTTTTGTTCGAGTTGCAGGTTTGAAATCAGCGAGCTGTCCCAACAGCCTCTGCAAAACTGCTTGAGCAGCTGCTGGTCGGCGTCACTGGAGGAAATTCCATTCCTCTGAATAACTAGGTTTAACAAGGTGTATAACCTCTGAAAGTAATCGGAAGGTTTTTCACCACTGTCCTGGTTTGTGTTTAAGAAGCGAGCAAAGAGCTCGTCGCCGTCTTCGACAGCTGCGTAAGCTGAATCGAGATGTTCAAGGTACGTTTCCGGGTCGGATTTTGGACTAAGAGCTTTAACGATGCTCGCTGCTGGGGCTGACAGACTCTCCACGATTCTTCGTACAATTTGGGACTTGGTGAGTGAAGGATCATTTATGCATAACACTACACTACTACGCCAAGTATCATAGTCAGTTTCAAAAGAAGGGTGTGGAACTCGCCCTGAGAACGGTTTTAGTCTGTATTGTGAAGTAGGCGGAGGGATAACCTCACTGCTTTTAACAATGTGTTCCACAATAACTCGCTGAACCTCAGGTGTGTTTAAAAGATTTGGTGGAATGCAAGGGTTTTGTTTTCCAGTCTCTGTAGGTGGACAATTGTCCTTTGAGTTGTTCATATAGTTAACTTCTGGTGTTAAAGGCAGGGAATATGTAACTTGGTCACTATGGAGCATTGGCTCTGGTTCAGTGACTGGTTCAGATGCATGGGTATCCCTTCCTAAAGATTCCCCAATTTTTGCCAGTTCCTCCATTAGAAGGTCTTTAAATGATTGATTGCTACGCGCAGCTATGTCCCTGAGCTCTGACAGATAGGCATCAGTGGCAGATGTGCTAGTTTCTAGACTGTACGCGCTGGCTAGGTCTTGAATATGGAAGAAAACATCTGGGTTCCTAGTACAAGGTTTGTCATAGGGTAAACATTGTTTCTTTAATTCCTTAACAGTGGCTTCATGTTGAAACTCCACAATAATCTGATCACAGTTTGGTAACTTAATGCGCCTGTTAACTGGTCCGAATCCTTCCATAAACCCAAAGACTTCGTTATCAAGGTCTGTATCAGTTAACCCACTGATTAAAACAGCATTTGAAACTTTGACCTTTTCTGTTTTCACAACTTCCATTTTAAAACACTCAAAAGTACCAATAATGCCAAAATGGCAAACCACTGTGACCTCCAGGCACTCTTATGATGTCAGTCAATGGTTAGCTAAGGTAACAACTCTACAATTCTCCTGGCTGGCTCGCCAAGTTTTATGTAACCGGATTACAGGATACAATAAGATAATTAAAAGAAAAAATAAACAAATGGGCCAATAATTAGGTTCGGGGAGAATTGGAGGTTGTTTAAGAATGACTGGAGTCACGGGTATAGCATGAAACGGTTTATATACTAAATTTTAATAATAATGGGAAATATAACACATAAAGATAACACACAAAAACAGATGAAAACAATCGACAATAGTAAAATGCTCGGTATGAGATTTGATCATATGAGTCACAAGTCAGCCGGCGTCAAGTCAAATCCCCACGCTTGGGGTGAAAGTCAGAGTCCGGTGGTGCGATTTTTTCCTACCACACCGTTGAGATTGTTCACAGAAGAGAGCAGTCTGCTCTTCAGTTACTTGAGATGTCCTGGTTCGTTCAGTGGTTAAGGCTCGCCATCTCCCTCGTCAGGAAGAAATCCAGTTCTCGTTCCAAGTGAGTGATCATAGGAGTCGGGATCAAACCCAAGGAAAAAAAAAAACCCAGCCTGTAAACAACAGGACTGTTAGCGAGTTGGCATCGACCCTTCTCGTCACATCACAGCATAAAGTCTTACAGACTTAAACAAATGCTTCACTCTATTGGCATAGCCAATCATGTTTGGGTTCACAGTTCAACTAACATAACATCAATTTGATTGTCTATTAAAATAATTCTCAGTAGCTCTGGAAATATAATTACATATGACAACAATTGTTCAGCTCAATAGGCTCAGTTAGATTCTATTACTCTACACTATTCAACAAGAAATACATTCATGACAACAAGGATACATTTAGTTGTGTTTCTATACAGCATTGTGACACCTTGTATATCTGTAACACAATAAATAAATAAATAAATAAATAAATAAATAAATATGTTCTATAACAAAATTCAACAAAATATAAATTCTGGTCCTTTGGTCCACCTTTGTAAAATAATTCCTCCCTAATCAGTTAGCTTTTATTTATTTTTATTTATCTATTTTTTTTATTATTAAATGTTTGGTTAAGGGACGCATTGCTAATTCTATGGCGTTAGCTATAACGCCCCTGAGGACCTTGTACATCTAGGCCGTACCACCATTAACTGGCGGTTTGAGCCGTTAACTCCTATATGCCCTACCACCGTTAACTGGTAGTTTGAGATGTTAACTCCTGGGATCTAACGTCTAGCAGCCCACTGCTGTCACCTCGGTTGCTGTAATTAGCTTTTTGAATTTAATAATTTACTGAATTTAATCTCATTCACTCACCAACGCGCTCCAACGGTTCCCTCCTACAGAGGATTGGTTCACTCTGTCGTCTCCACACAAATCTATAAGAATGGAATTAATTTGATAAGCTATTTAAGTTTCCTTTTTTTTTTAAGTTGCATCGTTAGCTTTTTCTCTTCTTTTTTCTTTACTCACCGCGTTGGTTCCAAGTTCCTAGCTCTTATTAGAAGGAGTCAAGTCCGCCTCTCCCTCTATCTATGCGGCACCCAAATCAGGGTTCTTCACGGCCTCGACCGTTGTTTTTTTTTCTCTCTCTCTCTCTCTCTAACCGCTCAGTCTTTGCTTTCTGTATCTGCGTGCTGCACAGCCGTTTGTCTCTCCTCTCGCTCAGCTGCGTCGCACGGTTTTATTTCGCGGAGGCGGGACTTATTTCTCTCAGCCAATGAAATTTCAGATTCCCACCTGGACCAATAGTATACAGCTTTCCTCTTCTGTTTCTGTTAGTGATGTTCAAGATTCTTGTTTTAACCGATGTTTAATATTAAACTCGTTATTTTAGTTATTCACCCTTCCAATAATTCATTATGAAATTATCTATTAGTTAATTAGATATCTATTAATTAGTATTGTTAATTTCCTTAATTTATATTTTATATTTTATCTAAATTGAGGATGGATCATATTAGTAAGCCAATTAGTTAATACCTCATTAAGGTTCTAGCTTCTGGGTTACATATTCATAAACTATTGTTTATTTGAAAACTATTTACAGAGCAGCCTCAGAACTGAGGTGAAATAATTATGATCACAACAGTAAAGGAACTATTACAGAACAAGTTTTTCAGTAAAATCAGAACATTAATGTTTAAGTGCATGAATTAATACATCTGAACTCATGCAGCAGGAACAAGGAAATATGAAATACTAGAACCGTTTTATTTTAATTTGATTAAACTGATTTTTTCCTAACGTTGTTGGCATTTTTCCCCACACACAGTTAAACAAAACAATGTTGATTGAGGTGTGAGTGAGAGAGAGAGAGAGAGAGAGAGAGAGAGAGAGAGAGAGAGAGAGAGAGAGAGAGAGAGAGAGAGAGAGAGAGAGAGAGAGAGAGAGAGAGAGAGAGAGAGAGAGAGAGTTAAAATAATTTTTAAAACCCGACCGGAGCGGAGGCAGTGACTGACGCAGCACGAGCCGTTTTCAGCTCCGGCTTGTCAAATGCACCACGTACGTTACGAAAAAAGTAACTTTAAATATTGAACTGAAAAAGAGGCGAGCTGAAGAAAACCTAGGGAGTTCTGAAGAAACGTGAGCAACAGTGAAGCAAGCACAGAGAGATCCGTTACTGTCTGTGTGTGTGTGTGTGTGTGTGTGTGTGCGTGTGGATGCCTGCACCGAGCTAACTGAGCTCCCGGCTGCAGAGTTTTGTGTGTAGGGAGTAGGGTTGTCACTAGGGCTGCAGCTATCGAATATTTTTGTAATCGAGTACTCTATCGAATCTTTAATCGATTAATCGAGTACTCTAATAAATTACTCTTTTGTGTTTTTAAACCATTACATCAAATAGCATGTTATAAAATATGAAAGACTTCTTGAAATGAGAAAGCAATTGCCAGTTATTCTTCAAATTTTATTCAAAATTAGTTTTCAAAACTTCCGCACTTAGACTTTACTTCACAGTAAACAAATGCGAGCGGCTGCGGCCCAAACAGCACCAGAACCGCTCACGGCGCATGCGCAGACATGGCTCGCCAGCTGTTTCCCTATTAACACACGTCCGTTTTAATTTCTACACTTTTTTCTCACACAATAAAAAGGATTGTCGAGAAAGCAGGTTTGCCGTGGTTATGTCAAATTATACAGATCACACAACATTTATTTACTTTCTTTCATTTTCCTCTGCCACTCATAAACACCCGTGTCCTCCTGCAGCAATCCTGAGGGACAACAGACATCAATAACACAATAAAAAGTCTGACGTGTTGTGTAAAAACTGCTATTTTTAGCACATTTTAAGACCAACGTGTTGCTACCAGATGTACGGTGTGAGCTGAAACTGAGAGCTACAAATGAAAAAGTCACACAGTGTCTGCAGAATATATAGAAATACAGGCTAAAATGCATTATCTTGTAGACGCTCCGAGTCCTCTTGCAGAAGTGACATTTACATGTGCATGTTTCCTGGTCAGGTGCTGCAGCATGGAGGATGTGGAGTTGTGGGAGGCTACATCCATTTTACAGTATTTATACTGGACTACGTTTTCCGCCTTACGACGTGAAAAATGGTCCCACACCTCTGACATTTTCTGTCTTTTTCTCACTCCACCGGGGTCCACGTTGTCCGCCATGGCTTAAGAGAAAGTTAAGTTGCATTCGCTACTCGCGTGTGCATTCAGTGCAGTGTGTATGTGTGTCACTTATTTCGGTCCGGGTGAAACATGACCACGGGCGATCGCAAAGCCATGAATTAATTAAACATGAATTAAACGAAGCCTCGAGGCAGAGAATTTGACTCGAGGATTTTTTGTACTCGAATTATTCGAGGTACTCAAGGAATCGTTTCAGCCCTAGTTGTCACGGTAACTGGTGAAGTGGTAAACCCCGGCAAAAAAGTTGACAATAATAATAACCGTCTTGTTTTTTAAAAACATATATTATCTCGGTGGATTACCGTGGCTGCGGTGTGGGTGCGGTGACCCTTACCAGCCACCGTATCATCTGCTGAACTTGCCGGCGGCACATGCGCACTTTGTTGTTTACAACCAAAACTTTCTTGAAGCTAAAGCTGAAATAATGGCCAAAGGAGGAGACGGCAGCGCTCAGGACATTTATTATCCCTCAAAGAAGACAAAGTGGGAAGTACGGGCATCTTTTGGATATTTGAAGAATGACGAGGGCCAGTTGATAGAAGACGGATATCCTGTTTGCAGCACTTGCAGAAAAAGTGTCTGTGAAAGGCAGCAACACTTCAAATCTCATGATTTTATTTTTATTTTGTTTTACAGTGGGATAAAAAGGTGACTACAAATATGAATCATCATCAGTCTGCAGTTTATCTGTAAAGCCCTTAATTTAATCACACTGTAAAAGGATATTCAACTATGTTATATTAATATTATGGAACAAGGACAAAACCTATCCTCCATTTATACACATGAAACAAAGCAATGGTGGCATTTTGTACATGACCAAAAGGGAAGATAATTGAATTAGGGTGAGCATAGTTTGGATAATAAAAAAGAGGACACTTGGCTCTGTCTCAAGATACATAAATGAGTCTCTGTTTTCTCAAAGATGCCTTTAATACATGTAAAACCTCCAGTGCATCATTAGATGAGACACTATTGTTAGAACATTGAATTTATGACTCACTTCATCCAGTAATTAGATTTTCTGACTGACATGTCTCCAAAGCTCAACTAAGACGTGCATGTAAGTAACCTGCCGTTACTAGAGCTAGTCTCTGCTCAGTAGCACCGGGATGTTTACGAGCCTCAGCACAGAAGCTCAGACTCTAACTGTCACCTTCCGGGCTGCCCAGGTAGCTAAAGACGAGCTCACCAGCAGGGACGTACGGGCGTCATCTCTGTTTCTATTTTTTCTTTCCTCTGCTCCAGATTCGTGTTGTCTCTTCATCGTCGGACCTTCAGCAGCGCCGCGAGGTATCAAATAACCGGTGAAGCCAACCATCGACATATAACATGAAGCTAAAAACAAAACTTTGGGCTGTACCATTACTCTGCCGGGGGGTGTTAATGTTTGTAAATAATAAGATTAGCTATTTAGGCCGAATTTTGACTGACAGTCCTCATATTTAAGAAAACGCTCAACGGCTCAAACGGTGGGAAACTAATTTGTATGTTTTCTGAGCTTTATGCTGCTACTACTACCCCCCCACCCCCACCCCCACGCAGGTACCGACGCCCTACGCATTCTGCGTACCCTACGCATTCAGCGTAACTTACGTATGGACAGCGTTGGCCCTATACGTCTGTGACGTCACATAGACAAAGTCATTACTGACCTGAACGTTGCGGTGAGTACAGCTAGACATACGGTCTCTCCTTTATAGTTTAAGAGAACGGATAGAAACAGTTTTACTGATTTAACTCTTAGTGAGATTCTTAAACTTCAAACAAGCAGCAAGATGGTAACTTTCTTCCAGAAAACCAGACAAAGAATTACAAATATTCATTTTATGATAAAAAGTGCTCGACTATTAGGACAAATACCTGAAATGAGAATAAAGGAGTATTTATCAAGCAAGGTAAAGTACCAGCAACTGATGAAGGCTTTGAAATCAGTGAGAGACCGTTTCCGTGAATCGAATCAACAGGATGCTTTAAAAAGCGAAACAGTAGAACCTACAAGGCAGTGTTTGGTCCTTGTGCCGGACCCTGGTAAAAATCCTGAGGTTCGTGGAAAAGCAAACATTAATGACCTGAACCTTATCAAATGCCTCAAAGCTGAGAAAGCCGGCCTCTGTGAATTGATAGCTGCTGAACAAAGAGCTTTTGCTGACGAAAAGTCAGACTTACTGAAATCTTTAGAGCATATGCAGTTTTTAAACGAGGAACTTAAAAAAAGATGTGAGCGTGCTGAGAAGCAGGCTGAAAAACTTCAGGTCGAACTGGATGAAGAAGTTAAGGCTCATGGTGACACGTTTATGCTGATGACGTTTTATAAGACAGAACAGACTAAACTACAAAAGCCAGTGGAACACGAGCACATTAGGACTTTTAAAAACGCAGAGAAAGAATTATTGGTCGCTGTTGACAAAGTTAAGACTTTATGTGATGAAATGAATCACAAGACCGGCGTTGCTGGTGCAAGCGCCAAATCTGAAGATCTGAAAAACAAAAACGACATCCAGGCTTGCAAAGAACCTAAATCTTGGTTGGGGACTTTCAGGTCTCTCAGGTCTGGACTGGCTGCGGCCAAGAAAATGGTTTTTAAACCCGAAGCGGATAAAAACAAAGCTCATTCTGAAAGCTCAGAGAAAGCGACTCAAGAAGTGACTGAGGAACTGAAAGCTGAAAGAAACCCTTGCCAGAAAGGAAATGAGCTAACGCTGGAGATGATTTTCAGGCGTCCATGGGGACCTCCCAGTACACAGAAACTAACTCAGTCACAGAAAAAACTCCAGGGTGAATATAAGATGGAACTTCGTAACTTTAGGAAACATGCTCGATATGTTGAGGATTTACTCATAAAAGAAGTTCTGGCTCATACTAAAGTGAAAATACAGATGGAGAATTTGAAAACAGGGACCGAAGATCCCCAGATATGCAAGGTGACTTTTCAAGAGCCAGAGAACAGCGACCTACCTACATTTACTGAAGATGGCGAAAATGCAGTCAAGCGGAGTCAACCTGTGCCTACTGAGTCCTCTCAGTTAACATCTTCAAACACAGATGGTGACTGTGACTCTATTCATTATTCGCTTTAATAAGAAGCCGTCAGACAGACTTCCAGCACATTAGAAGGTGCATTCAACGGTTTGTTAACCAGTTCAACACTTTTCAACAACTGGGCATCATTTCATTTACTATCAGCAAGAATTTGATGGATATTTCCAGAAATTAACAGTATAAACTACACAGTCGCTTTGATGAGCTGACTTGGAGTAGCTGGGCGTAGGCCACGGACATCCAGCGTGGATCTATGACGCGACAATTATTATTATCTCTACAAAACCGGTAAACTGCCTTCATTTGTTTCAGTCTCTCTTCCTGTTTACAGTCGCGTTCGTAAAACTAATGATGGTAGGATTATGAAAGCCTTACATAGTTGATGTTAAACGCAGGGAAGGTGGTTACATCTTAGCTAGCATATTTCATCATACACCGTGCACGGGTAAAAGAAATTACGTATATTTTTAGGGAATCTATTGTTTTGTCGTTATAATCATTAGGATGTTGGGAAAACGAACTACAAGTAGAAAATTCCTGAAGGAATTTTGTAAGTGGCAAGCAAGATGGTGGCCATGTGTTACAGAGCTCTGCTCGTTAGTTTAAGAGACATGGGGTGAATTAACTCTTAGTTAGGGTTAGGGTTATTAGTAGACTGGTTATGGTTAGAGCTGGGGTTAGGGTTAGACACAATCCAGTCACTAAATTGAACAGAAGTCAGTGGCGGTCCTGTGTGTGTGTGTGTGTGTGTACCGGTGTTGCAATAAATAAATAAATAAAATAAACATCTCATCCGTTGAATCACCACTTTAACGATGGGTTTGCGTACCCCATGATTCCTAAGGCTGGTTTGCCAGGGTGTTAGCTCCAGAAGGGGTCCAGGGCAACTTTGCCTCAGGTGAGGGGTCAGACTAAGAATGGTTCAAACACTTTGATTAAAAGCCAGAACTCCTTAGAATGAGACCGAATGTAATCCGATAGGCCTTGTGGTTGCAGAAATATACTCATTAAAGTGTGGGCATGTCATTTTCCAAACGTTTTGGGCATGTTTTGGTCTCCTTTGAGTCTTTCAGAGTCCTTTGTTGAAGTGAAGTCCGAGAGGCAGAGAGTGAATCAGTCACCGTTAGCTTATGCTACTGGGTTGCAGAGATCCTGGCTGTTGTGGAGAACTTTGAACAGAGTAAGATTTGCTCTTGTTCATACCATTTTGTTTAGCTAATATAGCAGCTGGTGAATCACTGTAAACATTTCAGACAGAGTGCAGACTATGAGTTCCTTTATGATGTCATCAAACAAGCCCCAGCCCCTTGAAGCTTTGTGTTCTAATATCTATTATTTTATTGGGCTTCCATTTCCATGGAGACAGTGTGTGCGATTTGCATAACAAAGGCACCTGCTGCTGCAAGCAGGGTGCTTATTGTTTTGCACCTGGGGAGTTTTCAGTGTTAACCTCCTTTAATTTTCTTTTTCAGCTACATTACGTCTCAAACGACAGCGTGCACCCCCACATATTATACATCAAAACGAGCGGCTTGGCAGTGGGAGGTGTGCTATGTCTTTCCTAAACAATTAGATTTACCATGGAAAAAATATTTGCAAGAAACATCAAAGAATTTCTCAATTTCGGGCAGATTTAGCTACCTTTTCAACATGGACGTCACTAGGATTGAGATATAGGGGGGGCATAGGCCCAGGAGCTTGACCTTGAACATTTTTTTCACATCCTGCAAAAACTTTGTCAATTAATTCATTATCTGAAGAACATTTAACAAAACCTATTATTTTATCACTTTCTTTTCCTTTCCTACCTTTGTGCATTTTCTCTCTTCTTTTTATAAAAAAAATAACACTTAATCATTTAATTAGTGGGGTCTATGTTGAAGAAAGATTTTATATAAGTCCATTAAAAATTAGATATGTTATATTTCCAAATAAAGCTATTCATTTCAGTCTACTGCACTTAACATGGGGAAATGTTGCAGTCATTTGTTTAATTACAACTTGCTTAATTATAAATGTTACTGAAATATGACAAAGAACAAATTAATAATTGTCAAACTTTTATTCTGCCAAATGAGTGTGCAGTTGACAGTTTTAATATGTAAATAACACTGATATGATATGGAATAAAGGAGTATGTAATTAACAATTACAAGACAAAATAACAGTATATATAAAATTAGGACAGGGACTTGATTAAAATTTTTAATCTAATTAATTAGAGGCTTTGGAATTAATTAATCTAAATTAATCACATTTTAATCGTTCAGGAAAATGTCCTCTCGAAGCAAAACTTAATTAAAATTATGAGACAGAGAATTAAACATTAGACATAGTTATTACTGTAAAACTAAAGCTTTTAATAAAAAAAATGCATTTTAATTAATCAAATGTCACTGTGTGATATGAAACAAGACCCAAATCAACTAAAATTTATAATTACAAATAGAAAACACCTGCAAAGGGTTCCTGAGCCTTTGAATAGTCTCTCTGTCTAGTTGAATGACTGAAATAAATTTTACTTTGCACCAGATTCTAATTTTTCCAGTTTCACTTGTTTGTATAATTGGGAGTTTTTATTAGCATTTCTACTCATAATGTAGTAAAAACAAATAAATAATAATCCTTCAAAATGACAGTAGAACAGGCACAGATATGATCTAGGACTTAAATGTACTAACTTTTAACACCAGAGCAGGCGTGGCATATTCTGAGAATGATCAGGAACACTAACTGGTTCCAGTTGGATGACTGGAGGATGATGGGATGATAAAAGATCATGGCGAGGAAATAATGATGTGACGAACAGGTGAGCGGACCTTCCTTACATGGGAAGTCCTGCTGTCACGTTAAGAAGGGGATGCTGCAGCCCCGCAGATTCACGCCTGCAGCAGCGAATCTGGTGTGATCTCCAGCCTGAACACAACTTTCTCGTTCCTCGCTGCCCCTGATGCACTTAAGCATCCGCCCCTTAGCTGATGACAGCTTCAGCACACCTCGCTGCTTAATGATAGTAATGCATGCGATGTTAGACAAGAGACTCGTCTCAGAAACATAGAATTCCCCGACAGAATTGTTTAGAAAATCATCAGAAAAGTTTCAGAGTGTTTCTGTTTTAACTTAAACTTCTGTTTTCAACTTTAAGACACGTTGTTTGTGATTGTTTACAGAGTAGTGAGGACACGGAGCGTTCTCCCAGCGGCAGCCTCTCGTTTGTCTGACTACATTCATAAACTACTGTTAGGACACAGAATTATTCTGTCTGGTGCTTTCAGCGCTGCACAGATGTTACGTAAATGTTAAAAATATAGCTGACCGCAATTTTTGTAAAGTTCCCGTTGCCACCGGGCAGCCGCAGCAGAGACGATCTCTGAAAAATGTCCGCGACACGGACTCCGTTGTTGTCTGGAAGTTTGTTTTTTTCAAGTTAAGAAAAGAGGTGGACGTGTTTCCAAAATCCTGCATCAGTCCAAGCAAGGCAACTTCTTTCCGTTTTTATTCCGTTAGTAGCCATTAGCACTGTGCATTGTTGTGTGCGTCAGTGATATTCTGTCTACAGGGAAGTTGTGCAATGACAACGGTTCCGCCTTTCTCGAAATGCAAGCTGCGATTAAATGCGTGAAATTTTTTTAACGTGTCGTTTTTTTCTAATTAATCATAATGCGTTAAAGTCCAGCCCTAAAAAAACTCAAAATGATAGGGGGGCTTGTGAATATTTTAGGGGGGCTTCAGCCCCCCTAAAACGGACCTAACGACGTCAGGGCTTTTCAAACTTTGAGTGCGCTGTACGTTTTGCATTTGCATTAGCTCTGTCTTGTGCCAGGTAGCAGGTCCCTTTTTAAAATTTCATCAGGACTTTTCTAGTTATCATTTTCTAACGTTACATAAATAAGAGATAATCTTACCTCACGTTGTACTACAGCACCGTTAAAGATTCCAGTGTGCAGATTAATAAGAAAGAGTTGTGTCAACTGCAAGATTAGATGATCGGATCTATTAAAAGAAAAGTCTGTCATGAACTCCCTGGAAGCTTTCAGAGAACCCGCAGATATGGCTTTCAAAAGGTTTTTGTTATTGACAGATTGTGGCAAATTTAGAAAAGAAGCAGACCAGACAGCATATCTGACAGTTTTGTTGTTCCTTTGACAATATCAGACCACGCCAGTAATGTCTAAGGTGTTTTTGCAAACACTGTAAAAATAATCCTTCTGGGTGAAAACTCATTATAGCACATTCCTAGATTACAATAAATGGGTATCAGTTGTGCAAAACCAAGTAACCAAACATTTTTAATAGCAGGTCTTAACGTTTGTTTTCTATTTCTAATTAGAGATAAACCAAGCCTCCACAATGCGGGTGAAAAATTGAAGCAAACCCGGAAATGAAATAAATTGCAGTTCCACCCTCATCCACTAGGGGCTGGTGTCAGAAGCGAGCAAATCCTCATTGACTCCCATGTTAAAAATACCAATTTCACAGCAGAAATAAACATGTTTACAGCCTGGTACAAAAACATGTTTCTGGTTTAAATGATCTAGTTTACACTCATGACAACTCTGAGGGGGGGTGAATTTTTTTCTCACTCTTCTGTTTAAGTGTATTAAAAGCCTAAAATTCTGTATAATTAATGAGCATCAGACCCACGTGACCACAGAGCTAGCTCCGGGTAAAGGCCTCAGTCTGAGCCTCGGTCTCGCCTGAAAACTGTTCCGTCATTTTCAGTCCTCAACTTAGACCATTAGTTGTAGCGTTTGTGCATTTATTCATTTTTTTTGGATATTTTTTGTGCAATTGTTGGACAAAATGACTTGCTGTGGCATTAATTGCACTAATAGAGCGTCCAAGGAGTCTCTACTTCATTTTTTTCGGTAAGTAAAATTATATTTATGTATTTTAGGTCACTGCCGAGCTGAGCTTAGATTTTAACATGTACTGTTTAACCATGAAATTTAAATGTAATAGGGTAAAACCCAGTGCATTTAACATAATGCTGCACTTTAGAAAATGGGTTGAAATATAACATGTTGGTGGAGCTGGGTTCCCACTATCAGCTTGTGGAGCTCTCGGGAGACCGATGTTTTCCACCCGGTTCTCCCCTCCCCGCAGCTCGGCGCATCTCTGATCGCCACGGCCCGACTGCTGCACGGGCTGCCGGCTTGTGGAGCTCTGGGATGGAAACCTTTCCACCCGGTTCTCCCCAGCAGCAGCTCTGCGCATCTCAGATCGCAGCGGCACTTGTCTGCTGTGCGGCTGCCAGCTTGTGGAGGTCTCGGAGACCTCTGTGTTCCACCTGGTTTTACCCAGCAGTCAGCCCGGCATATCTCTGACTCAGAAGCTCTGGTGTTGTGCACAGTTAACTCCGGTTGTAGCTAGGTTGCCACCTCCGTTAGCTTAGCTCCCACCTCCACGTTAGCTTTGGGTTAGCTTCAGGTTAGCTTCAGGTTAGCTTGTAGCTAGTTCGACCGGGTGTTGTCAGTTGATCCCAGCCTTACAGCCCCACCCTCAGCTCCACCTCTCTTCCCTTTTGTGGAATTGTCTGGGCTTGACGGATCCTGTGACACGGTCGAAATGGCGGTGGTGGCCACCTCCCATTTTTCTTTAAAAACGTGTTATTGGAGTCTATGGAAACCCATTGTCCATATATTTATATGTCGATGAGAAAAATCAACACTTTTTCTTATATACAAAAATCTAGTCTTTTGCAAAGGATGTCCCAAACATCAGCGTTAACATCTGAAATACTGGTCCTTCTCAAAAAATTAGCATATTGTGATAAAGTTCATTATTTTCTGTAATGTACAATAAACATTAGACTTTCATATATATTAGATCCATTACACACAACTGAAGTAGTTCAAGCCTTTTATTGTTTCTAATATTGATGATTTTGATATACAGCTCATGAAAACCCAAAATTCCTGTCTCAAAAAATTAGCATATTTCATCCGACCAATAAAAGTGTTTTTAATACAAAAAAGTCAACCTTCAAATCATTATGTTCAGTTATGCACTCAGTACTTGGTCAGGAATCCTTTTGCAGAAATGACTGCTTCAATGCGGCGTTGCATGGAGGCAATCAGCCTGTGGCACTGCTGAGGTGTTATGGAGGCCCAGGATGCTTCGATAGCGGCCTTAAGCTCATCCAGAGTGTTGCGTCTCTCAACTTTTCTTCACAATATCCCACAGATTCTCTACGGGGTTCAGGTCAGGAGAGTTGGCAGGCCAATTGAGCACAGTAATACCATGGTCAGTAAACCATTTAGCAGTGGTTTTAGCACTGTGAGCAGGTGCCAGGTCGTGCTGTAAAATGAAATCTTCATCTCCATAAAGCTTTTCAGCAGATGGAAGCATGAAGTGCTCCAAAATCTCCTGATAGCTAGCTGCATTGACCCTGCCCTTGATAAAACACAGTGGACCAACACCAGCAGCTGACATGGCACCCCAGACCATCACTGACTGTGGGTACCTGACACTGGACTTCAGGCATTTTGGCATTCTCCTCTGCCCAGTCTTCCTCCAGACTCTGGCACCTTGATTTCTGAATGATATACAAATTTGCTTTCATCTGAAAAAAGTACTTTGGACCACTGAGCAGCAGTCCAGTGCTGCTTCTCTGTAGCCCGGGTCAGGCGCTTCTGCCGCTGTTTCTGGTTCAAAAGTGGCTTGACCTGGGGAATGCGGCACCTGTAGCCCATTTTCTGCACACGGCTGTACACGGTGACTCTGGAAGTTTCTACTCCAGACTCAGTCCACTGCTTCCGCAGGTCCCCCAAGGTCTGGAATTGGTCCTTCTCCACAATCTTCCTCAGGGTCCGGTCACCTCTTCTCTCCTTGTGTTCCTCATGTGTCACCAGATCTGCAGCCCCTCTAGGCTCCCCTCCCCCAGGTATCCCCCTCCAGGTCCTGTGCTCCCGTGGTCCCCCTTAGTCACGCCCCTGTAGTTTTTCTTTCTGTAGTGTTTTCCTTTAGTTTCAGCTGTTCATCTATTGGTCTCTTTTAGTGTGTTTCTTTCCCCCCACCCGCTCTTTAGTTCTCCTTCCTCAGATTATTAGTTAGTTATTTTGCTCTTCTTGTTTCTAGGTTTTGTCTTCAATCTTAGGTCATGCTATTTTTCATCCTCTTCAACTCACTACCCTCTCCCTGATTAGTAATTGAGTTCACCTGATCTCTCTCCACACACACCTGCAGCTCATCTCCCTCTCATCCTCCCCAGTGTATAAAACCCTGTCTGTGTTACAGTGTTTTATCGGTTCATTGTTCATGTCAGTCTCGTCTCGTTTGCTCTCTAGCTTCTAGTGTCTCTAGTTCTCTAGTGTTTTTGGATCTCTAGTTGTTGTCATTTGGATTTTTGGTTTTTGGCTCCCTGCCTTCTTGGATTACTCCTAAATAAAGGATTTTTATTTCATCTTCCACCTCTGCCTCATTCATCTGGTATCTGCATCTTGGGTCCTAAACTTCCTCCTAAACCAACTTGTGACAGACCTGTACGTTTAAAAATGTTAATTCAATTCAATTCAAAAATACTTTATTAATCCCAGAGGGAAACTGATTGCTGTAGTAGCTCAGAATAATAATAATAATAATCAAGTCATCAAAGAGTTGTTGTATATTACAATGGCTGTTGGCAGGAAGGATCTCCAGTAGCGGTCAGTGTTGCAGCCAAACTGAAGAAGCCTCTGACTGAAGACACTCTTCCGTTGTCGGACAGTCTTGTGAAGAGAATGCTCAGGGTTGTCCATCATTTTCTTGATTCTCTGGAGAATCCTTCTTTGCATTATCTCCTCGGTTCCACAGTCGTCCCCAGAACAGAACCAGCCTTTTTTATTAGGCTGTTGAGCCTTTTCAGGTCCCTGCTTCTGATGCTGCTACCCCAACAGACGATGGCTGAAGAGATTACAGTCTCAACAACAGACTTGTAGAAGATCTGCAGCATCTTGCTACAGACATTGAAGGACCTAAGTGTCCTCAAGAAGTGCAGTCTGCTGTGCCCCTTCTTGTAAACGGCTTCGCTGTTCTTTCTCCAGTCCAGTCTGTTGTCCAGGTGAACTCAGAGGTATTTGTATTCCTCAACCACCTCCACTTCTTCTCCCATGATGGAAACAGTGTTTGACTCCACCCTGTTTCCTCTGAAGTCTAAAATCATCTCCTTTGTTTTGTTCATGTTCAAGGTCAGATGATTGTTTCCACACCATGCCACAAAGCGCTCCACCAGCTCTCTGTACTCGGCTTCCTGTCCTTCTCTGATACACCCGACAACTGCAGAGTCATCTGAGTATTTCTGTAGATGACAGAAGGTTAAAGGTCTGAAAGCAGCACAAATAAAGTAGTAGGCAAGCTGACAAAGCTGTTGGCTAAAAAAAATTAAGCAATTACATTTTTAGATTTTGTTTAGAAACATTTTGTACCAAATTGCATTTAACATAAATGATATGATTAGCCCTTACTTGTCATTGTCATTCTGTTTTGTATATTCAATGCAAATGTAGCCATGAAAAAAGTTTAATTGTCTTTTTTCCATTTCTGCTTAAGTTCAGGTGAATTTTGGTCAAAGCTAAAGGGAGAAAAATCAAATTAAAACTTTTGGTGTTTCTATTTCCTGGCCTGCAGGGAGAATTGTATTATATTTCATAATGGGCTGCATGGTGGCGCAGTGGTTAACACTGTTGCCTCGCAGCACGAAGGTCGTAAGTTCAAAACTCGCCTTTCTGCGTGGAGTTGCGTGTTCTCCCCATGCATGCGTGGGTTTTCTCCGGGTACTCCGGTTTCCCCCACAGATCACAACATGCCCTATAGGTAAAAAAAAAAAATTGTAAGTCACTTTGGGTAAAAGCGTCTGCTAAGAACATAAACAACAACAACAACAATTGTGTTGTTTTCTATCCATTGTTGACTTAACACAGATTTTGGAACTAAAAGACTCGTAAACTCGGCCACTTCAGGTGCATGAGTCCAAACACAGTCCCAACCATTTGCAATTGATTTTGTCAAGATTTTGTTGAAATTTTGTCAAGAAATTGTACGTTTGAGAGTTAACAAAAATTTTATAAAAAGTAGCACAAACAGCAACCGGCATGCGTTGCGGTCGATGACGCAATGCTCTCTGTGCCAATTCGGCACACTTGTGTACGATGCACTCGAAGCTTTACTGTGCATTTCCTCCACGTGCACTTAGCCGAAAACCGTAGGGTGCAGTGCAAGTTTTGGGACTGGGCCTATGTTCAAACATTCCTGGGATCTTTCTGGAGAAGCGCTGGGAGTCCTTCACATGCCTGTTGGTTTGTTATCTGTGTACTTCAGTTCCACCAAGAACCTGGGCGCTCAGGTACCTGGTGGGCTTAAACTGAGCGTGCATGGTGTTATGTTATGTATTTATGTGCAGCTGGAACGACTCAAGAACATTCCTGTATCTTGGTGTTTTAGTGTGTAACTCCAGACATGTTGACGATTTCATGAACTATGGCCATGCTTATTTAAATGGGTTTTCTCTGTTAAGGTCAGCGATGACGTCTTGTAAGGGATCTTTCTCCAGAGAGAAGTGATCACCTCCTTAAAGGTTGCCACCGAGCATACTGCCAAGGCATGAGAAGGAACCTGAGCAAGGTCCAAAGCCCGTGGATTAGTGCCAATGGAAACACGTGTTGCAGAAGGACTGCCGACCATGGTAACAGAGATTTAAACTCACTCATGTGGAAAATGTTACCCCTGCTTCCTCTCTCCTGTTTTTTCTTCATTTTCCTGCCCTGTCTCCGTTTGCCTTCTGCTCCTCCCATTAATCAGTGAAGCCCGCTGAAGGGGCTCAGGAATTTTACTTCTGTTGTTTTGCGCACAAGAAACACCTACATTTGATGGACATTAGTTGTTATTTATCTAGAAGTTCAACCACGTCTTGCCTTATTGGTGACAATTCCCATACATCCAACATGTGGCAGAAAGAGATCAAGGGCTCAAGTGATGAGATGTTTGTGTGCTGCCAGAGCCAGGTAAGCTTTTGGAGAGCATCAGCCCGAGATGTTTGATGAAGTCAGCGTTTGCATTCTGTCAGCAGTACATTCTTCCTGGCTCCCTTCCCGCAGGGCTCCTCAAGATACATATGGAGGTAATTTGTTGGAAATTCTTTAGCAAAGAAAACAAGAGAGGCAGTAAAGCTCCTGGGTAGGAGTTGGAAATCACTTAGAGAGGCCTGAACAAGTTTGTGGCAAAAGCTTTGGAGGGCAATGAATCAGATGTTCGAGGAGTGAATCAACCTGTTACTTTAACAGTTTTATGGAATTGATATATTTCTGTAACCAGCCTGGCCAAAAAAAAAGTCACCACCAAAAAAAGTCACACTCTAATATTTCGCTGGACCTCCTTTAGCTTTGATTACAGCAGGCATTTGCTGTGGCGTTGTTTTGATAATCTTCTACAATGTCACCAGATTTGTTTCCATCCAGCGTTGCATTAATGTTTCACCAAGATCTTGCATTAATGATGGTAGTCTGACCGCTGCACAAAGCCTTCTCCAGCACATCCCAAAGATTCTCACTGGGGTTAAGGTCTGGACTCTGTGGTGGCCAATCCATGTGTGAAAACGATGTCTCATGCTTCCTGAACCACTCTTTCACTATTTGAGCCCGATGAATCCTGGCATTGTCATCTTGGAATATACCCGTGTCATCAGGGAAGATGGAATAACCTGGTCATTCAGTATATTCAGGTATTCAGCTGACCTCATTCTTGGAGCACATTCTGTTGCTGAACCTAGACCTGACCAACTGCAGCAAGCCCAGATCATAACACTGCCTCCACAGCCTTGTGCAGTGGGCACTAGGCATGATGGGTGCATCACGTCATCTGCCTCTCTTCTTACCCTGATGCACCATGACTCTGGAACAGTGTCCATCTGGACTCATCAGACCAGTTTTTAATAAAGCGTTGGGCACTTCTTAACCCAGTTTTAGTCTTTTCTGCATCTCCTTAGATGTTTTCTCTGCTTGATGCATGCCAATAATCAGACACTTCTCAAACAGGCTAATGTCTAATATTTGGAAGAACTTACATGCAAACATCTGTGTATTTTCTTTTCTTTTGGTGCAATTCAAACACCAACTGCTAGTTGGCAGTAGTGAGCAATGGGTTTTGTTTCCACCATTGAAATGTAAATCCCTCTATTGGGCCATTCCCATCTGTACCGGGTCGGCCCGGGCCGGGTAGCCCCAGACGGCCCCAGCCTGGCCCGGTTGATTCCACACATCTTTGTCGTAAGCCCATGTGGGCTGATTCTACCCACCAATCAGAGGCTTGCTCTAATGGAAGGTGTGAATTTGCTGCCAGCAGTGGGTGTGTTGGCCCTGGTCGGCCTGAAGCAGACCCCCTCGAGAAGAGGGCTGAGAATGAGCCTTGGTTGGCCCGGAAAAATACCAGGCCACCCAGATATGTAAACAACCTACGCTACCCGGCCCGGGCCGACCCGGTACAGATGGGAATGGCCCATATTATGTTCAGATTCCTCATGTTAAACATGTTAAGTGCCAGTTTGGACTTTTTATTGAATTTTCCTACAATAAATTCAGTAAAAATCAAAAAGCTAATAACGACTGACTGAATGTTTCACAATATCGTGATACATTGTATTGTATCCGTTGGATTATGATACGTATCGTATCGCCAGCATTTCACCAATACACATCCTCATGAATTAATATTTCTCACCAACATCAATTCTAAATATTCCTCTCGGCTTGAAATGTTAAATAACACCAAAGTGAGCTGCCTGAACGCTTTTATGGGCCGCCTGAAGGTTTTTCCTCACAAAACATTAATTTAATTAAAACTCTGCTTCAACACACCTGGTTTCAATCAGCAGGTGATTGACAGGCTTCTGCAGAGCCTGATAAGCTGCTGCACAGGTGATTTACCTACTGAATCAAGTGTGTGAGAAACCACAAAATCTGCTGGACCGGCCCTCCAGGATTAGGACTCGGCACCTGTTTCAGAAAATGAAGGAATGGATAGATGGATGCATGGAAGGGTGGATGGATGAATGTAAGGGTGGATGGATGGATGGATGTATCGAAGGGTGGATGGAAGGGTGGATGGGTGGATGGATGCACGGAAGGGTGGATGGATGGATGGATGGATGGATGGATGGATGGTTGGTTGGTTGGTTGGTTGGTTGGTTGGATGCATGGAAGAACAGATGGATGGATGGATGGATGGATGGATAGATGGATGCATGGAAGAACAGATGGAAGGATGGATGGATGCATGTAAGAATGGATGGATGGATGGATGGATGGATGGATGGATGGATGGATGGTTGGTTGGTTGGTTGGTTGGTTGGTTGGTTGGATGCATGGAAGAACAGATGGATGGATGGATGGATGGATAGATGGATGCATGGAAGAACAGATGGAAGGATGGATGGATGCATGGAAGAATGGATGGATGGATGGATGCATGGAAGAACAGATGGATGGATGGATGGATGGATGGATGGTTGGTTGGTTGGTTGGATGGATGGATGCATGGATGGATGGTTGGTTGGATGGATGCATGGAATGACAGATGGATGGATGGTTGGTTGGTTGGTTGGATGGATGGATGGATGCATGGATGGATGGTTGGTTGGTTGGTTGGATGGATGCATGGAAGGATGGATGAATGGATAGATAGATGGATGCATGGAAGGACAGATGGATGCATGGAAGAACAGATGGATGGATGGAAGAATGGAAGAACAGATGGAAGGATGGATGGATGCATGGATGGATGGATGGATGCATGGATGTATGGAAGAACAGATGGATGGATGGATGGATGGATGGATGGATGGATGCATGGATGGATGGTTGGATGGATGGATGGATGGATGCATGGAATGACAGATGGATGGTTGGTTGGATGGATGCATGGAATGACAGATGGATGGATGCATGGAAGAATGGATAGATGGATGGATGGTTGCATGGAAGAATGAATGGATGGATGCATGGAAGAATGGAAGGATAGATGGACGGATAGATGTATTTATAGAATATGCTCTCTCCCTGCTGTAGGATCATTGACCACTCACAGCCGATTTGCATCTCAGACGTTTATCTGGAGGACATTAAAAAAGTGTTAACTCTGTAACCCCTTTGCCATTAACAATAGAGCCCAAATCACACCTCACACCCTGTAAGCAGAATCTTTACACATCAGCGGTGTGGCTGTCCTCTTGGTCTTTATAAAGTCCAGACAAATGTTAGCACAGACAGACTCCCAGCTGCAGCTCACCCGGGAGACAGAGACTGTTGGCACAGGCTCCACAGATGAAGCTGATGCATTTGCATGCTCTCAGTGAGGGGAGCTGAGAACGTCATCAACCAGCTGAAAACTTCATGAATTCTAGTCATGATAAACATTTACAGCTCATGCAGATGAAATGTTTATGTATTCTATTTCTACTTTACCAGCCTTTCATCAACCGTCCCAAAAACCCACGGCGAGCCAAAAAAAGAGACACGCTCCAAACCTTTGTACTGCTCAAAGACCAAAGACCTCAGGAGAGGAAGCCATCATCGTGCTGCTGCTTCAATAAAAAAACATGGCCGACAGAGCTGTAATGAGGTCACTCATCAGTCTGAGTGTTAGGAGGGTGTGCCACATCTCCTCCCAGCATCCCTCCTGTCAGAGAGAGGACGGATGACCTCTGCAGTTAATGTGATGTCAGACTCCAAGAGGAGGACCGAGATGACTGAAGGGCGAGGATAAAGCTCTCAGATATATAAATATCATGTTTGGTATTCAAACAGTATTCACTTTGAAAAAAGGATCTGTTTAATTTTGCTTCGCAGTCAAACATGACCTACAAACAGAGGTGGAAAGAGTACTAAAATTTCCTACTTAAGTACGAGTACCAATACTTTGATAATTTTTTACTCAATTACAAGTAAAAGTACTTGCCTAAATTTTTACTCAAGTAAAAGTAAAAAGTATCGTAACAAAATGTACTCAAAGTAAAAGTTACTTAGTTACATTTTTGTCAGCGTAAGGATGGCTACATCTAAGTAGTGCTAAATCACAACGCCAGTTCACAATTCGCTCGTGTGTGTGTGTGTGTGTGCGCACACACACACACACACACTGCAGCATGTTAGAATCTTTTGAATGACTAATTTAACTACACTGAACTGCTTTAGTAATAATTTAATCTCTTATTCTGGAGTAAAATAAAGAAACAAGCTTAATCATCACATATCTGTGGCATCACAGATGTGTGCGTGCGTGTGTGCGTGTGTGTGTGTGTGTGTGTGTGTGTGTGTGTGTGTGTGTGTGTGTGTGTGTGCGTGCGTGTGTGCGTGTGTGTGTGTGTGTGTGTGTGACTGAGGGAGGGACAAATGACTTCAGAGGGACCACAACAGTGCTGCCGAGTTCCTGTGAGGAATTCGTAAATCACGTCGGGTAATCGGCTCACAAATAACGGAGCTGAAACTGCAGCAGGAACACATTTTCTGTTCCTCCAGAAACCACATGAAGCCGTTTCTGGTATTTGAGTGTTTGAAGCTGCTGATAAAGAAAGACGATGGGATCAGGTCCAGAAATGAGGTCTAAATGAGAACCAGAGGAAAACAAACAAACAAACGCATGACTGATTCATTTATCTGATAAACACCAACATTTTAATCCCAATCTTGCATGTTTTCAACTATAACTGTTGATATTTCAGCTCTTTGATGGTTCATAAGTGAACTAGTTGGAACAGATTAAGACTTCTGACCTAATTGAAAGGTTCTGCAGTCTCAGACGGAGACCTTTCATCTCTTTAGATACGACAAAAACAAAACAAACAAAAAAACAAAAACAAAACAAAAGTAATTAGATTTTTAATCAGGTAAACATGTTCAGTATTAAAAAAAACTTTTAGTCCTTTGCGAATGAGCATCAAAATCCTGCAAATTTCTGTTCTTAAACACACACACACACGCACGCACGCACGCACACACACACACACACACACACACACACACACACACACACACACATTTTGAATCTAAATGACCCTTTACAAGGTTAATGAAAGGTCACCCAGCCCCCACTAGCCAGAATGCCACACTTGCAACTTAAGAGTATCCAGATCGCTCCCCAAAGTCATGTATCTTATGTGAAGCAGAAACACTTTAGGCAACCCATGTTTACACCTCAGAACAGACTATAACAGAGCTGTACCTGGTTAGCATTTACTGTAACGTGTTTATCCTGGTGGAGCCACAGAAGAGAACATTTATCTAATGAAACTAAAAACGGAATGTCCAACCAGAATAGGAGTCAAACGAGAGTCAATGTCAAGACTTTTCTGAATCACGAGAGCTCAGCGACAAATAGGGAGGTGGAGTGTACAGTCGGTAAAGACGGCTCTCCCTTGCCCTGCCTCCAACATGCCTCCATCTAAAAGGCTAGGCTATCCAGAGTTATCTCTGTAGTTATGCTGCTATAGGCTTAGACTGCTGGAGGACACACTGACCACTTTCCACACTCGACTACTTTCTTCTACAATCTGCTCTTTAACTGTATTATTTCCAGCTATTTCAGCTGTTAACTTTATTTTTTCTCTGTTTTTCTCCCCAGAAGAAGCTACAACGATGTTCTGCTGATCTGCGGTGGCCTCATGGAGGGGGGCATCGTCTAGCACACTGCTGCTAACCACTTAAACTTTCTCCCTCTCCTGATAATAACTTTTTGCTTTCCTTGACGTTGGATGTGCTACTACTAGTTTACCCGTTTAATTAGAGATTCACTAGGATAAATACAATAAAGTTTATCTCTCACCAAATAGAATATTTACTAAGCAATCACAATGTAACCATAGAAACACTGCTTGGTTTGTGTGTGTGTGTGTGTGTGTGTGTGTGTGTGTGTGTGTGTGTGTGTCGTGGAGGATGGCTGCTTATACTGAGCCAGGATTCTCTGGAGGTTTCTTCCTGTTAAAAGGGAGTTTTCCTCTCCACTGTCGCTATATGCTTGCTTAGTATGAGGATTGCTGTATAGTCACTGACACTAGTCAGTGACTTGATGCAACCTGCTGGGTTCCTTATATAGGAAACATTTCTGATTGGCTTAATGAACTGACCTGAATTGGAATGTTTATTATGTGAAATGCCTTGAGACGACTCTGGTCGTGATTTGGCGCTTTATAAATAAACTTGAATAAAATTGAATTTAATTGAATTATTTGGATTTTTATTAGTAATAAAGTGATTTCTTTCAATAGCTCCTAGGTAAATTAGTCAAAACACCCAAAACCATTTCTCAATTATGTTACTAAGCTACACCAACGAGACACAGCAGTTTTTATCACATTTCATAAGATCCAACATTTTTTATTAAGATTTGTATCAAAAATTAAGTGATTTCTTTCAACAGGCCCTATGTTAATTGCTCTAGACGCCCAAAACCATTTCTCAGTGATGTTACTAAACCAGACCGATGAGACACAGCAGTTTTTATCACATTTCACAAGATCTGATCTTTTTTATTAAGATTTTCATGAAAATTTATGTGATTTCTTTCAATACCTCTTAGGTTAATTGATTTTAATAACAACGATGAGATCTAACAAGACTAGAACAGACACAAGATTCTTATCTGAGGCCAGGGGCGGATTAAGGACTGAAGAACATCCGGGGCTTAACACACACACACACGTGACACGCGTCAACATCATATGTGTCTTGTACCACATAATTTTTAATCTGAAGCTACATATTAAGCATTTTCAGGGCAGAGTATTGTTCCTGTTAGTGTGAGATGATAGTAAATATTCCCTTTCTTTCTCCAACAACTTTACCTGATAGTAAGCTAACTTTAGGCAAACCAGCAGCACAACAAATATTTTCAAATAAGACTCACAAACCTGAGTCAGCACCAGTCTCATCAAAGCTGGGGTTCTGTTGCGGTACTTTTGGTCTAAAAACGTCCTTATGTCCATCTTCACTCATGCGTTTCAGGCAGAGACTGCAGAAGAAGCCGGCTGCTGAAGGGCTTCTTCTTCAGTGGTGGAGGCTCAGGCAGGCTGTATACAAACTACTGCCAGCTGCTCCCTCTCTGTTGGACTTTGGTACTGCATGTTACTTCCGCGATTCAGATCCGGGGCTTTCTATGAAACATCCGGGGCTTCAGCCCAAGTAGCCGGGCCTAACGCCGCCCCTGTCTGAGGCCACGAGAATATCATTTGTAACTCTCACTAACGCAGTTTCAGTGCTGTGATACTCTCTAAAACCAGACTGAAATTCCTCTAACAGATCATCAGCGATTAGATGCTCACATACTTAAAACATTAAGTCTCAAACGTGTCAAAAACAGTTCAGATTGGACCAGACATGAAAGCAGTGAGAAACATTCAGAAACTTAAAAAAATTAAAGTCACAGATAAATGTAGTCATTTCCTGTGAAAGGTGCCCCAGACTGGCCGCTCTGAAATGTGAGGTCTGATCACACGGCACAACACCACAGGTGTCGTAACTTTCGAGGGAGTAATTGGCATGCTGACTGCAGGAATGTCTACCAGCTCTTTTGCTTGTTAAATGTTCATTTCTTTACGGTAAGTAGAGTGGTTTAGCAGTTTGCTGATATCCTCGTTGTGGATGAAGCGGCCATGGTGGAGGCGGGGTTATGGTATGGGCAGGTGTAGGTTATGGATAATGAACACAGGTGCATTTTCTGAATGGCATTTTGAATGCACAGAGAAACCATGACAAGATCCTGGGGCCCATTGTTGTGCTGCTCATCCACAACCAGGATAGCGCAGACCCGTAGCAAGGATCTGAGCCTGATCCACAGCAGCAGTCCATCATCTCAGGATGCCAACTGAAGCCAGAGCCGGAGGTCAACAGGGCGGTGCATGAACACCATCCCTATCGTCTAAGCATACTCGCATGTGGATGTGGCGGAGTCTATATTATTCCAGAAGGACAGGGGTTAAACCTGGAATGTACACCATTTCCCCACAGGAAGTCTAGCAGCGCCCCACACCCAAATCTTTCCATCAAACGCTGCTGGGCTGGAGAGACTCAGCAGAAAACCCTGGCAGGTACAGGTAAAACATCACAAAACACACTCAGTCTTCTGGGTTTTATTAGGTCGCGTATAAATTCACATTACAAAAATATTTAAAACACTTTTCTAGTTTTATGAACAGGAGCTGTTAGTTCTGGACAGCTTTGTGTTTTAGGAGTAAAACTTCACAGCGTGGTCAAAGATGTCTGCCTCATCGAGAGGTACGTTTTCAGTTACACAGGACAGAGTCATAGTGGGCGTTAGAACACACACACACACGCACGCACACACACACACGCACGCACGCACACACACACACACACACACACACGTGCACGCACGCACACACACTTTGCAGCAATTTACAACAAGAATGCACAGAAGTCTCAGTTACATCAAACAGAGCTGTGATGTGTCGCAGTGGTTCATCAAAGTTCATTAAACAAAATCACAAACTCAATCTTGTTTTCATCTAATAAAATATAGAAAATCGTTATAGTTACAAAGATATTTTACTTAACTATTACAGGTATTACAGATAACCAAACAGGGTGAATAATGGTTATTTATGCTGATCATTTCTGTTGCCATAGCGCTCCACATGTTTATGGGACAGGTACCCATTTTCTGGCTGGGAGTAGCACACTCGAAGAAGAAGAAGAAGAAGAAGAAAGTATCATTTCTACAGCGCCTCTCAAGATAAAAATCACGAGGCCCTTCACAAAAACTAAAAAAAAAATAAAAAAGCATTTAGAAAATGTTAAAAATATATATTTAAAATGAGCAAAAATAGGCAATTGTGATTAAAAAAATGTTAAGAAAGAGAGAGTGAACAGGAAAGAGGGAAATCAGTGGATCCTGAGGAAGGTGGAATAGGTGGGGAGAGCAGAATAAAGAGAGAGAGGTGAAGAAGGTCATACAAAAGCCAGCTTGAACAAGTGAGTCTTCAGCTGCTTTTTAAAGGAGACCACTGAGTCCACTGATCTCAGGCTCAGGGGGAGAGTTCCAGAGTCTGGGGGCCACAGCAGCAAATGATCTGTCACCTTTGACCTTTAGCCTGGTGCTGCACAACCAGTAGGCTTTGATCACTGGACCTCAGGGACCTGCTGGGGGTGTAGGGACTAAGAAGATCACCAATGTAAGATGGTGCTTGTCCATGTAAGGCCCTATAGACCAGAACCAGGATCTTGAAATGAACCCTGAAGTTGACTGGCAGCCAGTGAAGCTGGAGGAGAAGCGGGGTGATGTGGGTGTGTTTGGAGGACTTGGTCAGAAGCCGAGCACAGGCGTTCTGAACCACCTGTAGACGGTTCAGGGAGGTTCTGCTCAGACACGTGAAAAGAGAGTTACCCCAAGATTCCACTATCTCCGCTCCGCCCCCGCCTTCCGCAGCCGCTCACTTCCGAATTCAATTTTTACTGGTACCCGCTCTACAACGGCTCCGCTCCGGTACGGAGACCTGAGGTGCGTAAACAAGCATGCGCGGGATTTTCGAGATCTTGCGATACAGTCCGAGCAATAAACGCGGAAGTTAGATCCAAACACCCGTTGTGTGGGAGAAGCATCGAAATGAACTGTTTAATCTGCCCATCATTTGTGTTGAGAGATCAGCAGTGTTTGGATCAACAAAGTGTGACTACTTTGATAGTGGAAACTGTATTTATGGCTTACTTTTGTGCATTTAAAGTTCAGCCGCCATTGATAGTTGTTAAAAGTTGTTAAACCTGTGCATATGAAACAAAAAACGCTTTTTGTTTATCGATTTATTGTGAAATAACGGAAGTTATGCTTGCTCCCTTTCCTGTTGGGCGGTTGTGATTTCTGTCCATTGACTGCGGAGGTGCTCCGGCGAAAATAGAATCGATCCTATTTTTGCCGGATGGCGGAACGGCGGTCGGCGCACAGCGCTGCACTGCCGCAGTAGTGGAACAGCTCTGATTGACTACAACGGGACCATTTTTGCTGCGGAGTTCGTGCCAGAGCGGAGGTAGTGGAATTTTGGGGTTACAGTTGTCTAAGCGTGAGGAGATGAAGGTGTGGAGAACTGTCTCAAGTTCAGAGCGGGACAGAATGGGACTCAGCCTAACAACGTTCCTGAGATGGAACAATATCCCTGTAATATATGGACTTTAACACACACACACACACACACACACACACACACACACACACACACACACACACACACACACACACACACACACACACACACACACACACACACACACACACACACACACACACACACACACACACACACACACACACACACACACACACACACACACACACACACACACACACACACACACACACACACAGCTTACAAAAGATAGTTGTTTCATTAAATGGCTCAGCGGGGGCTCATCCCAGCCAGCAGAACAAGGCCCGCAGCACGAACACACACACGCTTTGACGGGTCGGTGGAGTGGTGACAAACACTAAAAGCCGGTATAAAATAAAGTAAAAAGCAAATGAAAACATCCTTCCTGAAACAGGAATTTGTATCGTCCTGATTTGTCGAAGTGAGTCAGCGTCAGAGGCAGCCCTGTGAGGTGAGCTCTGTTAACAGCCGCCTTTTCTCCTGAGCAGCGATCCTCACAACAGGAGAGGAGGTCAAAGAGCCCTCACGTGATAAAACAGAACGTTATCTCTCTTTTCCGAGATGGGAACGTCTCTGAGACAAACAACCTGCCCGAGTGTTTCCCTGTTCTTCCTCAGCAGCTCCAGACGAGACGAACGGCTGCAGAGATGTTGAGCAGGTCCGTGATGCGTTCAGGCTCAGGCCATGATGAGGGGATTCCCACGCTCTCTGATGTCTGCGGTAGGGAGGAGATCTTTCCTCACAGCTGCTGGACACAACGTGGAGCGTCGTCCTCTGGGTTTAAACAAGTTGGACACGTGAAACGCCTGCAGGGAGAGGAGATGACAGTACTCTTAGCACCAGCAGTAATCAGTTACAGTTACAAGTGTAACTCTGACAGGGTCCACTCACTATGCAGTAGGCCACCAGGGCCCCTTGGATGAACCCGGCCAGGACGTCAGTGGGGTGGTGCTTGTGGTCAGACACTCGAGACAGGCCGGTGTAGAAGGACATCATGATGAGGGTGAATTGGGTGAGCGGGCGCAGCAGGCGGGCGCCGTGCCAGGTGAAGCGAGACTGCAGGTAGAACTGAAGAACAGACGCCAGGTTTATACTTGTGAAGGAGAACAGAGCACAAGGACACACGGACGCTGACTCACCACCAAATAAAGCATGGTGTACATGGAGAAGGACGCGTGTCCAGAGAAGAACGACTTCCTGAGGGGGACAAAGACTTAAAGCACCAGACGTCTGAACACAAGCCAACTTCTGTGCGTGATGTTGCCATACCTGGCCTCCTGAACTTTGCCCTCCGGCCCCTGGCACTGGTAGTCAGTGATGTAGCCCAGCGAGCAGTTAATGGTGGAGAAGTCCGGCTTGCACACGTCCAGGAAGTGAGGTCGCATGCGGCCCACTGAGACTTTAGCGATGTCAGTGAAGGACTGGCTGATGGCACAGCCGAAGATGAACACCCCCACCTGCTTGTAGAGGGCAGAGATGTAGGGGTTCCCCACAAATGACTTGGATCCCTCATTCAGGAAGTGGATCCTGTAGCTCTCCCCGATTATGATCTGAGCAAACACGGAGTAAGGAGAACCTTTAAGCACAGAGACGGAGTTCCTGCAGACTTCTAAAGACCGACAGCCAACCGGCAGGGGGCACATCTAGGGGGAGGCGAGTAACCAAGACTCAAAACAGCTGTTCAAGCTCAAAAACATTTTACCCAGCCCCCCCATCGCCCGCTGTTGTCCTCCAGAGACACAGAGAAGGGACAGAAGACAGGTTATCACAAGCAGGGAGGACGAAAACACATCAGCAGCGTGCAATTATGGTAGAAAGTGAGAGGAGTGGGGGAGGGTGTGGGAGGAACTGCTGGTTCCAATCAGCAGAACTGCTGAGCTGGGCGCCGTGTCAGATTCTGGAGGCCAGACTCCACCAGGCCCTTGTTTGTTTTCTCTGAAGGAGCTCCGGTTTCACCAGGAACGTCTGACTGTTTTCATCCTAGTCTCTAGATTTCATCAGGAGCCAGTTGGATGCTGGGAAACGCTCAGAGAGGCAGGATAGCCCCCCCATCCAGGCCTTTGGAGCCAGCTCCAGATGACCCAGACATTTTCATGGTAGAGGGAGGACGGGAGGGGGGGACAACACGTCTGGATCTCCTCGTGAGTGAAAGAGTGAATGTGGACTGTAGTCTCACTCGTGTTTTTATTCTGCCTCCTAATAAAAACCAGCGCCAGGGTCTTGCAGCTCGAACGGCGAGCCATGAGCCGGAGGCGGTGAGGAGAGGGAAAAGAGATCTCTGGTAAACTCTCGATGTTTGGGCCCAAAACCGCAGTCTCACCCCAGAAATTACAGCATTTAACCAAACAAGCATTGCGTCAACCATAATTACAGCTTCTCACCAGGGAGAAGCTCTGTGGGGTGTGTAGCAGTCTGGAGATCCAACAGTCCAGGTGACAACTGAACACACCACCAGGAGGTAAACAGTCACTTCTTCTAAGGCAGCCAGATGCCCGCAGCATGCTGCAGGGATCTGTTTGCACACAAATTAGCCATCTGTGCTGCTAACGCGTCGCTGTGTGGTTACCGAGGTGTTAAAGAGGGCTCTGAAAGCACAGCTACACGGTTGCTAGGCTGTTACTAGGGCATCAGCTGTTAGCCCACATTTAGGTTGTTGCTCCAAAGTTGTGATGGCTGGAGTTTAGTTGGTTTCTGTGGCTAAAAGTTAGCTTATCTGTTCTTCTTTCTTTTTTTAATCACCATTAAATAAGTTTCAAATAAAAAAAATGCTAAAACTAAAAGAACAAAGAGTTTGTATTTAGTGTTCAAGTGGAAGCAAACCTGTGTAGCTGCAACCTGGAAGCGTCAGACTCCCTGATCTGATAGGTGGACCGTTTTCTAATTTCTGGGCCTTTCTTCCTGCAGTCATGTTTGATGGATTTAGTCACGTTTCGGGAATCAGATGTCTGTTTTTTAGTAAAGTCAGTGAGATATAAACCACAAATGGCGACTAACAATTTGTTTTCCTCCAAAATCTCCAAATCAACTATTCTGCTTTACTTTAAACAAGTGCTTGTATATATATATATATATATATATATATATATATATATATATATATAGGGCTGCATGGTGGTGCAGTTGTTAGCACTGTTGCCTCGCAGCACGAAGGTTGCAAGTTCGAAACTCGGCTGTTGCCTTTCTGCATGGAGTTGCGTGTTACGTGCGTTTACATACATATATTTACATATATACACACACACACACACACACACACACATATATATATATATATATATATATATATATTCACACATACATATACATATATACATATATATATATATATATATATACATATATACATATATATATATATATATAATTTACATATGTATATATGTTAATATATATACACATATATACATATATATGTAAATATATGTATATATACATATATATACATATATTTACATATATATACATATATATGTAAATATATGTATATATACATATATATACATTAATACGTATATTTACATGTATATATATATGTAAATAACTAGGGATGTGAATCTTAGAGCAAGTTATGATTTGATTCGATTCCGATTCTTGGAGTGCCGATTCGATTAGGATTCAATTCGGATTCGATTCTCTATTTAAATCGATTCACAATCAGTATTAACAAAGAGTGTCAGCTCCAGGATGAACTACTTTGTTGTACAAGTTAGTTAAAGCTATGGGACGTTTTTATTTGACTTTAAACTGGTCGTGCTCCAAATATGTGAATTTACAATGTAAACTAAAGTGATTCTAAAACTGTAAACAGAAACAATCTTTTGACCAAAAGGCAACATTTATTTTTGCTTACCTTGTAAAATATAGCAAATCTGTAGTTACCTAACGGTAGTTTTGAAAGTAATACGGTCAAATACTTATCAAGTATGTGTAGAAACAAGTTACATGAGTAATCCTGAGTACTCATTTATCAAATTAGAAAATAAATAAGAGAATATCTCAAATTTCTGAGTATGAAAAAAATGACATTCAATTGCCCTCTTATCAGCAGATTCAAACATAAATCATCTCAATTTATGGGAGCACAAAAGTAAACGCAGTACTGGCTCTCCTAACAAAGATAAAAAAGTGCATCTCAGACCTGTAACATGCCAAATGTTTGAGTTCTTGGAATCGATTCTGAATCTTTATAAATAAGAATCCCGATTCACACTTGAATTGATTTTTTTCAGCACCTCTAATAATAACCCTGATAAGTGATGAAAACCATTTCAGGCGACTACCTCTTGAAGCTCATCGAGAGAATGCCAAGAGTGTGTAAAGCAGTAATCAGACCAATGGGTGGCTAGTTTGAAGAAAATAGAACAGAAAGCCGACTCGAGCTCTACTTTCATCAGACAGGTTAAGAAAGCACAGGTGTACTAACAAGGGCTGCATTCCACTCCTGCAGCTGGGTTTTCAGGAAAACTGATGACAAGCAGAGCCTCTACATGGAATGCGGCCCTCTTTAGAGCACCACCTAGATCTGTTCTGGATGTTAGAGACTTTGTCTAATTGGGTCTCAGCTCGTCTGAAGTTGATGTTTACTTTAACGTGGTCACTAGCCCTTCTCGCGGCTGGCTCACATCTGTTACACATTTTCACTCAAACTAAACTGAGAAGAGTTCAAAACGTTGGTGATGACTGTGTGTGACGATGTTGAGAGGAAAATTCCTTCAGATTCACCCAATGATGAATCATCTCGCTCCTCCGGATGAACCCTTTAATGACAGGTTTTTATCTAGAACCTGCTGAAACCAGAAACACGGGCTGATGGTCCGTGTATGAAGATGAGACGGTCTACTAATCTTTTAAAATAATCCTAGTTTCTACACATCAGCTGTCAGATTAAAGAAAGGATGAAAGTTAAAACAAAAAAAATGAAGCTGGTTTAAGAGTCGACACCTAGAGGGATGAGGAGGAACCATCCTGTGATCTAAGGTGCTGCTAGTAGCTGTGAGGCTTGCTGAAACAGGCGGTGATGGTGAACATTAGTGATCAGAGTGAGGTGACTTACAGACAGGATGGTGATCAGAATGCCCGCAGCGCTGAGCACACCGTCGCTAATGGTGTCCCCGTTTTTGGCCGGGTAGCGGATGGACTGGTCGCTGCAGTAAAAGCCTCTACGGTAGGGTGGGACAGCACAGGTCTCAATGACCAGGAAAGGCAGGCCAGCTAGTTAGTGAGGGAGGGAGGGAGGGGGTGAAGGAGAGAGAGATGGAGGTGGTGGGTTAATTAAACGCAGAATACAGAGGAGGTGGTACCAGCAGGAGGTGGCAGGAGAACATCTGGGAGTGACTCGGTTTGTTCTGTGGCTGTTCTTGGATGTGAGGCTCTCCATCAGCTGAGGATTGTGGATGCTCCACACTCCTGAAAGCCAGAGAACTGTTCAGCTGATGTGGAAAGTTGGAGGAACCACACCTGTCACACCTGACCCCGAGCCAACAGAAACGCTACGCTTCATTGGTGCGTCCTGGTGAATTAGAGGCTGATTTATTGTGGAAAAGTGGTGAAACAATGGCTGCCTGAAGTGTCGTGGCTCAGTCTGAATGCTGGGTGCAGTAGGCGAGGGCCTCTGGGGGTTTGATTATTGTGTGTTGAAAGCCAGCCACTGATGAACCGAGTGCGCTCCAGCATATGCTCGTCCTGTCCTGCCGCTGTCCCACACCAGGACTTACAGAGACCACAGGCACGACGACGCCCACCGCGGTGAGCACGGCGGTGGACACCGTGCTGTTCTTAAACGGCAGACGGATGCTGTCGTCGTCACAGAAGAACCCTCTCTGGTAGGGTGGGTAGGGAGACTTGTGCAAAAACACTCCCACAAGGATCACTGTGTGGTTGGACAGACACATGAGGCAGGAGCTCAGGAACACAGCGGAAAGTTCTGAATTCATCTGGGTCAAGGCCAAGCCCCCACAATGCGGCTCAAAAATTGAAGCAATCCCGGAAGTACCAAAAATTGCAGTTCCACGCTCATCCACTAGGGGCTGGTGTCAGAAGCGAGCAAATCCTCATTGACTCCCATGTTAAAAATACCAATTTCACAGCAGAAATAAACATGTTTACAGCCTGGTACCAACACATGTTTTTGGTTTAAATGATCTAGTTTACACTCATGACAACTCTGAGGGGGGTGAATTTTTTTCTCACTCTTCTGTTTAAGTGTATTAAAAGCCTAAAATTCTGTGTAATTAATGAGCATCAGACCCACGTGACCACAGAGCTAGCTCCGTGGAAAGGCCTCAGTAGAGCCTCGGTCTGGCCTGGAAACTGTTCCGGGATTTTGAGTCTCTGTGTGTGTATTCTGTTTGGGATATTTTTTGTGCAATTGTTGGACAAAATGACTTGCTGTGGCATTAATTGCACTAATAGAGCGTCCAAGGAGTCTCCACTTCATTTTTTTCGGTAAGTAAAATTATATTTATGTATTTTAGGTCACTGCCGAGCTGAGCTTAGATTTTAACATGTACTGTTTAACCATGAAATTTAAATGTAATAGGGTAAAACCCAGTGCATTTAACATAATGCTGCACTTTAGAAAATGGGTTGAAATCTAACATGTTGGTGGAGCTGGGTTCCCACTATCGGCTTGTGGAGCTCTCGGGAGACCTCTGTGTTCCACCCGATTCTCCCCTCCCCGCAGCTCAGCGCATCTCTGTCTGATCGCGGCTTCTGTCTACTGCGCGGCTGCCGGCTTTCAGCAGCTTTCAGGAGACCTCTGTGTTCCACCTGGTTTTACCCAGTGGCCAGCCCGGCGTATCTCTGACTCAGAAGCTCTGGTGTTGTGCACAGTTAACTCCGGTTGCAGCTAGGTTAGCTCCCACCTCCACGTTAGCTTCAGGTTAGCTTGTAGCTAGTTCGACCGGGTGTCGTCAGTTGATCCCAGCCTTACAGCCCCACCCTCAGCTCCACCTCTCTTCCCTTTTGTGTAATTGTCTGGGCTTGACGGAACCTGTGACACGGTCAAAATGGCGGTGGTGGCCACCTCCCATTTCTCCCATTTGTCCTCAAAAACGTGTTATTGGAGCCTATGGAAACCCATTGTCCAATATTTATATGTCGATGGTCAAGGCAGGATGGTGACCACTTTGGGACAACCTTAGTCTCAGATACAAAATTCTACTGAATGTTTCCATCTTTGATCTGCTCTAGTTCAGGAAAGACAGATTCATTATTCTATAGTATAGGAGAATTGTGTAAAACAGGATTAGAACCGTGAGAGGTCCTGACGGGAAGACTTCGGAGCTTCGGAGCAGGACCTCACCAGAAGCAGGAGAAAAATCACTGTTCTGAAACTGTTCTTAAATCTCAAATTTTAGTCTAGAACAACCAAATCCGGGTTGGGTTACAGTCGGGCACCCGAGGATGTTTGATGTGAGGAGCCTGTGGACGTCCAGTACGGTCAGAGGTGGACATCTTACAGAGGGACAAAGTCATAGACATTAGATCTTGCTTGGTGAATAAAGACTAAATGAGGATTAATTAACATTTTCAGCTGAGATTGAAAACTGAAGGTTGCTGAACAGAAAAACCTGTGAGCCCTGTTGTCTTCTGAGGTTCCTTCAAAAGGCCGTCTTCTGGACGTCTCTGGGGCGTTTGTGTCTGATCGGTCTTTCACCACTTCAAGTAGCACAAGGATCTTCTCATCTCCAGACAAACAGAACCCAAAAGCTAAAACCAACAGCTTTTTACGATGGAGGACTTGGATATGTGAGGGTGGACGGCGGACCCAGGAGACGTCTCCAAACTCCAGACAGAAGCTGGAAATCCCACTTTCAAATCACTTCAAAGCCACATGGAGCCTTCAACTCGTCAGCGATGTGCAGATATTAGAAAAACAAGCAGAAGAGGTGGCGGGGGCAGGGGGAACCAGCTCTGAGACGAAGTGTCAACACCCCCCCTCCACACACACACACATGGCTGACTTGGGTCTTTAAACATCCAGCTGGGTTGAGCTCATGTTACAGACTAAGTCCTGGTGCTCTGGGAAGTCCAGGATTTATGCGTTCCTCAACATTCAGCAGGATTCCCGTTATTAACGTTCCTGCTTTGATTCCTTCTTTAAATAAACGCCCAAACGGGGGTGCGTTCCACTCTGAAGCAAGACCACAGACACTGCAAAACTGTAAAAACATACTCCAACCCTGGACTCAGTCCTGAACTTCTGACCCAGTTTGGTTCATCTGGTCCGAGAGCAGAACTCGGGAACCCATGCTGGAGAACACGAGCCTGGACCCCCCCGTCTGACAGACTAACCACAGGCCCAGAGATGAGCACAGACGGAGGGACAGCAAACTAGTGTTTGTGGCTTTAAACCCTAAAGAGGGTCAGATGTTTCACACGACTCTGGAAACAGAAGATATGATGACCTGGAGCAGAAAGTCACAGTCAGATCCTGTTTTCCAGGCATTCGGACGGGGATTTCTTCCCGGCTCTGTACTCTGACCTCCAGCATCCGCCTCAGCACCGCGGCATCATGGGACTTTCCCCCTCCTACCTTCGCCCTGCTCAGGCCACATCTAACGCAGTGATGTTGGTGGTCCTGATCCCAGTTCAGCTTCAGCTCAGCGTCAACAGCTGTTCTGTTTATGGGTTGCTTCATTAACCTAAAGTCTCCACACGCAACAAGCAAAGGTGGCCCGACGAGGACCTTCTCAGCAGCGTGGCGTGTTCGTGCTGCTGCAGCATGTGGAAACTAACACACCTCATGCACAGTTAAATGCTCGCCGTCTTCTGGGGACGTTCGCCAAAACACCAAGTGTGACTGTTAAAACAAACTTGCGCTCATTTTCCACTCGCGGGGATGGCTCCCCGTCTGCTGTGGGAACATGTGAACATCAACATGTCTGAGGCTGCCGTGCACACGCGTGTGGTTGTTTCTACTTCATACTTCATGTGTCTGCAAAACTCGTGTGTGTGTGTGTGTGTGTGTGTGTGTGTGTGTGTGTGTGGGGTGGGGGTTGGGGGGGCTTCAATAAATAATCACCCACACTGTTTATAGAGATGGAAGAAGTCACCTTGGATGATGGAAGAATACTTTGAGGAGCTCCTCAATCACTAGACACAAATTCCATTGAGGACACACCGCAGGGGGTCTCTCCTCCATGGACGTAATTTTGGGGGGGACAGGGGGGACATGCCCCCCCCCACTTTTTCCAAAGTCAAGTTTTGACCCCTGCACTTTTTACCATCCAAAAACAATATTACGCTATATTAAATTGACACTGGTTGAGCTCTAGGACCAAGCAGAAAACAACCGTTTGTGTGGAAGCCTGTTTCCCATCAGAACATACTGTAAAGATCCCCACTTCTCCACGCAAAAAGGCCGCAGCCGAGCAGTTTCGAACCTGCAACTTTCGTGCTGTGAGGCAACAGTGCTAACCACTGCGCCACCATGCACCATTCAGTCCTGGAGGATCTCCATGTGTCTGACCGTCGCAGATCTTTCATGAACTAACTGTCTGAGCAGCTGGACGTTGTTACAGCCTGTTTGATCCTATGACGGGGAATCTTTGATGGGGGGCTGGACAATTTTTCTGGGATTTTCCAGAACTCAGATTGCCAGTTCGTCTCTGCTACCAGGTACTTGAGAGGAGGGTCTGGTTGACAGTTAAAATCTCAAACGAGGAGCAATGTGGTTTTGGTCCTGGCGGAGGACTACTCTGGAGTCTGGAGATGTGTGGTTGATGGTCCTGTTAAAGACCATCCAGTCTCTGTACAAAGTGAGTCTGGATACTGCTGGCAGCAAGTCAGACCTGTTCCAGGTGAGGGTTGGACTCAGCCAGGGATGTCCTTTGTCACTCGTTCTGTTCCTTACCTTTATGAACAGAATTTCTGGGTGCTGCCATGGGGTGGAGGGTGACATGTTTGGTGGAAGAAGTTTGCCAGGGAACTATTTAGGATCCCACTGGTGGAGGTCACCAAGAAGATGGTTTGGGCCTCCAAGCTGGAGCTGCTGCCCCAGTAACCCGGAAACGCAGATGAAAAGCGGACAGGCGGTTGTCCTCTTTAGACAAACACTGTTGGTTTGTTAGTGTTTCTCCATGGGACGTCTACAGAACAAAGGATGGGAATTTACCTTCCAGAGATGAAAACTGGAACAAACCTAAATATAACAAGTCAGAAACAGATAGTTTATTCTGTGGCTCCTCTACGAGACTGTTGACAATAACTGGATTTCCTATGATGTTGCCACATGTTTAGTTATGTGGCAAAGTTGCTACTTCTTGTATTCAGGTTTTATACTCAAGTTTTACTGTAAATGTGTGATTATACCACAGAAAAAACACGACAAAAAGTACAAAGTCTGAGTGATCGCAGACCGCCAGAATAAAAGTGTTTCACCTACAACTACACACACACACACACACACACACACACACACACACACACGGTCCAAACCTCTGACCACTTCCCTTAATTAAGCTGCACTCTAGTATACCAGGCCAGATGTTCACATCAGAAGAATTCCTGCTGCTGAGGAATGTGAGCCATGGGAACATAAGTCAAAACAGAGGTTCATAAGGTACAGGTGTGGGTGGAGAGGAGGGAGTCATGGCCTCTCCCCAGGACTACTTCATTCATTACACTGCCGCCATTCTCGTCCACAGCCTCGTCACCTCCCGTCTCGATTATTGCAATTCACTTCTTTATGGTCTCCCCAACAAACTCCTTCATAAACTGCAACTGGTCCAGAATTCAGCAGCCCGTATTATCACCAGAACCCCTTCCTTTCACCACATCACCCCGGTTCTCCAGCAGCTTCACTGGCTCCCAGTTAAATTCAGGTCCATCTTCAAAATTCTCCTCCATACCTTCAAAGCCATCCATAACCTCTCTCCTCCACATATCTCAGACCTTATAAGTATTCACACCCCCTCCCGTTCGCTCAGATCGTCTTCCTCCATCCATCTTGCTGTTCCTTCTGCCCGTCTCACTACCATGGGGAGCAGAGCTTTCAGCCGCTCTGCTCCCCGTCTCTGGAACTCACTCCCCCCAGACATCAGGAACATTGACAGTTTCACCCTTTTCAAAACCAGACTCAAAACACATATGTTTAAATCTGCCAATGACCTCTGATTTTATTGAACTGTTTCTCTCTTCTTTTTTTCTTCTTTGCGTTTTTATTGTTGTTTCATTGCTGTATTATTGCTGTTTTATTGTATTTTCTGAACGTATTTTCTGTCAAGTGACCTTGGGTGTTCTGAAAGGCGCTCTTAAATAAAATGTATTATTATTATTATTAGTTTCCACTAAGTAGACACATTCCTACTGAGGAAAACCAGGAGTCAGGATAATGTCAGATGTGGAAAACACAAAGCCTTCCTAAAAACAAACAAAAAAAGAAAAATCCTTATTTAGCTTAAGTATTATATTCAGCCATTCTAACAGTCAGTTACAACTACATTGCTAATTAAATTTAAAAACCTGAAAGCATTAGCTCAACATATTTCTTATTAGTCCTAAACTGTTTCTGTAACTTAAATGTCGTTTTTGTTGCTTTTGAAGCTGGTTTGGCAACATATTTAATAATAAACTAAATATTTATACTTCAATAACTGTTAATTGTTCAATATTTGAGAATATTTTACAAGACTGTTTTAGTCTATATCGTTTCCGTACTAATATATGATAAATGAGTGGTTTTGAATGTCGAGTGGTTCGCTGTGATTTTGTTTACGACATCAGGTTATTGATCCAACGCTAGAACATGTTACAGAGGATTAGTTTACGGCTTTAAGGGGTTACATTTCAATAGTTCAGTGCAACGTTTGAGAATAATGTCCTGGCTGTGGAGACCATGATGAGTAAAGAACAATAAAACCTTTAGGTTCAGGTTAAACGTGACTGAGCGGCTGTAGAGATGTGTGTGTGTGTGTGAGGATGTTCTTACCTAAGAACAGGCAGAAGAGATCCACAGTGACCAGCAGCCTGCTGCTCCTCTGCTCCTTACAGCTGCTGCTGCTGCAGGAGGTCCCGCCGCTCTTCATCTCTGCTGCCATCGTCTTCTTATAAATCAGAAAGCGTTGCATTTAAACCGCTCGGTTTCCAACTAACGGGGAGTAAAACTACTAGTTGAGCTCAGAACAAACCACTAGTGCAGCTCTAACTAGATAAACCACTAGTTGAGCTCTAGATAAACCACTAGTTCAGCTCTAACTATATAAACCACTAGTTCAGCTCTAACTAAACCACTAGTTCAGCTCTAACTAAACCACTAATTCAGCTCTAACTAGATAAACCACTAGTTCAGCTCTAACTATATAAACCACTAGTTCAGCTCTAACTAGATAAACCACTAGTTCAGCTCTAACTAGATAAACCACTAGTTCAGCTCTAACTAGATAAACCACTAGTTCTGCTGAGTCTGCTTTAACATGAGTCCTCACTCATGCAAGTCTCGGTTTGGGTCAGCCCTCCTATCTTTCCCAGCTCCTCGCTGAGCTGCTTTAAGTCCTGCAGTAACAAACCCCTCCTCCTGCTCCTCCTCCTCCTCTTCCCCAGAAACCCCAGCAGCACCATCCTGCCTGAATAACTCATGGCTTTCCGTTTCCTCACTTTGAGTAACTCAACACGATCAGTTTGAGTGAAAAACCAGACACGCACCGGGAATGTGGCAAAAACATCAAGTCAAATATTTATTTGAAACAGCAAAGAACATTTTAGTACAGAATCAGAACTTTTATCGCCAACTTCTCCCTTTTTAACAGCTCCAGTGCAGCGTCTGTGTTTCATAGTGAACAAAGATAGAATTAGTGAGTAGTGGACACTGGTGGTGCAATCGTTTGATTCAGGTGTCATGATCACTTCCTGTCCCCACAGGAAGTTCATTTAATACACGGCAGGATTCACGGGAGTCGATCAGAAGTAGTCGGCATACAGTGGTGGTGGGGGGAGCAGCTCCACCTCAGTGAAGTCAACCTCTTCTTCAGTGTCACTTAAAACAAAACAGAACATCAGCTAAAGGAGAGGATGTCAGAAAGATGAAAGCTTCCTTTGAATGGAAATAACAAATGATGCTGAGTGAGCCAAGCGTCTCCAGCTGAGCAGGCAGAAACTCAACACTTACGGATACAGAGGCTCCTCCACGGAGCTCAGGAAGTCTAGATAAAGACCAGGAGACACAAACATCACATCAACGTTCAACTGCTGTCTGTAAAATATGCAACACCAGCTCGTCTCCAGATTACTTAAGAGCAGATAAAAGTTTGGCTCCAGGGATTTTCCATTTTCTGAACCCGAGTGACGTTTAGACCGTCAACACCCTGAAGTGGTCAGCAAGCACCCACACCATTAGCTTAACGGTTATCAGTGATGATAGAGCACTGGAGTCATGGAAAGAGACAAACACATCTACTTACGTGATGTCTCAGAACTTGGGACAAAAACACAAGGAATAAAAACATTAATGAAGTAAACAAACAGCCTGAGACATCCATGTGCGGCTACGGAGGTCGTACTTGGTCGGAGTCGCTCCTCCATCAGCTTCATCTTTGCTGAGCTGGAAGAAGGAGACCAGTTTCTGCAGAGCTTCATGTCTGGTTCTGCAGGGTAAATTCATTAGATTATTACTGATTACAGGATATAAAGACAAAAGGGTGAGCTTCTCTGCCTTCAGTTAAGAGTTAAACTAGCAACCCTACATGTTTTATACACATAAATCTGAATATTTTAAAATAACCATTAACAAATATAACTAAATACCTGTTCTGAAGATCTACAACTGAGCTGACTGAACACGGTCAGTGCAGCTACTTCACATTATTAATAATAGCTAAAGCTAGCAGTTGTTAGCAGTCATTCACTGCATCGGAGTTTGGTGTGTGTGTGTGTGTGTGTGTCTGGGGGTATAGTTTCCAAATTATCACAATAGTCTAAGAAAATCTGAGATATTTATAATGATGAAGAAAACGTGTAAATAAACCAACGGACTCATTTAAACCGGGACATTTGGCTACAGCATTTATTGGCCCAAACAAGCGTAAGCGTTTTCATCTCGTTTTCTCTTTAATCGAGTAGACGCTGCACCCACATCACAGCCACATCTTATACTGAAGCACCATGGGGAGCATTACTGTGTTGTGACTTCATGTGTTTTACGTCTAGGTGTTCATCAACAACCAATTCACTGTAATCAAAAACAGCTGGTTCAGAAGATCTTTCATGGATGTAAAAACAAAGAGTCGGAGTACCCGGCCCGGAGGGTTACCGGGGTCCAACCCTGGAGCCAGGCCTGGGGTTGGGGCCCGTGAGCGAGCGCCTGGTGGCCGGCCTTTCGCCCATGGGTCCCGGCCGGGTCCAGCCCGAACCGCATACATGGGCTCACCCAACTGTGGACCCACCACCCGCTAGGGGTTGCATGACTTAATTTTTTTTAAAGTCGACAGTCAAGTAATGAAAATCGAGTCGACTTCGACCAGTCGTCGATGACGTCATACAACTGAAGCGGGGGGGGGGGGGGGGGGGGGGTCGGTAGGTTCGCTGGAGTTTTTGACAATTAAAATTGCGCCCACATTTTCAAAGTTAAACACATTTCTTTTAACAACGGTAGTTTCTGCTTCAGCCCTCTCCCCCCTCCCCCTGCGCAGCGGCCGCAAACTCACTGATGCGCCTGCAGCCTCTCAGAGTTCCTGCTGCTCTAAACGTTAAAATAATTTTTTCATTTTCTGTTCCTCACTTCTGATTACCTTCAGTGGTGTCTGTTTGTTGCAACCACCAGGTACAAAAACTAACTTGTTTTTATTTGACTATTTTTCTGTCCCGCCTGTTTATTATCTTCCTGCATCTCCTCTCAGTCCTAAAGAGAAACTGCTACCTGGGTTCATATATATTCACCTCATGAGTTACCTTTGAACTGCAGTTCTAAAAGATCTACCGACCGCAAAAACAGCGGAGTGCCGCTGCTCGCCGGCCGACTACAACGGGACCGTTTTTGCTGCGGAGTTCGTGCCGGAGCGGAGATAGTGGAATCTTGGGGGTGCGTCACCGGAGAAAAAAACAGGTGAAGAGCCTCGCTCCGCAGCAGCGAAACGCATCAGGCACAAATAACAGACAGAAATCATGAAAGGAAATGAGCCGACATGAACGATCGCATGTTTAATTTGTTTTTGAGGTGGTGACACCTGATTTGGCGGTGCTCAGGACGCAGATGTCTGGAGCGCGTCAACGATCAGAGCTTTGCATGCGCAAGCTGGTTAAGGTTAGGATGGGGATGAGGGGAAGGTAAAATTGCAAGAGGGAAAAGGTCACAGTTTGGTTAAATGTCTGTTTTACCGCCGGTGTCAGTACCAACGCTCTGGCACAGCGTGTCGCCTCCGCCTCCCGACGCAGGGGCTCATCACCTGCTGGAGGACTGCATCTTGTCAGTCATTATCACGTGACAGCGACTAGTCGATGACAGGCATAAAAAGTCACTACAGAGCCGTGAAGTCGACTAGTCGACTAGTTCATACAACCCCTACCACCCGCAGGAGGAACATGACGGGTCCGGTGCAGTGTGGATCGGGTGGCAGACCAAGGCGGGAACCTTGGCGGTCCGATCCCCGGACAAGGAAACTGGTTATTGGGACATGGAACGGCACCTCTCTGGCGAGGAAGGAGCAGGAGCTTGTGGCAGAGGTTGAGCGGTACCGGCTAGATATAGTCGGACTCACCTCGACACATTGCATTGTCTCTGGAACCCAAGTTCTTGAGAGGGGTTGGACACTCTCGTTTGCTGGAGTTGCTCTGGGTAAGAGGCGGAGGGCTGGGGTTGGCTTTTTGTTAGCCCCAAGACTCTCTGCCTGTGTGTTGGGGTTTACCCCAGGGGATGAGAGGGTAGCTTCCCTGCACCTTCGGGTTGGGGAACGGGTCCTGACTGTTGTTTGTGCTTATGGGCCAAATATCAGTTCAGAGTGCCCACCCTTTTTGGAGTCCCTGGGACGAGTGCTAGATAGTACTCCATCAGGGGACTCCATTGTCCTGCTGGGGGACTTCAATGCTCACGTGGGCAATGACAGCTTGACCTGGAGGGGTGTGATTGGGAGGAACGGCCCGCCTGATCTGAACTCGAGTGGTGTTTCGTTATTGGACTTCTGTGCAAGCCGCAGTTTGGCCATAACGAACACCATGTTCGAACATAAGGATGCCCATTGGTACACTTGGTACCAGGGCAGCCTAGGTTGTAGGTTGATGATAGACTTTGTAGTCGTATCATCTGACCTGCGGCCGTATGTTTTGGACACCCGAGTGAAGAAAGGAGCGGAGCTGTCAACTGATCACCACCTGGTGGTGAGTTGGATCAGATGGTAGGGGAAGATGCCGCGTAGACCTGGCAGACCCAAACGCATAGTGAGGGTCTGCTGGGAACGCCTGGCAGAAGAACCAGTCAAGACGGTCTTCAACTCCCACCTCCGGCAGAGCTTTGACCGCGTCCCGAGAGCAGTGGGGGACATTGACTCCGAGTGGGCCTTGTTCCACTCTGTGATTGTTGAGGCGGCTGTTGCTAGCTGTGGTCGCAAGTTGGCCGCTGTCAGTCGTGGTGGCAACCCCCGTACCCGCTGGTGTGCACCAGAGGATCGGGGAGCTGTCAGTCTGAAGAAGGAGGACTACAGGGCATGGCTGGTCTGTGGGTCACCGGAGGCAGCAGACAGGTACCGGACAGCCAAACAGGGTGCAGCAGTGGCAGTTGCCGAGGCTAAATCTCGGGCATGGAAGGAGTTTGGTGAGGCCATGGAGAAAGACTATCGATCGGCTCCAAAGAGGTTCTGGCAAACTGTCCGGCGCCTCAGGAGAGGGAGGCAGCAACTCGCTCACACTGTTTACAGTGGGGATGGGGAGCTGCTGACATCAACTGGGGTTATAGTCAGATGGTGGAAGGAATACTTTGAGGAGCTCCTCAATCCCACCTACGCGCATTCCGAGGAGGAACCAGAGCCGGGAGACCTGGGGATGGACTGTCCAATCTCAGGGGCAGAAGTTGCTGAGGTAGTCAAACAACTACACAGCGGCGGAGCCCCGGGGGCGGATGAGATTTGTCCTGGGTATCTCAAGGCTATAGATGTTGAAGGGCTGTCGTGGTTGACACGTCTCTGCAACATTGCGTGGTCATCTGGGGCAGTTTCTGTGGAGTGGCAGACCGGGGTGGTGGTCCCCATCTTTAAGAAGGGTGATCTGAGGGTGTGTTCCAAATATAGGGGGATCACACTCCTCAGCCTCCCTGGAAAGGTCTACTCCAAGGTACTGGAGAAGAGGGTCAAATCAATAGTTGAATATCAGATTGAGGAGGAGCAATGTGGTTTTCGTCCTAGCCGTAGAACTGTGGATCAGCTCTATACCCTTGCAAGGGTGATGGAGGGGGCATGGGAGTTTGCCCGACCAATCTACATTTGTTTTGTGGATTTGGAGAAGGCTTATGACCGTGTCCACAGGGGCACCCTGTGGGGGACGCTCCACGAGTATGGAGTGGGTGGCCTTTTGTTAAGGGCCATTACCAGAGGAGCGTGAGTTTGGTCTGCATAGCCGGATGTAAGTCAAACCTCTTCCCGGTCAGGGCTAGACTCTGCCAGGGCTGCCCTTTATCACCGGTTTGAGGATGGTCATGAGCTTTGGGTAACGACCGAAAGAACGAGATTGCGGATACAAGCGGCCGAAATGAGTTTCCTCCGTAGGGTGGCCAGGTTCAGCCTTAGAGATAGGGTGAGGAGCTCGGACATTCAGGAGGAACTCGGAGTAGAACCGCTGCTCCTCCAGATCGAAAGGAGTCAGTTGTGGTGATTTGGGCATCTGGTCAGGATGCCTCCTGGATGCCTCCCTGGGGAGGTGTTTCGGGCATGTCCTGCCGGCAGGAGGCCCCCGGGTCGACCCAGGACACGTTGGAGAGGTTACATCTCCAATCTGGTCCGGGAACGCCTTGGGGTCCTGCCGGAGGAGCTGATGGAGGTGGCTGTGGAGAGGACGGTCTGGAGCTCCCTAGTTGGGATGCTGCCCCCGCGACCCGGACAAGCGGAGGAAGAGGACAACAACGACATGGCTAATGCTAATTAACTGTAGGCTTGTCAAAATTCAAACCATCACGTGTAGTCGAATCAATCCCAAAGTGTCCTCCAAGCGCCAACAGGTCCCACAGCATCTTCAAGTGGGAGAGATCTGCCTCCAGTCATTTTTAACAGCAGCAACTTGTCAGAATGAAATTATCTCATTTTAAATCTCACACAAGTGTCAGTTCAGCAATAACCCCCACACTGTAGTCCTACCTCCTATATACCCGTTCCCTGTAACCTTCTTACCTGTGGGGTTGGTACTCCCAAAGGAGACTGAATCAAGATGGACAGCAGCTCCCTCAGCTCAGTTCTCAGCTACCCTGCTATGGTAGTTTTCCCAGGAGCACTACTCAAGAGTAACTCTGACCGATGCAGCTCGGCCCACCACTGTTCCCATGGGCACGGTTCGGTATTTTACCTCCACTTTCTCTTCTATGTTTAGTCCCTGCTCTGTTGAGGTACCTGGCAAGGCTGAATCATTCAGCACCGTGATTCTGGATGCTGATTGGCTAGGGGGCATTGGAGCTTTTGCCTTTTGTTTCTGTGGAGCATACAGGTTAGCTTTCACTGTTTACTGATCACCTGGTATTTTATCATGAGTAAAGGTTGGTTTATGCTTGACGCGTCCGCGAGGTTCGCACGGCTCCGCGCGGAAAAGTTGCGTCATTTTAACAACCACGCCCCTCCACCGCGCCTCCGCACGGCCCAGAATTTCCGCGACGCGCACCTCGGAAAATTTCTAACCACGCAGACGGTCGGACACTGAAAAACATGGCGGACCGGCAAGAACTAGTATGGCAGAGGTTGGTAAATACAGACATTTGTGTGATTCAGCTCTCAGAGATCACCGTGATCAACATGTTGTTAATAATTCTTGGAGAGAAATAGCTCGCACTGTCGGAAAAGACGAGGACGCTGTTAAAAATGCTGGAATGCCATGTTGTAAACAGTAATTTTTACTTCTACTATGGTGTAGTGTTGGATGCATGCCGTAGAGCTCCATGCTGCCCCCTACAGTTTGGGAGAATATTGGCTCACCGCAGAGACGAGCCGCACGAACCATAAAAGCTGCGAGTTGTGAAGCGCGTTCCATCCGCGAGCCGCATCACCGCACGGAAAGTGAATGCGTCAAGCATAAACCAAGCTTTACCCCCCCGAGGGGCGCATCTAGGGCCATGAGATCTGACGATCTAAGATCATTAAGAATTATAAAGTGATGACGATCTACCAAAGCCCGGAGAACCGTCTATTTGTGTTCCATCACCCGTCCCATTATTTCTGGACGCGTCTACCGGCCCATTTTTTCTCAGCCAAGTCTCGCCATTTGCTAGTCTGCTCCTGTTGGCATGACAGAGCAAATTTCATGTTCTGCTCTAAACTTTGCATTTAGCCTTTGTGACTTATTATTTAGAGTGGCTGCCGACCGGAGCGTTGTTTATTCCAACCCCCCACCCTTTAGAGGAGAAGAGCTTCCTCTGCTCCAGACTCACTGTGTGTGCAGGTCTTCCAAGCTGGACTCATTCAGGGGGGGCTGGGTCTCCACGTGAACACATGCTGGAGCTGTGAACAGATGAAGGAGCTTCGATTAGCAAAGCTAGAAGAATGGGAAGTGTCGACACAGATCCAACCACCACTAGGAGCAGCTGGTGTGTGTGTGTGTGTGTGTTTTCCCCACTTTAAAAGGAGCAGATATAAAACACTCACCCATCTCTGGCTCTGAGGCCGTCTGCTGAGGAATGCTGCAGCACAGAGACGTCAGACAGAAGAACATCGATTTATCTTCAGATGAAATCCTTTCACTCATTACGACCTCCTCATCTAGAACCAACATTTTAAAGCAGTGACTCCATAAAGGAAACATCTTACTGGCTTCTGCTGGGGGGTGAGAGGGTGTCGTCCTCGCAGGCCCACTCCTCGCTGTCATCTGTGACTGAAAAGCAAACGGGAGTGATTCAGGTCAGCCTGAGCACTGATGAGAACCATCAGCACACACAGAATTCCTCCACCGTCATAAAATAATTAGGGCCCGACCGATATATCGGCCGATATTCGGGTCATTAACACTATCGGCCAAAAAGACGGCCGATATTGCGCTACCTATCCAGCAGATGGCGCCAGCTTTATGAATAAGTTTTGTGAATAAGTTCACCAAGTGAACTTCCACAGAGTGTTACTTAGTTACGAAGCACAAATATTACGTTTTATTTATTGCTGCGTTTTTATTATTTTAATATTCTTATAGGGATCTTCTGTCCCTAAACTTGTGCGTGTTGTTAGATTCCCCAGAGTTAGCCAAGTCAGAAAAAACATTTTGTAGCCAGTTGTTTTAGCATAAAGCAATGGAAGGGAAGTGAGTATGGGGTGGGTGGCTTTCTGTTAAGGGCCATTCAGTCCCTTTACCAGAGGAGCGTGAGTTTGGTCCGCATAGCCGGTAGTAAGTCGGACCTGTTCCCGGTGAGGGTTGGACTCCGCCAGGGCTGCCCTTTGTCACCGGTTCTGTTCATCACTTTTATGGACAGAATTTCTAGGTGCAGCCGTGGTGTGGAGTGTGTCGAGTTTGGTGGCAGGAGAATCTCGTCTCTGCTTTTTGCGGATGATGTGGTCCTCCTAGCTTCATCCAGCTCTGACCTTCAGCTCTTGCTGGGTAGGTTTGCGGCTGAGTGTGAAGCGGCTGGGATGAGGATCAGCACCTCCAAATCTGAGACCATGGTTCTCGACCGGAAAAGGGTGGCTTGCCAACTCCGGGTCGGGGGAGAGGTCCTACCTCAAGTGGAGGAGTTTAAGTATCTCGGGGTCTTGTTCACGAGTGAGGGTAGGAGGGATCGGGAGATCGACAGGCGGATTGGTTCGGCGTCTGCAGTGATGCGGACGCTGAGCCGATCTGTCGTGGTGAAGAGGGAGCTGAGCCAGAAAGCCAGGCTCTCGATTTACCGGTCGATCTACGTCCCAATCCTCACCTATGGTCATGAGCTTTGGGTAATGACCGAAAGAACGAGATCGCGGATACAAGCGGCCCAAATGAGTTTCCTCCGTAGGGTGGCCGGGCTCAGCCTTAGAGATAGGGTGAGGAGCTCGGACATTCGGGAGGGACTCGGAGTAGAACCGCTGTTCCTCCGGATCGAAAGGAGCCAGTTGAGGTGGTTTGGGCATCTGGTCAGGATGCCTCCTGGACGCCTCCCCGGGGAGGTGTTTCGGGCATGTCCTGCCGGCAGAAGCCCCCCGGGTCGACCCAGGACACGTTGGAGAGGTTACATCTCCAATCTGGTCCGGGAACGCCTTGGGGTCCTGCCGGAGGAGCTGGTGGACAAGGCCGGGGAGAGGACGGCCTGGAGCTCCCTAATTGGGATGCTGCCCCCGCGACCCGGATAAGCGGAGGAAGACGAAGACGAAGACGAAGATTTATCGGTCATTATATCGGCTATCGGCCTTTGTTAAAAGTTTAATATCAGTGTCAGTCCCCAAAGAAGCATATCGGTCGGGCCCTAAAAATAATATGGCTGGGAAGCAGATGACCAGCAGCCATGTTGGCGAGACGAACTGGGCAGCGTCAGTCAGGTTTCACAGAGCCTTTAGCTCTGGCGTTTAGTTAAACGGAACCAGAAGCTGATGCAGGAACACTTACAGCTGCTTGTGAGAAACGGCTGGGTTGAGGATCTGTGAGAGAAAACAGAAGAATCTGCTGTTTCACCGAGAAATCCAAGAACACCAGTTTAGACTTTCCTGGTACCTGCTCCCAATGCTGATAGTATCAGCGTCCAGGTTCCCCCCCCGTCCAGCTGCTTGAGCCTTTTTACCAAGTTCCAGCATCTCCTGTATGTTCAGCTCCACGTTCATCACTGAAATATATCCGTCTGAAAAACAGCAGCATTATATTTAATATGAAAGACAAAAATCGGGGAAGGCTTCTGTCCTTTTCATGACCCTAGCCAGTCAACCACAGTGGATCATTACATTTCACTGCAACATTGAGCTGTTGCTAACAGAAAAAGTAGTTTTAGATTATTTTAGAGCCGACATTATTAGACATGTTAGAGTAAACCAAAAAGATGCCGTGGCTTCTTCTGGGTCGCTCCTCACCATATTTGCTAAACACTACTGCGTTTTTGCTGGCTGACGGATTACACATGCCGGCACTGCAGCATTAGCTCCACACAGACTCAGATTATAACACTGATCCTAGAATATTGAACCTCTCCACTAAGAATGGGCATTATAAACGATATAAGGTACAAACGATATAAAATTGGGTAATGATAAGAGTTTTTGGCTATATTGCGATAACACATGACGTCACTAAGATGTGCACCCTGCTGACATTGGGGCAACAGAATGGCAGTGACTGCAAGCGTGGAGAAGAAAAAAGAAGAAGAAAATATTTCTATAGCGCCTCTCAAGATAAAAACCATGAGGCGCTTCACAAAAACAAAAAATAAAAATGTAAAAATATAAAAAAGCATTTAGAAAATGTTTAAAAATATATGTAAAATTAGCAAAAATAGGCAATTGCGATTTAAAAGAAAAAATGTTAAGAAAGAGAGAGAGTGAACAGGAAAGAGGGAAATCGGTGGATCCTGAGGAAAGTGGAATAGGTGGGGAGAGCAGAATAAAGAGAGAGAGGTGAAGAAGGTCATACAAAAGCCAGCTTGAACAGGCGAGTCTTCAGCTGCTTTTTAAAGGAGACCACTGAGTCCACTGATCTCAGGCTCAGGGGGAGAGAGTTCCAGAGTCTGAGGGCCACAGCAGCAAATGATCTGTCACCTTTGACCTTTAGCCTGGTGCTGCACAACCAGTAGGCTTTGATCACTGGACCTCAGGGACCTGCTGGGGGTGTAGGGACTAAGAAGATCACCAATGTAAGATGGTGCTTGTCCATGTAAGGCCCTGAAGACCAGAACCAGGATCTTGAAATGAACCCTGAAGTTGACTGGCAGCCAGTGAAGCTGGAGGAGAAGCGGGGTGATGTGGGTGTGTTTGGAGGACTTGGTCAGAAGCCGAGCACAGGCGTTCTGAACCACCTGTAGACGGTTCAGGGAGGTTCTGCTCAGACACGTGAAAAGAGAGTTACAGTAGTCTAAGCGTGAGGAGATGAAGGTGTGGAGAACTGTCTCAAGTTCAGAGCGGGACAGAATGGGACTCAGCTTAGCAACGTTCCTGAGATGGAAGAAGGAAGAGCGAACAAGAGAACTGACATGAGAATCCAGGGTGAGAGCTGGGTCAAAGGTCACGCCAAGACTCCTGACGGAAGGTTTGGTGGGTGGAGGAAGAGGCCTATATGCCTCAAGTGGCATATATTTGCCACATGAGGATATTTTAAAGCAAGTCATTTTGACATATATAAACAGAGGACAAAATAAATCGCAATAAATATCTGTGACAGCTGCCCTGCTGTCACACTTCAAGTAAATGATTGTTAATGTTTCTTTTATTTTGAATAAAGGTGTTTTTTTCTATGGATTGACTGTTTGGGTGACTGTATGAAGCGCACACATTCAGTTACTCATCGGTTTTAGTCTGTAGGGGTTAGTATGATTAATATGTTTTCCTTGAGTTGCCAGTGGCCTTGGAGTTGGAGCAGCTGTAGCAGATCACTTGGCCTAATCAGCACCATTGGGTCATACCAACTCTCAAGGGAGAAGATTCCTGTGTTTGTGTATTTAGTTATTCTCTTTTGTAAATAGTAGTTGGGTTTTAACAGTAATATGTTTTCATTTGAAGTAACTCAAACAGCATGGACTGATTAGTATGAATTTGTTAGGGGTAGCTTATTTATGTTCTTCGTTTACTGATGTCTCCCCACCCTATGGTGTTGGCAGTGGTCTGATCAGCCACTATTTAAAGAGCAAGTCACCCCCAAATCAGCTTTTTTTCCCCTGATAAACTATATAAATGAGTGTCTAATCGTGCTGCAGACACGTGTAGTCAATAGTTTAGCACTTTAGTGCATTTCAGTTAAAATTTAAATTTTCTGCCTAAAACTGTCAGTGTTGTGCCGTTGTCAGGTAAAAACTCTGCACTGCAGCTGAATTTAAATCTGCCACCGCTATTGGCTAAGAGGTATGCTATGATGTAAACTGGTACATTATGATGTCACAATGCCGTTGTGAGCCTGTGTGTGTGTGTATTTGTTAGTGGCTCCGCCCTCTCGGTCTGCTAGGCAACATCATTTGTTGCATTTTTTAAACATGAAGAAGGAATGAAGTAAGTTTCTTGTAGGGGGTGACTTGCTCTTTAAGATGATCCTGTTGTGTCTGTAGGAGGTTATTTTTTGTACATGTCTGTAGTCAGGTCCTGAGTTTGGGTTCCTTTGTTACTACGTCCATTGTTATGGAATGTCAAGTGCTGGTTGGAACCCTCTTTAGAGAAAAGAAAAAAAGTAATGAATTAAGACGTCAAGAAAATCATCCGTGCTCTCCTGGCTGGTTTATGCAAGTCCCTGACAATATCGTTACCGCACATGCTTCAGATTATATCGCAATATAGATTTGAGGCCATATCGCCCAGCCCTACTCTCCACAATATTCTAACTGTCTGAGATTGTGAATGTGAGGTTGTCATAAGCTGTAAGCCATAGGGGTGCAACGGATCACAGGGGGTGTTGAACCGTTTCGGCTCGGCCTGTTCGGTTCGGTCCACTTGTGTACCGTTTGTTTATTTTTCACGTTATTTAATTTCATTTATTTATAAAGCCCCTTCTGTGACCAATGCCCAAGGTGCTGAACACAACACAATAAAAACATAAAACCATCAGAATAAAATATAACAACCGTAAAACCAGCATAAAATCAATTAAAAGAGGAGAGTAAAAGCAAAAAATAAAATCCAGAAAAAGATTTAGAGGCCGGGGTATCGAAACTGGGTAAAATTTGCTAAACCTGAAAAGCCTTGACAAAAAAATGGGTCTTAAGGCGAGTCTTAAAACCCCCCAATGAGGGCGACTGACGCACCACCAAAGGCAATGTTAATTAATGAATTTATATTTTCGTGATTTAAGAGCAGCGGATAAAAGTTCCTCGGCGAGTTTCCGCTCGGACGCTGTATTGAGTGAAGCATGATGGCTGCATGTGCCCGATCTCCGTTTAATAAATGCGATCCGCAAATTCTGATCAACGTCTTTCAGAGCGGACCAAACCAGCTGGCTGTCGCTGCTACTGTGGAGCCTGTAGAGACGCTGAACGGAGCGTCGCCCCTCCCTCCCTTCTCTCACACCGCAGGCACGCAGCGGCAAAACGGTAAACAAACACGACTGCTGAATTTTCCCCTGGGACAACGGATGCAAAGTTTTCATCCCATGACGAAAAATACGGAGCGGGGGAATCTCGTTATTTAATACGAATTTCAAAGAACACTTGTCTGTATGAGCGTGACACTCATAGCTGCACAAACAACCTGGGAAATAGTTAAAGACATCACGCTAGATCAGCAGCCTGTGATGACGCCTGGTTCTGCTCACTATGCAAGCCGCTTTACATATTAAATAAATAAATATAATAAAAATATAGTAATAGTAATAATAATAACCACAATAACCAATAACCAGCTCAGTGGCCTAGTGGTAGAGTGTCCGCCCTGAGACTGGGAGATCATGGGTTCGATACCTGGTCGGGTCATACCAAAGACTTAGAGAAAATGGGACCCAATGCCTCCCTGCTTGACACTCAGCATTAAGGGGGTTGGATTGGGGGGTTAAACCACCAAATGGTTCCCGAGCGCGGCTGTGTCTGCAGCTCACCGCTCCCCCAGGGGATGGGTCAAATGCGGAGAACAAATTTCGCACACACACCTGTGTGTGTGACAGCTAATGGGACTTTAACTTTAATAATACACCGAAAATTAATCGACCGAGATCTTCAAAACACTGAACTGAACCGAATACGATTTTAGCGTACCGTTACACCCCTAGTAAGCCATATTCACAGTTATATCTGGCTTTGCATGGAACGAGTCTGTCTCAGATATTAAATTCAAGTTGAATTGAAATAAATTAACTTTTATAACAAAATCTAATTTTTAGAGTTTCACCTGTATGCAAGTTTGTCCGTCCCAGCTCTACTTTAAGCTCTGCCGTGTAGCGTCATGAATGGCCTCTAATTTGTGACAAAGGTCACATTTTCCCGGCTGGGTCAAGCTGGGTCGACTGTAACTCTGCCCCACAGGTTAAACAAGCGAGGAGCCGTGATGTCTGCTGAAAATCATCTTCATCTGCTGCTGTTCCGTCCCAGGCTGAAGGACACTTCAAGTCCAATAATAATTTTAATAGATATCGTGGATATTTATACATGATATAAGCTTCATATGCTAATTTGCTCGATCTTTCTCAGGATCTAACAAAGCTGACAGCAAACAGCGTTATATCCTAGTATGTAGTTAACCACGCTACAGCCGTAATGGTGCCAGGCCCGCCCAGTGTCTCTCTACAAACAGAACACTGGGTGGCTGGACCCAAAGCTGTTCGGGCCAGTGGTGCAAATGTGTGTGATGGTGGATTGTTTTGTTATTCAGATGAATTTTGTTTTTATTATTTGTTCAAAAAAAGCTTTGAGGTGCTTTATAACCTTTAGTGGTCATAGAACACAAAATGTGTCTGCATGTTTATGTGCGAAGCGGGCATGTTCAAGCCTAGCAAGTGTGTGTATGAGTGTGTGTGAGTGAAAACTTCCTGTAAAACAAAGACAGGCCCACTGATCTAAATCACAACAGCACAGCACAGCTCTGCCCCCTGCTGACAAAGGTGGGCAACTGTAGTCCTGGATGTTCAGGCTTTCTAGAATCAGAAATAGTTTAAATTAAAACATTAAAACGTTTTATTTTGAAGATGAGAACCTGTTTGTAGTTAAAACAGAACGGTGAGGAGATCTTTCAACGACTTATCATAAAACGATGGAAATCTTTGGTAAACTGAACACAGAGAATGTGTGTTAAATGCTTTTTGGGGAGTTTTCAGCTGCAGAGGAAACAAGTATATTGGTGTTAAACAGTGCTGCGCGCGCGTGCACACACACACCCACACGCACACGCACGCACACACACACACAAAATGGTAAACGACTCACACTTGTTGTTGACATCCCGGGCCAGCCACCTGCCCTTGGGGCAGTTGGTGGTCCGGATGATGCCGACCGTATCTCCGCTCTTCACCGGCAGGTCGTTCTTGCGAACTTTACTGGCCACCATTACCCTGGCGTGGTACATCGGTTCCTCGTCTCCGTTCACCTACGAGTGACGTTTTAGCAGACAGAGAAAAAGTCTCCAGCTTAAAGCAGGAGCTGGGTTTATCAGAGCCTAGAGGTGACCTTCTGAGACAAGTTTAGTCACTGAAGCTGAAGGCAGATCTGAGATTTAGCAGCTCTACCAGAATGAAGCAACCACTTTTCTCACTTTGAACTTCTTTTTCATTTCATTTTCTTTCTTCTCCCTCTCTTTCTGCTCCTTTCGCTCTCTCTCCATTCGCTGTTTCTCCCTCTTCCTCTGCTCTTTATGGTCAGCCGTGCTGGGGCTCAGGTGTTCCCTGCCGGAAAACAAATCAGTGTTGGTGAGAACAAAGGGGATGGAACGTGTGACCGGAGGGCAACACACCTGTGGGCCAGATGAGCGGGATGTTCTAATGAAGTGTTGATCCTGCAGCGGAATTACCACGGTAGAAAACTAAAATCAATGACAACTTTCTTCTGGCCAACATCAAAGACAAAAACAGAAACACGGGTGTTGCATGTTGGGAGGAACATACCATGGATGCCGCGGCCATTTGTTAACATACACCCCCTCCTTCTAGGAACAAACACATGATGTCATTAACCACGTTATGTTTTCTTAAAGGGACTTTACGGAGTTTTGAAATTTTATGCTCGCGATTGCGGGTTGCACAAGAAGCAGCAAGAAGGTCCTGGGTTCGATTCCCGGCCTGGGATCTTTCTGCATGGAGTTTGCATGTTCTCCCTGTGCATGCGTGGGTTCTCTCCGGGTACTCCGGCTTCCTCCCACAGCCAGAAAACATGACCGTTAGGTTAACTGGTCTGTCTTGTCCTTAGGTGTGAGTGTGTGTGTGTGTGTGAGTGCATTATTGTTTGTCCTGTGTGTCTCTGTGCTGCCCTGAGATGGACAGGTGACCTGTCCAGGGTGTACCCCGCCTGATTGCCCGTTGGCCACTGGAGATAGGCACCAGACCCCCTGCGACCCTACATGAACATGAGGGTTCAGAAGATGGATGGATGCTCGCGATTGCCTCCTCAGGCCAAAAGCGTAACGGCAGCTTCAATAGTAGGCTCGTGCACGAGGCGTGCATGCTGTACGTGCACACTCCTTAACGAAAGCACTAACCGAGCAGCCTACTTGCCTGCACTTTTGAAGCTGGGGGTCAGCTTCACAGAGCTAAAGAAGACCTGAGACAGTCCCTTGTGTGTGTGTGTGTGTGTGTGTGTGTGTGTGTGTGTGTGTGTGTGTGTGTGTGTGGCCCGGAGGACAGAGGACAGGAGAACGTGCAGCTAATTCATTAAATAATTTGGTTCTGTACCTTTCTCTTCAGCACAGCCGACAAAGGTTTAAGATGGGTCAGTCCTCCTGCATGCTCAGATCATTCCCTTCCCTTGCTTGAAAAATTGTTCCAAAATGAAAGTTGAACCCACATCTTTTTTATCTGTGAATTCAATGCCGTTCGGCGAGTCTCAAATAAAAATTTGGGCATCTTACTGTAAAAAAATATACCATTAATGTAAAAAAGAAACTCTAAATAAACTATGTTCACATCCAGAATCAAACCCAGGTCTTCTGCATGAGAGTCCAACGTCTTACTAGATGAGCTAAAGCACCAGTGATATCTTTTGTATCTGTAACATTTATATCCTTGATGACAGCTGAAACAACGTTCAAAGAACGGTTCGGAGTGAAAATGGCTATTTTGTTGCTAATTTGCAGGAAATATCTAGAAGAAAGTTCTCCAGAAAGTAGCTAAGGGTCCTCAGAAATGTAGCTAGCTTTGTCACTAGGCGTTAGGAACTAGGGCTGCAACTAACGATTATTTGGATAATCGATGAATCGGATGGGGTCTCGACACGGTTAATCGATTAATCGGATTACATGGGGACATTGTTAAAAACTGCTAGGGAAACGTTATTTCTCTCCTTCCTTCACTTTATTAAACACAACATTATTAGAAAACAGTTCAATAGCAGAAAAACAACATGCCATCACCTAAATTGTCTTATAAGGTGTATAGACAGAGACCCTAAGCTACACCTATCTGTGACCTAAAATGCTTGGTCCAAGTTAAACAGCTTAAAGAGCAAGTCAACCCCTACCAGAGTCTAACTCCACTCCCACTTCATGTTTGAAAAATGCAACACATGCTGTTGCCTGGCAGACCGAGAGGGCGGAGCCGCTACCAAATACACACACACTCAGGCTCACAACAGCATTGTGACATCATAATGTACCAGTTTACATCATAGCATACTTCTTAGCCAATAGCGGTGGCAGATTTAAATTAAAATGCAGTGCAGAGTTTTTACCTGACAACGGCACAACACTGCCAGTTTTAGGCAGAATATTTAAATTTGAACTAAGATGCACTGAAGTGCCAAATTATTGACGACACGTGTCTGCAGCACGATTAGACACTCGTTTATTTAGTTTATCAGCAAAAAAAAAATGTTTATTTGGGGGTGACTTGCTCTTTAAGGGCAATTCTCATCTGTTTTGTTTGATCTCATCTAATCCTCTAATCAACATTATAATTGGAGATGTCAAACAACTAATTTTTAAATCTAATTAAACATAGGCTGTGAATTAATCACTATTTCCAAAAATGACTGAAAAAATACCAAATAAAACAAAAGTAAATGAATGCCACCCTCCTTGTGATGATGCCCTGGGCAACCGCCATAAGTCACATCAAGAAATGCTGCTGATCATTCCAATGATCCCAAATAGACTCACATTAGGCCACATGAAAGCAACTGAACCCAAAAATATATTAACCAGTAAATAACTACACTCTCACAACACGCCTGCAGCGAGAGTTAGTACTCCCTCCCTTTTAAAAACGTTTTCGCTTCTGAGGACATTGTGGTGCTAGTGTGGCAAGGTGGAGAAATGAGGGCCTGGGCGGGATTCGATCCCCAGACTCCCGGGTGAGAGTCATATGCTCTAACCAGTCAGCCAAAGGGACATCCCCTTGGCCAAGTAGCCAGGGCGCATGATCAATCGGGCATCGTGACAAGATGCTCACACTGTCACACTAGTAGTCTGGCCCCGGAGTGATCAACCAGTTTCTGCGGGAATGTGATGGCTGAACCGGCTCGCAGCAGCGCGAGTCCCCCCCCCCCCCCCCGCCTATCTAATAGCGTCGCGCTTACGATTTTATAGACTTTTTTTTACGAGCTTAGGGCATGTCTAGCCTGTGTAATAATCCGGGGCTTGGGTGAATCACTTTTGAAAAGTTTTTAACTTACCCGGACACAGAGCTCTCCCTCCTCGCCGATTCGGCATGCTTGCGTTTAAGATGCTGCATCACTGTAGTACTCCCGTGCCATGCTAAGTCTGACCTACAAATGTTGCAGGTAACGAATGTCTTCGCCTGATTTAACTGAAAATGCTCCCAAACTTTAGAAGTTTTTACTTTTTTGGGTCTCGCTGCTTCACCCGGCTCTCCCTCGCGCTGATCTGACTTGCTTCCGGTCTGTGCGCAACGGCGGCCGGGGAGCGGGGGGGGGGGCTTTTGGAAGAGTTGCGCAACACAACGAATCGATGACGCAATTCGTTGCCAACGCTTTTAGTAATCGATTTTCATCTAATTTATCGATTCGTTGTTGCAGCCCTATTAGGAACAGCGACAAAGTGGCACTGCCTCTCTCTCTGCTGCTAAAGCTACGGATAGCAAATGCTACGGGCGATGCCTGAGCGTGAACGCGCATGAAGCAGCCTGCTCGACCCGAGCATCTCTCTTTTTCTGTGATTTTACAGAAAAACAGGCAATCACAGTAAAAATGCCAGGGCTCATTCTACAGGACCAGGGCATTGCAGGAGAATGTATGAAGAAGACATTTAATATTTCTATACATGTTTTGGCTGTCAGACTTCCATAATGTCCCTTTAAGAAATGCTTTTGGAGCGGTTTTCCTACTACTCCGACTATTTCAATCTGTATTAAAGTTACCTTTGGGCGGCTGTCTGCATACGGATCTGGAAGACATCGACGAGAGGACGTTTAACCACAACAGTAAAATTCTGCAAGGATTTTAGTTCAGAATGAAATGTTCTTACTTTTAAGTTTGCTTTTCCGTTTAGTTGAAATTTGACCTGAGACCAATCTGTTGATGCCTCCCACATCTTCATACACATCAGATGTTTCATAGTAGCTGTCCTGTTGGTGGTCACTAGAAGGCAGAGAAGAAATCCACTTGTTGGAGCAGAAACAACATCTGAGCCAAGAGTTTCCTTCTAAACTCACCTCGGCTGTGTGCGACTCTCGTCATTTGATGTCGTCTGGCTCCTAAGCTCAGGTTCCTCCAAGAAAGACGATTTCTCAGCAACCCCTAAGTAAGCCTCGTAAGAGTCTACAGCTGCCTCCTGGCTGTGGGACTGCTGCTTCGTTAGAGGCAGCTCTGGAAACTCAAACAGGTTTATAGGTTCAGGGAAGCTGGCTGGATCAAGGGGTATTATGTGTGGACTGCCGAGGTTCAGACCGTGCACGATGGAGCTCTTACTGCTCTCTGCAGGATCACAAACTGACAATGCAGGTTCTGTAACCTCAAACTCGGCGTGTGTTTCAGCACCAACTCTGTCCAACGCTCCCAGCTCTAATGCAGAGATGTCAACAGCGTCACCTGCAGCAGCATCCACCTCCACGTTCTCAAAGTCAGGAAACTCAGGAGCATCCAGCACGGGATTGGAGGCTGGTGGGCCCTCGAGACGTTCCTTTTTCCTCCACGTTTCACCAGGTGATCCATCTACGGAGGGCAAACAGAAACTGTCTGAGGACAAACGAGACTTCTGTCAACGTTGCTTCAAAGACAGATATGCAATAAGTGAAGCAAAGATCAGGAAATTACGTGCTTTTAACTGTGAGTGTGTGATAACATGTTAGATCGACTACAGGGGGTCTGGGGGGCTTCGCTGGAGCGGGTCCAAGCTTCTGCAAGTCCAGTAATGGCTTTTTTAATGGAACACATGATGGATTACGTCCAGCAGACTTCACTGATGGCCCGTCAGCTTTATCTCTTACAAGCTGCTTATCAAATGCGGACTCTTTAGGGGAAAAACAAAATCATGAAAATGTGTTATCTAAATAATGGAAAACATAGAAATGACAACAAATTAAGACTGCAGGGATCATTTAAGACTTACTCCGAGAAGAGCTGCTGGTTTTGAAAAAAGGACGAGCAGAAATGCAGGCCAGATGTGAAAGGCCCAGCGGTGGGGATGTGAGGCCCTCTGGGCTTTTACGAGGAGACAGGAATATCTTGTCTCTATAAGTGAAGTCAGGGGAAAGCAATGTCTTCGTTTTGGTGGAAATGAACATCTGCCCCCTTGAGAACGTTTTCATGGCTTTCTCTAATGTGCTAGTGATTCTGTTGTCAGAGTCTGCATGAGACTCTGAGGAAGAAGCTATTGAGATTTCAGGACTGGAGAGGGGGTGCTCGGAGGCAGACTGGTCACTTTGAAGGGAGACCCCATCTTCTGTTTGTTTTTCTGTTGAGAGCAATTCACCAGGAGCACTAAGAGGCCTGTTTGTCAAATCAGCATCCGTAAGATCCTCTCCATCTTCTCCACCAACCTGTGGCGCCTGGACTGACTTGAATGGAAGCAGCATTGCCTTTTTCTCAGATATATCGTGTGTAGGGGCTTCTTTTCCTGACTCTAATTCCAGTTTGAGCTCTTTTTCAGAAGGTGCACCCAACCTCTGTTCTTTAACTGATGGGACAGGGAGTACCAAAGGCATGTTTCGGTCTTTGAGAGAAGGCCTGGTTGTTCTGTCTCCATTTGCAAGCTCAAAAGAGGGAGAAGTCTGAAGAGGCTGAGGTGGAACGGAAGTCGGCCGCTTGTCTCCAGATGCGCGGAGCCTGTCTCTGAAGAAGACTCGGGGTACCACTGGTGTGTTGCTTTCTACCGCCATGTTGATGCCGCAGAGCACAGCGCTGCAGTGACCCCCAGAAGGTGGAACGTGCTTAGGTTTTTCAGCAACAGCTGGTCGACTGCATTTTGACCGACCCTGGAGGCCTTCATCCTGGAATTTAGCCCTCAGGGCTTTGAAGTCAATAGCTCGGTCCTTAAACGAGATAAAACAGAATTGCAACCGTCAGATTTGTAAATGAATGGTTTAGATAGTAGCATAAATATTTAAGCCATGGCAAATAAAGCGATCTGTCGAGCAGCTGAACACATTGATATTGTAGCAACAACAAAAGTGACTAAAGAGCATTCAACCTTTAAAACTAGAAGAGATAACGTTAAATATCAAGCTAGCATAGTAAGTAGAACGGCTAATTAGCTTGTATTTCACCAACATACTAGTAAATAAAACAGATGAGGAACAGTTTAATTTTACCTCTTCCATTCTCACTCCTTTTCTCAATCACTGTTGTGGCTCCATTTCAGAAACGCCGTTTAACTCAGATAACGCGACGCAACAACTGTCTTTCATGACTGAAAGTGACCCACTAACCGCTCATGCTAATTATGCATGCTAATTGTCCGCCGCGCATGCGCTTACTGCGCGTCCTTTACGTTTCTGCTACTTCAATCAGCGAATCAGTGACGTTGACTGATCAAAAGTATGGTAGGCCAAATTGACGTTTAATTAACATTTAATTCTACACATCAATAACTTCATTATCCAGGTCCAAATTGCATTCTTACTGCTCAAATGGAAAACAAGATATTTCCAGTGCCCGATTTTGGACAATTGCTGAAGTTTTAGATGGCTGGATTAGACAGCCCGTTAACTTGTCACATTAAGAGCATTTTTTTATCCTGACCACCATGCTGCGATTGATATTTATAATGATTTTTGTTCCATTTCCATTTTACTTTGGTTCTTATATATGCAGAACTGTAAAAGCTTTGTTTATACTTTTCTTGCTGGCAGTTTCAGCTTTTGTCTACCGAGGCAACAGACAGCAAAACTTTAATTGGAATTGTTAAGTTGCAGTGTTTATACACAGCCATGCTAGTAAATAAAACAGATGAGGAACAGTTTATATTTGCAGGGAACTGCAAATATAATTTAAAAATGAAATTAAATGAAAATACAATGGTATTCAATGTTTAATAATTATTATTTAAAGAATAAAAGTAAAGGGGATGATTTTGACTTCATTGTTTAGAATGACGTATCAGAAATACTGTTCATTGGAATTTTATTCCGTTTCGTTTTATTGCATAAGGGCACCTCTCAAAAATAAGATAAATATACACAATTTTTTTTTAAGGAAGCCGTTTGATTGGGTGGGCCCTAGCACACAGTGGATGGGCCATAGCCCCTGGTGTGTGTGTAGTTTTGGTTTTTCATCTGGATTTTTTGACAGTCTGTGAAAACATTTGTCCATTTCCTTATTTTATTGGCATACTGATTCATTAGGCAGAATTTTGTATTCTAAACAACTGATAACAAAGGAAAATGTCACATTTATTTTGACACAAAGCTTTCAAAAATCTCTAAAATCAACGGGACTTGATCTTTGACAGCATGAGACTGATGTTAAGAACATTTCCCACACAGTTTTTTTAAATCATGATGTCGACAACGATGATGATAACGATGATAATGACAATAATAACAATGACGATGATGTTTATCATAATAATAATGATTGATGATGATAATGATGTTAGCAATGATGACTACAATAGCGATAATGACGATGATGATGATGATGATGACGATGATGGTAATTATAATGATAACGATGATAATGACAATAATAACAATGACGATGATGTTTATCATAATAATAATGATTGATGATGATAATGATGTTAGCAATGATGACTACAATAGCGATAATGACGATGATGATGATGATGATGACGATGATGGTAATTATAATGATAACGATGATAACGACAATAATAACAATGACGATGATGTTTATCATAATAATAATGATTGATGATGATAATGATGTTAGCAATGATGACTACAATAGCGATAATGACGATGATGATGATGATGATGATGACGATGATGGTAATTATAATGATAACGATGATAACGACAATAATAACAATGACGATGATGTTTATCATAATAATAATGATTGATGATGATAATGATGTTAGCAATGATGACTACAATAGCGATAATGACGATGATGATGATGATGATGATGACGATGATGGTAATTATAATGATAACGATGATAATGACAATAATAACAATGACGATGATGTTTATCATAATAATAATGATTGATGATGATAATGATGTTAGCAATGATGACTACAATAGTGATAATGACGATGATGATGATTACGATGAGGATCACAATGACGATAACAATGATGCTGCTGCTGTCGATGATGATTTCTAGTAAATGCTTGGGACAGTATGCTCTGCTTGTTTCTGAAGAGGAAATAATGAGAGTTTAACCTCCAAAATAATCAAACCTTCCCCAGCTGTTGAAAGAGTTTGTATTTGCTCTTTATCAATCATTCATTTGGACTGCTGGGTCAAAAGTCCTCTCAGGATCACAACAGCTGCTTTCTTTATGGTACATTTGAGGTTTTTCAGGTAGCTCCTCGTTTTTATAATGGCTCTATTCAATAATGTGCTTCTTGGTATGTGGATGCTGAATGTGCTTGTGAACGAAGACACAAATGTGGACGCATCAAGGAGACCATGGACAACAGCTAACTCTAGGTGTAGTATCGTTCACTCTGGTAACTCAGCTGTATGGAGCATGGTGCCTGAAGAGTAACTGACGAAATAAAATGAGATGTTGATTTATTGCTGGTCCACATTCAGAAGAGCCAGAGCTGTGAGCAGACCGGTGCCCATCAACTGTGTACTGGGGAGCTGGTCATCTTGGACACCGTGTGACTCATGTACAGACGAAAAGGTGAGATGCTGAGATGCAATGCTCTCTAATCTCTTGAACGGAGCACGAGCATGTAATCAGATCAATACAAAACGTAGAAAACCATCAGACTACATATAAAACAATCAATACATATGAAGTTCTGCTCCATAAATGCTGTTCCCTCCCAACTAATTTCTATAATCCAGGAATGTTTGGAGGTCAAAGGAAAAAAAAGCTACAGTCTTGATAATTATTACCCACCACCAGTGCCAGTCTGCTAACATATTAACTCTGGAGCCTTTGGATGGGAACGTGATCAACCTGAATCATGATGGCCACCAGAGCCAATCGGCATCATCAGCACAAAAAATAATCCAGTTGCATTTACTGATGCTGAGCTAAAGCTTGGTGTAGCTGAGAGTCATCCACCGCACACATTCTGAACTGTATTCTTCTAATATACCGTATTTTCACGACCATAGGGCGCACTGTGTTATAGGGCGCAGCTTCAGTTACGGGTGTCTTTTTGGTATGTAACACAAAAGGCGCACCGGGTTATAGGGCGCGGGCGCGGGCACGGTAAAACGTACCGGTAAAACATCTGTGCGGGCTCGGAACTCGGAACATATCATTGCAAACCAGACATTGTGAAAATTATAAACAGCCAAAAGCATCTTAGGTGTGTTCTTGCTGTGTGTTATTTCTAATTCCATGTTGTCATTCTTTTTTTAAACACAGAAACGGTTTTGTTACCTGTTATTGACGCTACAGTTTCGCCGACGGCTGCCGGCTTCTTCAGGCTGACGCGAAACTGTAGCGTCAATAACAGGTAACAAAACCGTTTCTGTGTTTTAAAAAAGAACGACAACATGGCGCCAAAAGCATGTTTCACTTTACTGGTCTAGTCCTGGTTCAGACCTGGTTTAGAGCGCACGTGCACTTCCTCATTGCGTGCGCTGACGGCTCGTGCTCTTCTTATGCGCTGTGTTGAAGTTCAGAATGTGTTCACCGGTAGTTGGTGGATTTAACCACATAAACTTTCCACATGAACAAAATCATATGTGTGTTATTAATAGGCTTAAGAGATTAGTGTGATTTGAATTGTGTTGAATTAAAAAAGCAGCGGGAGCAAATATGAGTTCTGTGGTGCTTTATTTGAGTGCTATTAATTAATCGTCAAATCCATCAAAGTATCTTCTGTATCTGATAAGAACACCTGGGCTAGAGTTACTGCTCTCAGACGAATGGTGACGGTAGAGACGCTTCTCCCAGCTGTCCTCTGCTCGTTAAACCATTGCTCGAGGCGGTCTTCCAGCTCAGGCCACCTGGCTTTGTGCCCGCGGAAACACAGCTGCGTCTTCTTTACTTGTCGGAGTTCGTTTTCCAACTTCCTCCACTTGTGAACCATGGTGTCATGTTGTGAGGGTGGAGATGGCGGACCAAGTGTGGTGGTGGGTTCCAGGAGGCAGAAGAGCAGGCACGGATGAAAAAATAAAAATGGTTTAATTGTAGAACGGGAGCGACAGGACAAAACGAGCATGCACAAACAACAAACAATGATCCGACGAAGACAGCAACAAGGAGGGAGGTATAAATACACAGGGAAATCAGGAACACATGGGCAGAGTAATGAGGGACAGGTGAGAACAATAAGGTTAATCAAGGCAGGAGAGACACAGTCAGGGAGGCCAGGGCGGATCATGAAGTACCCCCCCCCCCCCCTTAAGGAGCGGATACAGATGCCTACATGCCACATAGCACAGGAGACTCGGGAATAACGAAGAGTAGACTCGGGCACACATGACTAGGGAACACAGAAGACATGACTAGGGAACAAAGAACTCAGTCCGGGGCTGCGGAGCAGGGGCCTCTGGGATCAGGCGGCACAACTCCGACTTACGAAGGGTCTCTTGAGCTCGAACTAGGAAACTCGGACTCGAAGACTTGACTTGGGCCCAGGAGACTCGAAGACTGGGCCCAGGAGACTCGAACACTTGACTTGGGCCATGAACACTTGACTTGAACCACGAACACGTGACTTGAACCACGAACACTTGACTTGAACCACGAACACTTGACTTGAACAGGAAACAAACTGCAGCAGCAGGCGTGGGACCCAGCAGGAACTGCAGCAGCAGGCATAGGACCCAGCAGGAACTGCCGCGTGAAGGACCTGCAGGCATAGACCCTGCAGGTGTGGACCAGGAAGTGGGACAAAAACCGCAGGAGCGACGCGAGGGAACCAGGAGCGGCAGTAGGTACTAGACCACGGTTCTGAGCAGGTGCACACCGTGACTCGACAGGATCCTCAGGCAGTCTCGGGTGAAGGGAAGCAGACAACGGAGCAGGAAGACCAGCCCTACCACCCCGGAGAATGATGGCGTGCGTAGGGGGTTTTACCTCCATCAGAGTACTCCAGGAACAGCAGCTTCCATGAAGAACAGGACAGGGCGAAACAGCAGGAGAGGAGAATGACCCCGACCACCCCGAAAACAGCTAGGATGCGCCGGAATCTCCCAGAGGGCTCGACCACCCCGAGAACAGGTAGGATGCGCCGAAAAACCAAAAACTCCAGGCCGAAATCTCCCTCCGCTAAAAGGGACAAAAAAGAAAATATAATCCTCCAGAACAGAATGTTAGCTCACCACAGGTCCAGGTTGGTCAGATCATTCTGTCATGTTGTGAGGGTGGAGATGGTGGACCAAGTGTGGTGGTGGGTTCCAGGAGGCAGAAGAGCAGGCACGGATGAAAAAATAAAAATGGTTTAATTGTAGAACGGGAGCGACAGGACAAAACAAGCATGCACAAACAACAAACAATGATCCGACGAAGACAGCAACAAGGAGGGAGGCATGGACGTAATTTTCACTTTAGAAGTGGGGGGGACACAGGGTGGGGGGGGGGGGGTATCTTTACAGTATTCTCTAATGGGAAACAGGCTTCAACACCAACGGTTGTTTTCTGCTTGGTCCTAGAGCTCAACCAGTGTCAATTTAATATAAATAATATTGTTTTTGGATAATAAAAAGTGCAGGGGTCATAACTTGACTTTGGAAAAAGTGGGGGGGACATGTCCCCCCTGTCCCCCCCCAAAATTACATCCATGGAGGGAGGTATAAATACACAGGGAAATCAGGAACACATGGGCAGAGTAATGAGGGACAGGTGAGAACAATAAGGTTAATCAAGGCAGGAGAGACACAGTCAGGGAGGCCGGGGCGGATCATGACACATGGACTCATTAAGGCTGAATTTTCTCGCCGCTGCTCTATTCCCGTATTTCTCCGCGTAGCTGATCGCTTGCAGTTTAAACTGTGCTTCACAGGCGTGTCTCTTAGCAGGTGCCATTCTCAGGGTTGTCAGAACAATGTTCAGCATACCGCGCATACCTGCCCTTTTGAACTATTCGAGGTCTGCCTTCGCTCACGTCCGCACGTTCACGCCACACCCATTGCCATTCTCGCCACACCCCTTGTCTTCAACTACGTTCACGTCTTCAAAACAACACAATAGGCGCACCGCACGGCGCTGCGTACATTTAGGAGAAAATGTAAGACATTTAGGTGCGCCTTACGGGCTCGACACACGGGAGGCGACATCGCCTCTCCTCCATTCATTTTCAACGAGACATGCGCGACAAAGCGATAATCGCAGGTCTCCCTCCTACCAAGCGAAACGCGAAAAACGTGCGTGTGAAATTTTGCGCTTGTGCACGTGTCATGCACAGGCGACCCAGCGACGCGATCCCAGAAAGTTGAAACATTTTCAACTTTTCATCGCTGTCGCTCGGACGAGGACCAATCAACGAAGGTTTCATTCACTGACCAATGGGCGGGCAGGATGCTCCGTACATCTCCGAGCAAACATGGAGGAGAAGTTGATCATTATTATGTTTTATAGTAAAATCAGAAGTAAGATTTCTCATAACTCTAGCAGCACCTTGTGAAACATCATATCTACCACTTTATTAACTCTGAACCGCTTAAATAACCTTAATTCCCTCCAACCTGACACAGCCAAACAAAACAACGGAAGTTTCGATTTCGCCATGGAACAGAACGAGTAGACGGCTTTGTCGCTGCCGCGGATCGCCTCCCATGTGTCAGGTAATAAAAGCGACAGCAACACATTTCGCTGATCGCGGTCGTTATTCGCCTCCCGTGTGTCGAGCCCATTATGGTCGTGAAAATACGGTAGATCACCGTAAAGTGACCTTCACAGTTTGACCAAAACAGCTGTAATTCCATCATTTCTCTACACAAGAAGATCTGAGTTTAAATGTGAGGATGTGGGAATGCACACCCCTTTCCTCTCTCAGCTTTACCGGTTTATACTGGGTCTAACATCTGAGTCCTAATTATGTAGAAGGAAAAGGGATGATCTCTGTTTTCACCCTCTTTTACAATCTGTCTTAGTTTCGTTGGAGAAGCTTAGAAAAGCCTTCACAGTTTGGCGGGGGCGAGTGTGTGGATTTGTTGTGGGACAGGCTGGCATGTCCAACAGTCGCCACACAGTGTCTGGTACCTGATTACTGTGGAGAGAGTTTCACCTGCACAGGCACAGGTGAGTCTCATCCAGGTCCCAGAAAACACCTAACCATCTCAGCTCCCACCACCGTACCCGCCACGTTTGCTCTCCCTTCCAGGCCGCTGCATCAGACCATCCCTTCGCTGTAATGGAGAACCGGACTGTGATGACTTTTCTGATGAAAATAATTGTGAAAGTTTTAACCGGCGAGAGGATAAGTGTTCCACGCTGATCACCATTCCTGGATCTGAACGAGGCACACAGGGGTAAAGCTGGGCAAACGTTGCACGGCTGTGAATCCAAATTAAAACGAGTTCTAATAACGTTTCCTCACAAGAGGCCAAGATCTCGTGATGCAAACATTGAAATATCGTCCGTAACAGTTTTACTCTAATTCTGCTCATGCTCAAGAGAAAACTAGCTTAGCAAGACATCTAAATAAAGTACTCAAAGACTAAAGCCTAAATCATCCAAAGTTGATGCCCAAGCCATTTCAAATGAGCGTCATTCCTGAGCAGCCACCATCTTTGTAGTTTTTCTTTGTCTCAAATCTAGCGTGAAGCCTGCCCAACAAAAATAGAGCTCTGTGATTGGTTTGACACAATACTGTTCAGGCCAATGGCAGACCTGCCGAGAATGCAATAGAGCGTGGCTAGACCAACCTGCAGAGCAAATTCTTCTATGGTTGGTCTAGATTTCTGGGTTAAGAGAAAACTACAAATAACACATGAAAATGACTTTTGTTTTGCATGAGAACGGACTAATGAGAACCATTTTACCATTTTGTTTTCTAAAGCTTCAACATCCTGACTGGAGACTTTATGAATCAAGTTCTTGACCCAAAATACTTTGGTGGAGAGTGTGAATACGTCTACAATGGTGAATGGAGGAAGTTCAAATATGATGCCTTCTGTGAGAGTCTACACTACAACGAAGATGAGAAAAACTACAGGAAACCGTACAATTACCACACCTACCGTTTCGTGGTACCAACTTATCTCTTGTTTAGAAGCAACTGCACTAAATGTTCCTTGTAACCTAAGTGGTATCTGTTACAGGCTGAGGCCACTTCCCGGGGCTCAGAGGAGTATTTTGAAGACATGCAAAGTCTTCTGAAAGCTAGAAAATCCTTGTCGTCCTTCAATGCCGGGGTCACGTTAGGCATCCAGAATGTAAAACTCGGACTGGAAGGCAGCCAGGAATCAGAGTTTCTGAGTAACGTAACAAAATATCAAAATAAGGTAAATATGCACCTCCAAAGGCAATGATTTGATATTGGTTTCATGCATATTAATGACCGAATATTTGTTGGAATGAGAGTTTATAAATACTTGTTGCCTTTCTTGGATCTACTCATTTTCTTTGGATTGTTCTTTCTGGCATCTCCACATCCAATCATCTGTCCCCATTTAGTCCTATCTTCTAACCCTAACCCTCTGCCCTCACACCTACTAACTTCATGTCCTCTATCACCACATCCATAAATCTCACTCTCAGCCTCCTGCCTGGTGGCTCTAATCTTTGTTGGGTATGGAGAGGGCTTAAATTGATTCAAAAGCTCAGTACTTATTTTTATTATTTTCTCTGTATGAACCTGATATAAAATTTAAATGTTCTTGGTAATATATGTACGTTTTATATTATTCTATACGATATATTTTTAATTCATATAAACTCACAGGCCATTTTATGATTTAAATGCGAGTAGGTCAGCAGGTCCTGAAATACACAGACCAGCCCATCTTGTACCAAAAACTCCCTTTAATCTCCTTTCTTCTCTATTCTGATGCTTGGTTCGAACATCAGCAGGTCGTCTAGCCGAATAAATGCATGAATCTGCTGTCATCTGATTGGTTGATAGGATTTTAGTGTTGATGAGCAGTCAAACAGCTGTACCTAATAAAGTGACCTGTCAGAAAATATTGGTGAATAATACATATTCACGCATGTGTATCACGTATACAAATAAAGCATTGAAATTGACACTTGCGACCTGCAGTTGTTAGATAGATACAAGAAAACAGTAACAACAATACAATCTTTCTTTTGCCCTCCAGGAAGTTGGGTTTGTCAGACTTTGGTCCAAAGTGGAAACGGCTCACTTCAAGATGAGAACAAACCAGCTGATGCTTCATGAAGATTTCTACATGACTCTCATGGAGCTTCCTGAGCAGTATGACTTTGGCATGTACTCCCACTTCCTCAACACATTTGGCACTCACTATGTGACAGAAGGAACCATGGGCGGGACTATGGAATATGTTTTCATCATCAACAAAAAAGCTATGGCAAAGTCAGGTAATGAGACCTTTATGGTTAAGTAAACAGGTGATGTGACTGTTATGGCCGCCAGCCTGGCCTCTTCAGATGCAGGAGTCGGGATCACCCATCCCCGGTGATAAACCAGACTCCGCCCCTCCTCCTCCTCTCCTCCAGGATGCTGAATATGGCGCGGTATGGGGGCCAAAATTAAGACTACAGCCCAGCAGCAGGAGGCTATATAAATTCGTAAGCAAACTACCGACCTGATTAATGATAAGCTGGCGCCGGCCTACGTACGCTAGGGGCTAGCCTCTCCGATGCTAACGCCAGCCTATCCATGCTAATGGTCCGTCGAGGAGGTAGGAAATCCAGCTAGTGGCCAGCCTAGGCACGCTAATGGCTAGCCTCTCCAATGCTAACACCAGCTCGTCCAGGCTAACTCTAGCCTATCCATGCTAATAGACAGCAGAGGGAGTGTGTGAACCAGTCAATTACCAGCCAAGGGCTGCTAGTCCCTAGCGTATCTAGTAGTAATGCCGGTAAAGGTGCTATTTCTCAGTAAGCAGCGCCAGCCTCTCAGTTACTGGTGCCAGCTTATCATTAATCAGGTCGGTAGTTTGCTTCAGAATTTATATAGCCTCCTGCTGCTGGGCAGTAGTCTTAATTTTGGCCCCCATACGGCGCCATAGATCAGGAGCACAGCGTTTTAACTGTAACGGTTTTAACTCTGAGAGCGATGAGTTTTAACTAAAAACAGTAGAACTCAGATGATTCAGAAGGATCTTTTGGCATGACCACTTGATGGTCTTGGTGAGGGTAATTCCCTCTTGGATGTCAACTCATGTTTGACTTACCGTAAATCCTCTAATATTGGTATTCAATTAACGGCCGGGTATCATATTTTGGCCGGTGTCGGAGTCGGCGGAGGTGAATAGTGACCAGTTTGTTATTGTGGCCGGGTGGAATGTGGTAACAAGCAAGTACGGGGGGCGGTTGTGTCATCTGTCTCACTTTTGATTTGCCAGCGATAGACCGCGATTTGGCAGGTGCGGAGACGAAGAGGCGGCGAAAATTTGACATCAAGTTCAAAGAGAACGTGCTGATTATGCTGCAGAACACTGGGGAGCAGTAGCAGGGGTTGTATGAACTAGTCGACTTCACTATAGTGACTTTTTATGCCTGTCGTCGACTAGTCGCTGTCACGTGATAATGACCGGCAAGATGCAGCCCTCGGAAAAGACACCAGCCTGCTGTCAGCTGGTGACAAGCTCCTGCGCTCGGGGGGGGGGGGGGGGCAACGCTTTGTGCCAGAGCATCGGTACCGACATGCGATCGTTCATGTCGGTTCATTTCCTTTAATGTTTTCTGTCTTTTATTTGCGCCTGATGCGTTTCGCTGCTGTGGAGCGGGGCGCATCACCTTGTCCTCCGGTGACGCAACGATCACTGATGCGGCTGCCAAGCAGCGAGCACTCTGCTGTTTTTGTGGTCAGTAGATCTTTTAGAACTGCAGTCCAAAGGTAACTCATACGGTGAATATATATGAACCCAGGTAGCAGTTTTTCTTTAGGATTGAGAGGAGATGCAGGAAGATAATAAACAGGCAGGACAGAAAAATAGTCAAATAAAAACAAGTTAGTTTTTGTACCTGGTGGTGGCAACAAACAGACACCACTGAAGGTAATCAGAAGTGAGGAACAGAAAATGAAATACTTATTTTAATGTTTAGAGCAGCAGGAACTCCGAGAGGCTGCGGGCGCATCAGTGAGTTTGCGGCCGCTGCGCAGGGGGAGGGGGGAGGGGGCTGAAGCAGAAACTACCGTTGTTAAAAGAAATGTGTTTAACTTTGAAAATGTGGGCGCACTTTTAATTGTCAAAAACTCCAGCAAACCATTAGTTCATTTTGCTCAAATAGAAATTGAGGCCTGCCTCTAATTCTGGCCCTCCTTCCAATAAAGGCCTGGAGCTTGATGAGCTTGAGTCAAATACAGGCCCGGGCCTGTATTAGAGGATTTACGGCAGTCATGATCTTAGTGATCTCTGTTCTGGTTTTAAAACGTGTGTCAACTCTGTGGATCTTAAAGCACCTTCTAGTTTCAGTAAAACTTTTAACCAGGTGTTTTATTTGTTGATGAGTTGTCTTTTAATGTTAAACTTTTGGTGATGTTTTTGTTTGGCATTAGTCTTGTAATGCCCTCCATCTGTTTGCTCACTTGTTTTTCAAACCTTTTTATGACAATTAAACCCATTTCAAATAGTTAAACTCATCAAAACAAAGGCGTTTGACAAAACGAGGCCTTGAGGATAGCGGAACCCCTGCACTGCTGCCTCCTAGACTGCTGGATGGCACCGCCTTTTATCCCAGGTGTAGCTCATTACAGGGATTCACCTCAGCTGCCTGGAGGAGAGGAGAAGGAGGAGGAGGAGGGGCTGGGTGATCATGGCTCCTGCATCTGAAGAGGCCAGGCTGGCGGCCATAACAGTGACATTTATTATTCAATAATCCTTTATTCTGTCCTTGAACTCCTGCAGAAATGAGCGCTGACAGGTTCAAATCTTGCTTCGGTGCTTCTATTGGCTTTGGTCCTCCAACTGAAGAAGGATTCACAGCTGGTGCTAGGGTCAAAGGGACTTACTGTGACAATGACAAGAATTCAAAAAATGGTGAGAAATTCTCATTTTCTAGCATTACTGAGTTCATCCGTGCAACTGGTGTCAAAGATCAGAATCTTGCTGGATTTGGCTTTTCTAGAGTCCTCCTCCAGTTCAAGTGCTGTTGAGGATGTAGTCACTCTGGTGAAGGGGGGCGTCACGGAGACCGGCTCTGGGCTGAAGGTCATCAGGAGCACTGATACGTACAAAAAGTGGGGCGCTTCTCTCAAGTACAACCCGGCATTGACGGATTTTGAGGTAACACTTCACATTTGGTCAGCTGGTCTCCATCATTTCCTGCGCTGCTCATCTTGACTCCTTTTTTTCTAGGTCATGCCCATTTATGAGCTAGTGCGCTTCAGCACAGCTGCTGACCACGCAGGAGCCAGAGTGGCCAACCTGCAGAGGGCTGTGGATGAGTATCTGATGATGTTCAATCCTTGTCGCTGCGCCCCCTGCAGAAATAATGGGATCCCCGTCCTCTCGGGCACCTCCTGTAGCTGCATCTGTAAGTCTGGCTACTGGGGAGAGGCATGCGAGGAGACGCTCGGCAGAGGTGAGACTACGGTTAAAAAACATAGCAAAACCTCCTCCGTTTGGATCCATGCAGATCCTGGAAACAAATAATCCAAGCTGAATCTATTTGGGGTTTGTACAATAATAATAATAAAAAAAGATCAGTTTAGTGGCCACCCGCATCTGCTGCTGTGGAGCTCTTCAGACGGGGTGCTCCAGGTTGCTCCACAGCTTTTCTTGGTCTCGTTGAGTCAGAACCTTCAACTAGCTCTAGAAGAGATTGTAGCCAAGCGTGAAGCAGCTGGGATGAGAACCAGCTTTTCCAAATTTGACGCCTTGGTCTGTAACTGGAAGAGGGTGGATTTCTAATGGACAATCTGTGTTAGGAACGAGCCACTGCTCCCGATGCAGAATGTTTATGTTTATTTATTTGGCAGATGCTTTTAGCCAAAAGCGACTTACAATTTATAACCTATAGGGCATGTCGTGATCTGTGGGGGAAACCGGAGTACCCGGATGAAACCCACGCATGCATGGGGAGAACACGCAACTCCACGCAGAAAGGCCGCAGCCGAGTTTCGAACCTGCGACCTTCGTGCTGCGAGGCAACAGTGCTAACCACTGCGCCACCATGCACCACCAGAAGGATCTATGTTGGGGTGGGAGGTTGATAGATAGATTGCAAAGTTTTTCCGGGACGGAACCTCATAGTAGACCTTCGACTTGTCAGATAAGCTGAGATGATAGATAGATAGATAGATAGATAGATAGATAGATAGATAGATAGATAGATAGATAGATAGATAGATAGATAGATAGATAGATAGATAGATAGATCACACACACACACACACACACACACACAGACAGACAAATACTTACACACACACACACTCACACACACAAATACTTACTTACACACACACACACACACACACACACACACACACACACACACACACACACACACACACACACACACACACACACAGACAAATACTTACACACACACACACACACACACACACACACACACACACACACACACACACACACACACACACACACACACACACACATTTTTAAGCCTCTATTTAGCCATGTAGTCGTAAAAATGGAATGTTTTTATTTGAAGCTAAAATGCAGATCATGCTAACAGTCAGACAAGCTAATACATCTGAACATTGCAAGGCTCCACCACGTGTGTCTCATACAGATATCCGGACTGATGGTTCCTGGTCCTGCTGGGGTGTGTGGTCTTCCTGTGTATCAAGAAGGAAGACCAGGACCAGACTCTGTAACAATCCTGCACCTGAAGGGGGCGGAGCCACCTGCTTGGGCTCATCCACTCAGTCGCTACACTGCTGAAGATTAGTGGGTTTTTTGCTCAGCTAAAAGCTGTGAAGAATGAGCAAAAAAACTTGCATATGAAACATAAAAAAAAAACTGAAGAGTGAGTTTAGATGTTTTTGTGTGTTAATTATCACCTGACTGATGCTATCAGTGTCACAGCATGTGAAGAACGTTCAGCAGACGGAAGTTCCTGCCAGATTTGGCTCCTGCATGCACAGAAAGTCTTGCATTTTGCTGCGGCTTCTGATTTTTACACTTGTAAACAACTACAGAAGTCCATGCAAATAACCAGATAGTGAGAGAAATTGGTGTTGTGAAAGTTAATAAAATACATTTAAACAACATACGTGGGAGATGCTCTTTGCTTGAAGGTGGCAACAACGTAGGTTCTGGCTGCTCTTATAGCCTTTTAGCTTGTTAGCTCAACCCTCTACTGCACAGGTGTCAGACTCAGGACCGTGGGCCAAATTTTGCCCACGGCATATTTTTATTTGGCCCACAAAATCAAATATCAAATAAATATTAAAACTGGACCGCTGGTAGATTTTGCGGCGTTAGCGCGTCACTCGAAGCACCCCCTCCTTTCCGTTTACAGTTATTAGCATCCACACTAGAATCAGCATCTGCAGCGTTACCCCCTCAGTCTGAAACAAAATACTCCTCTAAACACCGAGTCTACTCAGCGACTTTGAAGCCCAGAAATTGAGATTTTAACCACTCAGTAGTTCGCTAGCAGCTGACGTGGTAAGCTCACCACCGATTCTGAGGTGAGGCCATCTGTCTTACAGCTGAACCATGATCCAAACTGAGCATCTTTATCTGCAGCTGGCTGCAGTTTTTAACTCTCCTCACCGACACACCAACCCAACTCCAGCCTTAGCTACTCAGATTTTCTCCATGTTGAGCAGCACTTACATATCTACGTGTGCTGCTGTTGTCTGTGATGAAGATGAACCGAACAGCACCGGAGTCTCACTGATGAACTCCTTCCTCAGCTCAGAGCCCAGCCCCAGGGATGCAGGTTTCTGGCTGGACAGGTGACCATCAGGGGCGGACTGGCCTATCTGGCATTCTGGCACTGTCCCGGTGGGCCGCTTAGCCAAGTGGGCTGCTTGCCCAGCTTGGGCCGACACTACTCCACAGCTGGTGATCTGCAGAACATTAGCTACACGGTAACCCGAAGCTAACAGTTTTTCCAGGCATTTTTAGCAAGAAAAACGCGGTAGAGCAATGACGTAGGACTAGTTTTACCGTGTTAGCATGTAGCTAATGTCCCGCTGATCTCCGCCCGTGGAGAACGAGCAGATCTGGAAGGCCAGGGCTCCTGGTCTCAGCGGTCTGGCATTTAACAGTCCTTGTCCATATTAGATCTCACATTTGGCCTAGAGATGACTCCGTGGGCGGCAACACCTCCCACCCCCACTGCTCTCCCAATGGGGAGGGCCGACGATTGGTAAAAATGCCAGGGCCGAATTTTGGTCCCAGTCCACCCCTGGTGACCATCACAGTAAATCAGAGGAGCAAACTGAACTTGAAATATTTTGTTTTCATGCACTTTTTCTGCTCCCAAGCATGAAAGTTAATAGATGGGACATTTTCAAAAGCATTGCTATTTTTTGGTTTGTGTTGTTGGTCTGTTAAAAAGACTAAACCTATTCTAAAATGGGAACTGGAAAGGCCACAGTTAATAGAATCGAAAATCTCTTCAGTGGGGAAACTTTGATGTCACGGCAGCAATGCCATTCATTACAGCAGCAGAAAAGGACAGTAAACAATAAGAATAAAGAGTAAACAACAAGAAAGCAAAAATACTTCAGAGATTCAAAGGGCTAAAAATTCTAAGCTGCTGAAAATACACACATTTTAATGAATAGGAGTTAAAAAAAGAGACATAAGTAACGACTGATGTGTTGTTTTCTTCTGGCGCTCGAGGAGTACAGACGCTTCTCTCTTTCGCTCCCTTATCTTTTTTTCCCAAGGCTCTTTGTCCTGTCTGCCCACAGAGCGCTTCTCTGCATTTCTTCTGAAAAACCCTATTTTTACTAACCATGGATTTGATAAACTCGTCATTCAATGCGATTGATAACATTTTTTCAACAATGAGAACGGAGCAGGGGGCTCCCACATGTCCACAGGGGACACACCCGGGAGGATATATGCTGGATTCCCGGAAGGAGTGGAAGATCATATGCCTCAGCCAGCTGTCCATTGAGGACATCGAAGACGTGTGGATATTCGGCCTGATGATCACTGGATTTCTCCTGATTGGAGTGGGAGGATATCTGGTTTTCTGGAAATTTGGGAAGACGGAAGCGATTGGAGGGCGACCCGCACCCGCGGAAAGCACCGTCCGTGTGGAGACTTCACAGACTGGGACGCTACTCGAGGTGAATCGTAAGCTGGACAATGTTCTAGCTGCGATACCGGTATTAGTGTGCAAAATGGATGTCATCTCGGAGAGAGTCACCGGACGGTATGGACAGGTTTAAAAACCCAAAATTGGCTTGACTGTACTGGAGATAAGCACCGTAGATGCCCCCCCCCCGCCTTCCTATTGGAGTCTCATGTTAAGTTGTGTTGTCTGAAGTCTGTTGCATATTTGTTTGAGGTGTTTTTTTGCAGAGCAAAGCTGCCCTCCCGGTGGAGGGTAACTCTGAAGAGCCTTTTTTTCCCTCTACCTGAACCAATCCTCATGTTACCCTCTTATCTCTGTTAAGGTAGCGCGACTCAGGTTGCGAATGACCACAGTCACCAATTCTTGTCATGTGTCTTGCCCATGTACGTCTGATCTCTGAATTGTGTGTACTGAAACTCTAATTTCCCTCCAGGATTAATAAAGTATTGATTGATTGGTTGATTGAAATGTACTTACTCGTGTGTAATTTGGTCATACCAGATTCAGTGTTCATGCAAAAACAAGTTTGTTTCCTAATGAAAAGGTTCAACAACACATCTGTGGAAAATGTGCACATTTTCTGTCACTTTCCAATAAATATTGAGTTTGGCCCGTGACTTCATCCCAGTTTTTCATTTTGGCCCAGTGTGAATTTGAGTTTGACACCTCGCCTCTGCAGTATAATTAATGTTCACAGCTTTGTTCACAAGGATTCAGTGTTCAGAGCTGCAGGGACACGTGTTTAACTGATGGTCTGTTGTTGTTCCGGTTGGGTTTTGTTGCAACAATGAACTGAAAATCTAAAATAAAGCAGTTCTTGATTTCTTGTGACTCTTACCCAAAAAAAAAAAATACCTCAAATGATAGCAAGTTGCTTCAAGAAATGTGATACACGTGGTTAGGACCCCTCTGAAGACCCCTCACCCCCTCCACCATATCAGTTAACCGACAACACATCTTCTGCTGCTCAGGTGGAGCTTTATAAAACCTTTAATAGAAATTTAAAAGCATTCAGCAGATTCTTGCTGCAGCCCTCTGCATGCCAGGCCTCCATTGGCCGGCGCCGGGTTGGTGCACTGCCGACTTCTCGTCATTCTTTCCCCGCTGCACGATGACCAGGCTCCCCAGCAGCTCCAGCTGCCATCAATGGCCATGTCTACAACAGAGGAGCATATCTTTGGTCGTGCCAGAACCTCAGAGATCGCAAGAATAAAATCACTCTGTTGGCTGACCTTTTGGCCTTTGACTGATCTCACAGCTCTGCCCAGTGAAGCCAGAGGGACACAGACACTCACACCTACTGCCTGTTAACCCAGGAACAGTTTTGTTAACATCGCTGAAGCCGCTATCAGATATCAGCCTGGAGATGCTCCTAACAAGCAACCAAAACCTCAAAACCCAGCAGTTCGCCTTAATAATGTTACTGGCTTCATGTATTGTTTATTAAAGGTGATGAGAAAGAAGAAGCACCTTTGAGGACAGCCTCCCCGTTGTGGTGACAGGGCGCACAGCGGCAGGAGCTGCTCTCCGCCAGGTACTCGGACAGAGCTCTTCTCAGGTTTCTCTTCAGGCTGGCGTCGTTGGTGAAGTCTCTGGGCGTCACCAGCTCATACAATGGCCGTGTCTGATGATACACACACATTTTACCACTAACCGGTTTGTTTCCACTCTTAGGATGAGCTCTTTTCTCACTGAGCCGACTGGAGAGCTCTCGTGGTACTGAAAGCTGCAGATTGGTTTTTGGCACGTTGACCATTTGGACCTTTTAGCGGTTTGCTCTCCATACTGCCTTTGATTAGCTCAGCTGTACTTTGACTCTGTGTGATCCTGGTACGGCAAACTGCTCTGATTCCTTCTGCGCAGCTTAATTATAACTGGAAACTAAGAAGAGACAAATAATAACATTGTGTGTTGACGGGAGTACTGTCACATGAAATGATAGGAGATGGGCGGAAAAATAACAGGAAAAACAAAACGACCACCTTCTCCCAGTCAGGACTTTTAGAGATCTGAGGTCTCATTTATCAAACATTGCGTAGAATCCTTACTAAAACCGTACTTAAGCTCAGCCAAAAAAATGTACTTACACCAAGCAGGTTAGTGATCTATCAAACATGGAGTACGCACAGCTGCACGCAATCTCCGCTTCGTAAATCGTAGACTAACGAGAATGTTTCTCAGCTGCATTTTAGTCACATCCCGCCCTCGCCACGCCCACTTACTGCCATAAATAGTCAATGCAAAGTGCCTTGTGGATCTCATGCATATACATAAGCCGGCTGTTGCCGCGCTCCGCCAATGACGATGGCGACTGTAGATCAAGGCAGATCAAGGAAGTGCAATTTCACAGAAGCAGAAATTGAGAAACCTGCGGGTGAGGTGGAGAAATGAAAGGAAGTGCTTTTGCTAAACAAATAAGAGAAAATCCACGGAGTGGCGCAGCGTTGCTGAAGCCGTCAATACTGAGTTCTTCAGAGGGATCTGTGGCGGATATAAAAAAAAATGGTCCAATCAGGATTCGATCCCCACACTCCCGGGTGAAAGTCACACGCGCTAACCTGTCACCCAAACAGAGATCTCCCTTGTCCAAGTAGTCAGGGCGCATGATCAATCGGGTCACAGTGACAGGACATTCTGTCTCAATCTGCCCCCCTGCTGATATTCTGCATTCCGTATTCTGGGATCTGATCCCAGCTTTATGCCAAGAGGTGGAGGGTTGATGGTTTGGGCTCCTAACTGTCTCTGTGTCCATCATGAACTCCTGTAGACCAAAGTATCTAGATTCTGTGGTGAGGCCATCTGTCTGACAGCTGATTGAACCAAACTGGGACATGAAACAGAACCATGATCCAAAGTGAGCAACTAGTCTACAACAGAATCAAGGTTCTGGATCAGTGGACCTGAATCTGACTGAGATGCTGTGGTGGGACCTGCTTACTTCATGTTGGATGCTACCCCCGGTGAAGACCAGGTCAGTGTTTTGTATGCGCTGCACCTCCTTCCATTTATTCCTCTCTCCTTCCTTTGTTGCTCTGACCGAACTCACCGTGCTCTGGATGAAGTCAGGGTTAAAGCGAACACCTTCACCCCACAGCCTCATCAGCTGAGGCGTCGGAAGCTTCTTAGACATCAGAGCAGTGATGGATTCACTACTTCCACCTCTGACAACGGCAACAAAGTCCTCCACCGCGCTGCCTTTCTTTGTGTCCTCTGACAGGAGACAGAGGGATGTGTTAGGGGTATGAAACTGTGGAACATCAAACTGAGAGTCAACCAGAGGAACCCTCACCTCCCATCTCATTCAGACGACCTTCACATCCACCACCTTTCACTCCCAAAGACACATAAACACCCTCTATGTTTGCTCCAACGTTGAGGCCGGCTTGCACACAGTTCTTGAAGTCCTCCAAAGAGTAATCTGGAAACCACGCATGCAGAAGGAGGACAGAGATAGCAGATGACAGAAGTAATTCCTGGCCAATCTGATCAAAATGTGGAGCACCAGTGTGCTCATCCAACCTGTTTTCTCCAGCTTCTGCTTATTTATGATGATGGTGTACTCATAGTCCCCCCCGAGGGTGGCCTCGGTGATGTAATGGGTGCCATAGTCTCTGTAGATCTGTCTATACTCTCCGTAAACGTAAACCTGAGGCAGGGAGCGCAGGCGCTGCAGGAACTCAGGGTGAAGCACCAGATCCTCTGATTTAAGGATGTACCTGGCCAGCTGCAGCTCTGCTTTGGCTCTGATGAAACTGTTGGTCTAAGGATTGGAGGACACAGATCCAACAGTTTAAAGGAACATCCTGTTTCAAAAACGTCTGCATCAGGAAAGAAAAGCAGAAGGACGATGGCGTCTCACGTTGCCAGAGGAACGTCGAATCTTCCTAACAGACTTTTTGTATTTTTCTTCACTGAAGTTAAACCCAAAATTGAAAACACCTGGGACGCCAAAGCCGATGGAGAACGAGGTTTTGGAAGTACGTTGACTCATAGTGTAGTCCATGTAGTCAGCGTAGGACTCAAACGCCTGCAGGGTGAAGTCATACGAGCCTTTTGTCTGGAAAACAAAATAAAGTCTTCAACGTGAAAACTGGAGCAGAGGAATCTTGGTTCACTTTTCATTATTAAAGAAAGTAAATGACAAAAAGTTTCTCCAAACTGAGCGGTGGCAGTTATTTGGCCAGCCAATCAGCACTCTGCATATTGCAACGGAACGGAATGACAGTTTTTTTCCCTCCTCTGTACAGGACTAGTCTGCATGAGATATGGTCTCAAGGTCTCGTGCATTCCTTCTAACCTGCTTATTTTCAGCTCAACAGAAGAACGAAGAATGAACTCTTTTCTTTTAATTAATCAAAGAACTCTATTTTAATAAAGCTAATCCATCAAAGTGTTAGTCAGTAAATAACATGTGACCAATCTGTGAAATCAAAATATTAATTACTTTATTATAATCCTATAAAATATAACGGTACTATGACTTTAAATGTTCCTACAGGACTCATTTCACGTAGCGTTAAAAGACATGACATATTACTTTCACTGATCCAATCAGAATCTTACAGATCTGACGGAGGCGTGGTTCTGATGGTGTTTGGTAATTTTTCATTTGACAATAAACCAAAACATCCGAAGTATAAAACTATGCCACGTCAGCTCTAACGCCAGTTCAAAGCGTTCCAGAGAAAGTGACGGAGTGGTCGATCCTGATCTAAACTCTTGAACCGAAAGAACAACGACAAGCTGAAAATTTCGTTGCTATACCAACTGCGGCAACAGTTCCTTTCAGAATAAAAGCTGAACCATCAAGACCCAGGCTTGGGTCTCACCAGATGCCAACAACCTGTCGTGTACCCGGAAGTAACTCACAGACTGGACTGATCGGAACCGCTGCTTTTCCTACCGGCTCGGTTCCAGAGAGGGTCAAGCTAGACCTCGACATTCCTGATCTAACGGGGACTTCCTGAAGGGTAGGTAGACCGGCAAATGGTGTCTCATGTGTTTATGAACCTCCTAACCAAAGCTTAATGCGAAGACATCACCTTCAGTTCCTGTCAGAACTAATCGCTTCTTCGGATTTGCTGGTTCTGATTAACATCACACGTCATCCATTCACCATCTCATCCACTTTAGTTAGACCATACATTTAGTTTAAATAGTGATGTGTCGGTCGAGAACGAACCGGCTCTAAGAGCCGGCTCTTTGAAGTGAACGACGGGAGCCAGCTCATCATTGGGAACCGTCCACCCCCCACCCCCCCCGCTTTGGTGAAAGCTACAGGCGATTGGTCAACATGTGTAACTGCGTGTCCAGACTGTCCACACACAGAGCAGTAGGGGTGGGGAAGAGGGAGGATCAGACTCAGACAGACACACAGCAGAGCACATGTGGGAGGAGGGAGACGAGAGGAATGAGGAGGAGGAAAAAGGCGAGCGAGAGAGAGGAGAGTGCGACGAAGACGGTGAGAAAATGAGCGCCAGCAGTAGGGAAGTGGAGATTTCTTAAAGTGTTCAGTTATTAAATCCATAGAAATGATAAACAGTTGATATATTGCTTTTTTTACATTAGTAAATTATTTTACATATGTTTAGTATTATTTTGGTTATAAATGCACTCTACGCAACAGAAAATCTGAGGAGCCACTTGGGAGCCGAAAGAGCCGGCTCTTTTTGGTGAGCTGAGCCAAAAGAACCGGCTCTCTAAAAAGAGCCGTAATTCCCATCACTAGTTTTAAAGTCAGTCTAGTTTAATTTGTTTGTAACACAATTCTTAACTTTTGAACTTGACTCTCTCTCTCTTCTGTTGTCTCTGAGTGAATACGAAGCGGTTATCTAATCCCTGCAATAAAAAGATCCAATCTTCTGGTTTAAATAACCTCACAGATCTGTAAGGTGGATTTCATATTTCCTATGGAATCCCACGCCTCAAGGCTCATTAAATAACACATAATCTAATTCATTACAATATGTAGTAGGAGAGACCATGCATTGTCTAATAAATCTATTTATTTTTCTCGGGTACCCACAGCAGAAGCGTGGCCCGACAGGAACCCCATCTATACCCTGTTGCATGATGCTGCTGCTTCCCCCTCTTCTGGTTTGGTTCACTCTTCACCAGTTTACATTCTGAGGGATTATCCTTTTGTTGAGCCTCTTAAGGACAGATTACAATATTTAAATCTAAGAATTTTTTGGGAGACATTCCCAAGGTGGATTTGTGGGCTTTAAACTAACTGCTTAATATTTCTGGTGAACACATCTACCCTGGTACCGCCATGCATCTACAACAGGTGAAGCTACAGTTATTTACAACTTTACTCAGAAACACTCTTCAGAATATCTACTGAAGTTATTCGTTTGACCTCAAATGTGTACTGCTGCAGGTTGAACGGCTTCCTGAAAGGGACATCCTGGATATACTGAGGCAGACAGCTGCCTGCGTAGAATCTGTTGTCGAGCACCACACCTTCCAGGTTACTGTTCAGCACGTTTATCCTGAAAGAGCCGCAGCAGGGAAGGAAGCGGTACAGCAGCTGGTTTGAGAAAACATGTTCTTATAATTACATTTTGTAAAAGTCATGCTGGACTTACACAGGCGTCAGCGCAAAGGGAAAATGACTCACCCTTTGGCAAGGTTTTCGATTCCCCAGTACTCCTCAGCCTCCACCCTGCAGGGCTTGGGGACCTTATTACAGCCAGCTTCATCAGACATGTCCCCACAGTCATCCTCACCGTTACACTGCAGAGTTCTATGGATGCAGCGACCTGAAAGCAAACGCTTAGATCTGATGTTTCCGTGGACGTAATTTTCACTTTAGAAGTGGAGGGGACACGGGGTAGGGGGGTGGGGGTGGGGATCTTTTCAGTATGTTCTAATGGGAAACAGGCTTCAACACAAACGGTTGTTTTCCGCTTGGTCCTAGAGCTCAACCAGTGTCGATTTAATATAGTGTAATATTGTTTTTGGATGGTAAAAAGTGCAGGGGTCAAAACTTGACTTTGGAAAAAGTGGGGGGGACATGCCCCCCCCCCCCCCCCCAAATTACGTCCTTGGATGTTTCTCTCAACAAATGGGACAGATCCCTACCAGATGCATCTCTAAAGCCTTTAGCTAGCATTAATGTTTGCTGCTCCTGCATCGAGGGATGGATTGGCTTGGAGATACCTGTTTGAGTGCACAGGAACCCCTCACACACAGGAATGTTATCACAGGCGTAGCGAGCTGCAACCTCACAAGCCTCCTTCTGCCTGCCATGAAAGCTGCACGGCTCCCCTCCAAACTGGGAAGGCTGGTCCAGTCTAGCATAGCGGTACTGGATGGGAGCAGGGACATAAAAACAAGAAGGGTCACACAACCACCATCCTCCAGGGAGCTGTAAGAGCTGAAATCACATTAGTGGGCTGTTTTCACTTTGTCATGTCAAGTTTATTAATCCCCCTCTAGTAAAGTGGGTAGATGGAGGGCTGGAGTACATCAGCAGCAGAGGAGCTCTTTACAGTCCACAGAGAAAAGCAGCTCTTAAATGTTTAAAAGCCTTGAATTATCCGTGAAGTGTTTCTCTGTGAGGATTATTTATCTAATCTGCCTCCATCCGAGTGGAACGTCTTCAGATTAACCACAACTGATTAGTAATTTAACAAAATAACAGCACCATATATCAGAGAAGTCTGCTTTATTAAGAGAAATGGGGTTTGGCAAGAAATGGGTGAACATTTTTTGTTTAAATACCAAAATCCAGTTTGATAACACATGTAGCATGAAGACCAGAAACACTGGTTGGGTTTGTAAAGTTTATAATGTAGCTCTTAGCCCCAATGTTATTATTGATGTTATGTTTTAAATATGTCTTCTGTATGTGTGTGTGTGTGTGTGTGTGTGTGTTTTATAAGATCTAATTTCTGTCTGTTGGGAGGACCCACGGTCACCATGTCATGGTCTGCGTCTGCGTCTCCCTCGTGTGTCTCATTGTGTGCTCCACCCCCCTCTAACCCCTTCTTTCCACAGGAGCCGTCAGCAGCACATTACTGCAGCAGCACGTCTTGCTCGCGTAAGCTGCTGCTTGGCCCTTCCCACGAGACGCGAAGCGGCAGGGGAGCAGCTGTCACCGACCGAGCACGAAGCCACACGAGTGACTTCGTCAGTAAACACAACAACAAGCAGGAGAAAACTACAACATGGCTCCAAAAGGTTTGTGTTTTATGTTCTGTCCGTTTTATAATCGCCAATACGGACCTGAAAAACAAAGGAGACCGCTAGCTAGGTGATAACTTCTCACGGGGCCACACAGTTAGTAACTTTTTTTTTAAGTAAAGCAACCGGAAGGCAGTACGTTTCTTTATTCTGAAAATCTCGGAAAGCTTCGCTCCGTTTCCACGTCTGATTTCCTGTCTTTCCTTCCCCCCTTAGAACATTAGTTATTTAGCTGCTCTTCTGGTCTTTAGGTTTTGTTTTTGCTCTTAGGTCATGTTAGTTTCCTCTCCTTGATTAGTTAATTGTTTTCACTCGGTTTCCCTCCCCACGCACCTGCAGCTGATCTTCCACTCATCATGTCCCGGTGTATTTAACCCTGTCTGCGTCTCTGTGTGTTGTTGGGACATTGTTCTTGTCACCCTCCCCTCCCCTCCCCTCCCCTCCCCTCCCCTCTAGATTTTGGTTTTTGAATTCTCTAGGTTTTGTTATTAGGACTTTTTGATTTTTTTTTTTGGATTTAGTCATTAATAAAGGATTTTACGTTATTTCTACCAACCCGTGCCTTCTGGCATCTCTGCATTTTTGGGTCCTAACCTCCTCTTGGCTCCCACTGTGACACATCATAACGGTTTCAGACGTGGACCGCCCACATTACCATATGTCTATGGTTCCGGACCAATAACACAACAGTGACAATAGAGCAGGAGGGTGACACAATATTAGATCTGTAGGTTTAATCCTGCATCCATTCACAAGCTAAAGCAGCTAAATGCACGTGTCTGATTGTGCTTTTACCTGATTTATTAGACATTCAGATGCTTAATGCCAGGCGTGTCCAAAGTGTGACATTTTTATTTTTTACCAAGTTAAGATCTTTTTAAAAATGTTTAAGGTAAAGTCTGATCCAAACGATCAGGATAAATGGGACCACAAACACTCACTGGCTTTAAGTTAAAGGTAAAATTATTACTGAAGAAAGTGGGGCCCAGATCCTTTTCTAGATGATGACGATGCACTAAAAACAAATTAGAAAACCAGTTTATCACATTTCAGACCCACAAGAAAATGTTCACATTTTTGTCCCTAAAATTTAATTCCAGAACAAATATGTATATCTGTTAGTCTAATCATCAGCTGTCATTCTTTCAGTGTGAGCTGAGTTTGGCAACAAGCACAGCAGATCTGGGGCCAGAGGTTGGACCTCTGTACTAATGTTAGAAACACTTAAAGCTGTTGTAGTTAGTGCTTTCAGCAGCCTCAGTTTGTAAAAACACATGAACTGTTTTAAAGTGACAATGTGTAGTTTTGACTGTTAATCCCTGGAAATATCCATTGAAATGTTGTTGTAAATGAATTAAAAGATGCCCAGTTGTTGAAAGATATTGGTGGCTTCATAACGTGTAAGCATAAAAATTGAGTCTAAAATACACGGGAGCGTTAAGTCTCTGGGTGACGCCATATTGAATGCCATGTTTCCTTCTACGGAAGCCCATGAGGACAGAATGTATTTACTGATCCGAAACAAATGGTTACAAAACTTTCAGCATTAATAAAAGTTGTTCTTTAACACATTTACCTCTTCACTCCTTGCGAGGGAATTTGATGTTCTTGTTATTTTGCTGGAGGTTGCACTCCCAAGGATTTTTTACCCTAATGGCCATCCTATTTAAAAAAGGGGACCGTTAGGTGTGTTTCAACTACAGGGGGATCACACTCCTGAGCCTCCCTGGTAAGGTCTATTCAGGGGTTGTGGAGAGGAGGGTCCGTTGGATCGTCGAACCTCAGATTCAGGATGAGCAATGCGGTTTTCGTCGTGGCCGTGGAACACTGGACCAGCAATGTGTAATAAATAATAAATGACCCGCACTTGTATAGCGCCTCTCAGAGTAAGGACTCCAAAGCGCTTTACACTACAGTGTATCGTTCATCCATTTACACACACATTCACACACTGATGGTGATGAGCTACGATGTAGCCACAGCTGCTCTGGGGCGCACTGACAGAGGCAAAGCTGCCAAGCACTGGCGCCACCGGTCCCTCCGACTGCCACCAGCAGGCAAGGTGGGTTAAGTGTCTTGCCCAAGGACACAAAAGCAGAATTCTTTGACTGGAGCTGAGATCGAACCTGCAACCTTCCGATTACTGGACTGCCCGCTCAACTTGCTGAGCTACTGCTGCCCCGAGTACCCTCTATACCCTTAGGGGGATCCTGGAGGGTGCGTGGGAATTTACCCAACCAGTCTACATGTGTTTCGTGGATTTGGAGAAGGCGTCTGACCGCGTCCCTCGGGGGGCCCTGTGGGGGGTACTCCGGGAGTATGGGGTACCAGGCCCTCTGATACGGGCTGTTAGGTCTCTGTATGACCGGTGTCAGGGCTTGGTCCACATTGCCGGCAGTAAGATGGGCTCGTTCCCAGTGAGAGTTGGACTCCGCCAAGGCTGCCCTTTGTCACCGATTCTGTTCATAACCTTTATGGACAGGATTTCTAGGTGCAGCCAAGGTGTGGAGGGCATCCGTTGTGGTCGCCTGAGGATCAGGTCTCTGCTTTTTGCAGATGATGTGGTCCTGTTGGCTTCATCAGAACGTGATCTTCGGCTTTCGCTGGACCAGTTTGCAGCCGAGTGTGAAGCAGCTGGGATGAGAATCAGCTCTTCTAAATCTGAGGCCACGGTCTTGATTCGGAAAAGGGTAGAACGCCTTCTCCGGGTCAGGCATGAGGTCCTGCCACAAGTGGAGGAGTTTAAGTATCTCGGGGTCTTGTTCACGAGTGAGGGAAAACTGTAGCGTGAGATCGATAGGCGGATTGTTGCTGCATCTGCAGTGATGCGGGCGTTGTACCGGTCTGTCGTGGTGAAGAGAGAGCTGAGTCAGAAGGCGAAACTCTCAATTTACCGGTCGATCTACGTTCCTACCCTCACCTATGGTCATGAGCTTTGGGCAGTGACAGAAAGAACGAGATCGTGGATACAAGCGGCCAAAATGAGTTTTCTCCACAGAATGGATGGGCTTTCCCTTAGAGATAGGGTGAGAAGCTCAGTGGTCCGGGAGGGGTTCGGAGTAGATCCGCTGCTCCTCCCCATCGAGAGGAGCCTGTTGAGGTGGCTTGGGCATCTGGTCAGAATGTCTCCTGGACGCCTCACTGATCAGGCTTTCCGGGCACGTCCAACTGGGAGGAGACCTAAAAGTAGACCCAGGTCACGGTGGAGGGACTATGTCTCTCACCTGGCCAGGGAACGCCTTGGGATTCCCCTGGGAGAGCTGGCCCAAGTGGCTGGGGAGAAGGAAGTCTGGGCGTCTTGACTTAGGCTACTGCCCCCGGGACCTGACTCTGGATAAGCGGAAGAAAAACGATAGATGGATGCATGGATGGCCATCGGTTGGTAAGGTCTTACTTGACCACAAAAATAATGCTTGCTTGCAAGGATTTAGGTATCTACTGCCCTTATTGCCAGGGAAAATACACACTGTCACTTTAAAGCAGCTTTCTGCAGTTTTCCCCTTCCAGAAATGATGTATGATTTGTCAGAAATTCGTAAAAGTGATTATCTTATCATGTACCGTGATATAATGTGAGCAATACGTCTTCATTTTTTTTTTTTTTTTGCTGAGCACCTCCCCTGCCCCGCAGAGGGACAACCGCAACAGGAAACCGAGCGCCGACCAGAACTAACCAATAGCGTTAGACTACCGCTTACTTGCTTCAAATTTAAGGAATACCTCGGCTGATGCAGAGTTGATGAACTTTTCACGGACAAGTAAGTCTCTAAAATATAAATATATGAGAACACAACATGACATGAGAATAATCCGTAAAACAGCGTGTTTACTTTTCATTGTTTCGCATTTATACTTTACGGTAATTATGCAGATTTTTTAAGGAATTCCTGAAATAAATACAACAACAGTTAGCTTCCTTTTAACCGCATAATTACATATAAATACATGAAGGTGTATAAATCAGCATTTGCAGGAACTCACTCAACATTTTTGATATCAGAGAACTATTGAAACTCTTTGTAATCTGGCCCCGCTCACCCTAGTCGTTGTCCAGTCAGGACTAATCTCTGTTTCTCCAGGCTGAGGTTGTTCAAAGTGCTGCCTTTTAACTTCTCTGTGTTGTCATACTTACTCTCTTCCTTGTGCAGGTGTCACAGCGTGACCAGCTGCTCCACTCTGATAAAGCACAGTCCACCGGGTGGACCAGGACCCGGTTATCGGCTGAGCGGGCGCCGCGGCCTCTCCCTGTGGTTTCACCAGCTTCACTGTGACGTGGGCACGAGAATCAAATTCACGCCGGTCTTTCAGTGAAATGTGAACGTCTAAGAAACGTTATTGATATCAGACAGGAGACTAATGTCGTCCTACCTCAGGAGCAGCAGGGCCACACAGAGCAGGCAGCTGTGAGTAACGAGCGTTCTCACCCGTGTCATCGTGGTTGTGTGTTACAGCTGAGTGCGATGCAGCAGAGGACTGTGTTCAGCTGGCCGTGTAAACACACACGGATCAATATCGGCCTTTATATGAACTCACGGCTGCCTTTGGCTGAATACATGAGAGCCGTGAACCTGCTCAGGTGCCCAGGTTCTGCTGGGTTCTCCACAGCAACAGCTAGATTTACAGATGCTTAATCCAGGTTATCTACTCTAAATCTATCATGTATGATGAGTATGGATGTGGGAGGGAGAGGAAAGTTCATTTTGATTCAGCTGAAAGTAAATTCCTGCTCCTGAACCCAGCTGACTTTGACCTTTGACCCTTAGACTTTATCTTCCCTGTTGTTTGGGGTATCACAGAATGACTCAATCGCATGACTCAGCTGCAGGACATTTACTCAGTGGTGTGTGCAGTGCTGCTGGTAAAAGTATCAGGTAGAATGCATCTTTTCATTAGTCCGATTATTTTCTGCCCTCCTGCCAACTTGTATCGTTTTGTGACGACTGCTCAGGAAAACCAGAGGAGCTGTTAGCGATTTCAGCAAAATCTGTAATCCCTTCAGACTTTTCTGTCTTTAAAGGGACTTTACGGAGTTTAACATTTTTATGCTCGCGATTGCCCCCTCAGGCCAAAAGCGTAACGGCAGCTTCAATAGTAGGCTCGTGCACAAGGCACGCATGCTGTACGTGCACACTCCTTAATGAAAATAACAGCTGAGACAGTCCCTTGTGTGTGTGTGTGTGTGTGTGTGTGTGGGGGGGGGGCCCGGAGGACAGAGGACAGGAGAACGCGCAGCTAAGTAATTAAATAATGTGGTTCTGTACCTTTCTCTTCAGCACAGCCGACAAAGGTTTATGATGGGTCAGTCCTCCTGCATGCTCAGATCATTCCCTTCCCTTGCTTGAAAAATTGTTCCAAAATGAAAGTTGAACCCACATCTTTTTTATCTGTGAATTCAATGCCGTTCGGCGAGTCTCAAATAAAAATTTGGGCATCTTACTGTAAAAAAATATACCATTAATGTAAAAAAGAAACTCTAAATAAACTATGTTCACATCCAGAATCAAACCCAGGTCTTCTGCATGAGAGTCCAACGTCTTACTAGGTGAGCTAAAGCACCAGTGACATATTTTGTATCTGTAACATTTATATCCTTGATGACAGCTGAAACAACGTTCAAAGAACGGTTCGGAGTGAAAATGGCTATTTTGTTGCTAATTTGCAGGAAATATCTAGAAGAAAGTTCTACAGAAAGTAGCTAAGGGTCCTCAGAAATGTAGCTAGCTTTGTCACTAGGCGTTAGGAACAGCGACAAAGTGGCACTGCCTCTCTCTCTGCTGCTAAAGCTACGGATAGCAAATGCTACGGGCGATGCCTGAGCGTGAACGCGCATGAAGCAGCCTGCTCGACCCGAGCATCTCTCTTTTTCTGTGATTTTACAGAAAAACAGGCAATCACAGTAAAAATGCCAGGGCGCATTCTACAGGACCAGGGCATTGCAGGAGAATGTATGAAGAAGACATTTATTATTTCTATACATGTTTTGGCTGTCACACTTCCATAATGACCCTTTAAGGGAAAAAATTATTCTTTTGGTTCAGAGAAAAAGAAGCAGAAGTTTCTTTCTCAGAGAAGAGTTCAAAAGCCCTGAAAGACTGATCTGAGTTCAGCAGGAGCAACAGTCTGATTGTGCATCATAATGTAATAAAAACACACCTTATTCTGAAAGGATCAGGATAACAAACTCATAATATGCTGCTCCTCAGCTGTGGCCAAAGTTTAAAAAATAACACAAATCAGTTTTTACCAACTGAATGTTCCCGAGGATCGTCAGATCAATCACAATTTCTACTGCATCTGTGAGGAATCCTCTAGCAGCACCAGCACCGTCTTCTAAAGCTGATCCAGCTGTGGGTTCGAGGCTCTACCAGGTGTGTGAGCATCAGAAGCTCAGTGAGGAGCTTCTGGAGGATGTTCTGGTTTCAGGAAGGGCAGCAAAGAAGCCACTTCTCTCCAACTCACCAGGAACAGACTGATGTCCTGCTGAAGGCCCAGGGGTCAGACTGCTGAGGACTAGAGGAAAGCCATCTTCTCTGATGGATCTCCTTCATGATTGTTAAGAGCTTCTGGAGAAGAACAGGTGAGCACTCCCATCAGTCCTGTGTCCTCCTCAGACCATTCATATGTGTGAGGAAGGGAGCTAACGGAGTGTTCTCACTTCCAGTTTAGCTTCAGGTACCTAAACATCCGGGACAGCAGTAGCTGAGGAGGTAGTGCGGGTTGTCCAGTAATCGGAAGGTTGCAGGTTCGATCCGACCAGAGAATTCTGCTGTTGTGTCCTTGGGCAAGACACTTAACCGCCCCCCCCCCCCCCCCCCCCCCCTTGCCTGCTGGTGGTGGTCAGAGGTACTGGTGGCGCCAGTGCTCGGCAGCCTCGCCTCTGTCAGTGCGCCCCAGGGCAGCTGTGGCTACATCGTAGCTCATCACCATCAGTGTGTGATTGGGTGAATGACCGATTGTGTTGTGAAGCGCCTTGGGGGGGTCATAGAACCCTAAGAAGGTGATATACAAATGCAGGCCATTTACATCCTCCCAGAGGAACTCCTCCAAGCATCCAACAACAGGTTGGTGATGAACAATGCCTTCTCCAGCTTGATGGAGCACCGAGCCGGAAGGATAAAGTCAGAACTAAGTGGATCAGGAACAGGACAGCAATATGTTGGGTCCAGGTTCAGGAACCTCCCCAGACCTTGATCCCACTGAGAACCTGTGGTCCATACTCCAGAGGCAGGAGGACAAACCCAACAAGGACGATGAAGAATGAGCTCCATCAGTCAGGATCTGGATCAGAAGCTTGTGGACAGCAGGTCAGGCCCAACTATGGAGGTGCAGGAGGACCAGCAGTGTGGATTTGGACTCTTTGGATAAATATCATGTAAACGTTAACAAACCCTTCTGAAATGTTCTAATTATGTCTCAGTAACCATAGAAACATTAGAAAAAAGCTATAAAGTGACAGGAGCAGCAAACTAGTGTGACTCTCTGAACTTGGTCCCATTGAGGGTGTTAGGGTCCAGGGGCGTGTCCAGGGAGTCACCTGGGGTAGCACATGTCACCCTTGGAATCTGATTGGCCACCCCAGGTGCCAACACACTAATTTACCTTCAAAAAGGCTTTTCATTGTCCACATAAGGCTTGGGGGTGAAACAAAAAAAGCATAACCATTGGTGCCACCCAAGCACAAAGTTGTGCCTCACCTGGGCCACCCCAGTTTAAAAGATCTGGACACGCCACTGTTAGGGTTGAAATGAAACCAGAGACATCAGTGGGAACCAACTGGAGTTTTATTTATTCATTAGTGACTGAACTGTGGCACGGGTGCAGTATGCTGGGGGCGTCACAGACGTAGAAAAATCCCTTTTTAGTTTTAATGACAGTTCTTGATTCCATAAATAAACTTTACAAAATATCTTGGACAATTCGTCACATTTAGTCCGACAGGAGCCGGGTCGCCCGCCGCTGCGGGGCAGATCAGTGGTCCTTTTGACCGTTTCAGTGATAAGTGCTCAGTTACAATGACCCGTTACTGTTTACAACGACCCAACAAGAACAGTGACTAGACAACAAAAACAAACCCAATATGCTCACAAATCTCCTCTGATTGTTGACTCATCGATGACGGGAACTCCACTCACCTTCATTTGAGAAACCGAAAACAAGCATGACCCTCGGAGGCAAAATGTAAACAACGTGTCCTCGACTGGTAGCCCTCAGTTCGAAGCTATCGCTTGTTTGTCGAGTTTAAACAGAAGAAGACAGAGAGCGGGCTTTTTTCTGGATGAACATGTAACACATCTTCACAGGTCACTCCTCACCGACCCAGTCGAGAATGTTGTGAGTAAAAATGAATTAATTTGAAAAACAAACGCCCGGATCAAAATAAAAGTGGAGGTGCTGGTAGAGTGCTGCGTCGTGTTATTTAGCAGATCTTATGGCACAGAGGCTCAGGTCAGGCAGTGGGGCGGGGGGTGGGGGGGTTCTTATTTACAAAATACAGGTTTGGCAAATTTTTGATTTCAACATCGATGCCTCAGAATCATTCTGATATCTGTGACGACTCAGGATCATCAACGGGAAATTCACAGCTTATAAAAGGAGAAGAAGAATAGATCTGGTCTCTGGAGGATGCCGTGTTCAGCCCGCCGAGTCCGGTCGTGGTCTGCTCATGCAAAGTGATGACACAGCATCCTCCTCCGTACGCGCTGGGACGCTTCAACGCTCCAGAGTTTCCAAAAAATAATTTGCATTGTTCGTGTTTTTCCAAACACACTCTCAGATGTGTCCTTGGTTAAGGATCGAAACACCTCCGGTCAGCCAGAGGTAAAAGGTCACTTCCTGGTTGAAGAGTCATTGATTGGAGATGCTGAGGACAGGACAGTACAGTGAGCGGCCTCTGGGTAAAAATCAGTTGCTAGGAAATCCAGAACTGCCATAAATATCCTTTAAAGGTTGGATAAAAGAGCAAGTCTGTGTTATTCAGCAGCTGTTAGCTCTCCTCACATCAGCTCCAGTCACAGCCTTCATGGCGTTCCGTCCTCTGAAAGACAAACAGGAAGAACTCCAGTCAGCGCAGATCCAAATCTGAACACCAGGTGGCAGCGTTGTGCCTGCCCATCGCTGACTGAACACGAGACTCTGGATCCTTCCAGAGTTCATACCAGGAACACAAACATGGAGGTGAAATGACAGATAAATACATGAAGCCGGTAAAGGACAGAAAGACAAACGGAGACATGCGTGTAGACAGCTGATTGGTGGGAAATAAAGAGACAGAAGGAGCAGATGAAATGTTCACCGTCTCCATGAAGGCATGTCTCTAGCGGTCTTCCTCTGGACAGGTCCGATCCACGGGCTCAGCAGCTTCATTCGGAGACGCCGACCCCGCAGCAACACAACCCTGAGACAGACAAAAAGAGACTCACACGTGCTGCTGAAACACAGCCGTAATCACCCTGAAAATGAAGCATGATTAATGCAGCACGCTAAAATCACAGCTGCCCTTTCGCGTCTGATTGATCTGACATTTCATCTTTAAGACAGAAAAGTGTAAACTCAAGAAACCAGAGACGAGAACACATCATTCAGTCCAACACATCTCAGGAGGCTGGCACGTACCGACTGGTCCTGCTGGGTCTCCTGCTCCAATGGGAGGGAGTGATCTGTTGGGGGGTCACTGGCCTGGGAGGGGGGGCAGTCTGAGGAGGAGCTTTGCTGAGGGGCTGGAGTGGATGCTGTGAAGGAGGAAGGATAAATGTCCAGTAAACGTATGGACAGAAGGACTGAAATCTAGATCACGACCTTTATGCCCATCTCTCCCCAGCTTTGATGTTCTGATGCCCTTGACACATGGACGTAATTTTGGGGGGGGGGGGGGGGGGGGGGGGGGACATGTCCCCCCCACCCTTTCCAAAGTCAAGTTTTGTCCCCTGCACTTTTTACCATCCAACAACTATATTACGCCATATTAAATTGACACTGGTTGAGCTCCAGGACCAAGCGGAAAATGACCGTTTGTGTTGAAGCCTGTTTCCCATTAGAACATACTGTAAAGATACCCCCCCCCCCCCGTGCCCCCTCTACTTCTAAAGTGAAAATTACGTCCATGCCTTGACAATAAGCGCTCTGAGCTGCGAGGTGAAGTAAGGCTCTATCTGTCCTTAAAGAGCAAGTCAACCCCTACCAGAGTCTAACTCCACTCCCACTTCATGTTTGAAAAATGCAACACATGCTGTTGCCTGGCAGACCGAGAGGGCGGAGCCGCTAACAAATACACACACACTCAGGCTCACGACAGCATTGTGACATCATAATGTACCAGTTTACATCATAGCATACCTCTTAGCCAATAGCGGTGGCAGATTTAAATTCAAATACAGTGCAGAGTTTTTACCTGACAACGGCACAACACTGCCAGTTTTAGGCAGAATATTTAAATTTTAACTAAGATGCACTGAAGTGCCAAATTATTGACGACACGTGTCTGCAGCACGATTAGACACTCGTTTATTTAGTTTATCAGCAAAAAAAAAGTTTATTTGGGGGTGACTTGCTCTTTAAGTTTGGTTCCACACATCCTGCTCTCTCTAGAACAGGGCCAAAAGGCTGCAGACACGCTAACACGCTGCGGATGTGTCAGACGTATAGATACACAGTCTGGCCACGAGTCATTGAAACCACCCAGTCGTGGGCCGGAATCAATGGTTGTCTTTCATACCGTCTCTGCATGCAGTTGGACAAAGCAACGGTCAGTGCACCCGAGTAATTCCCTCGTTTATCTTCTATCACCGGCCAATGAAGAAAATAAGGGTGTTTTCACATTTAACCTGCACGTTAAACTCAGAGTGACCGATTGTATTTGTATTTTATATTTGTAAAATGACAATTAAAACTATTTCTCAATGAACTTGATCTTTAAAAATGTGTAATCATTGTTCTTACGGGACTCGGTAGACGGCGAAGTAGACGCTCCTGGGCTTAGAGTCATCCTGGAGAGATCAAGGTCACTACAACTCCCTTCTTCTTCCTGATGAGCTGCAGCCTGAGGAGGCAGCAGCTGGCTGCAGATCAGGGTGTCAGGTACACCCATGAGACCCGGGGTTCCACACCTGCTCAGCCCTGCTGACACAGCCACACCTACGCCTGACGTAGACGGGACCTCGCCAGCATCCGAGTCCACACCGAGTCCCTCTCTCCCAGGACTGAGCTGCCTCTGGAGCAGGATGGGGTCAGCTGTATGCTGGGGGCTAGTGATGGCTGAGGAGGGGGCTGAGAGGTCACAGGCTTGGGGACACACTGTGGTGATGGGTACCAAGCCTTGGAGCATGGCAGCTGGGATGGCGTGGCCCCCCACGCCCACCGTCTGGGCTGGCATGTATGCTGCCATGGCCGCCCACTGCTGCTGAGTGGCTGGGAAGATGTTGGCCTGGCTCCAAATGAGCGGCTGACCTCCAGGAAGGACCTGAGCCACCTGGAGGGGCCCCTGCACGGGGAAGGCTAGCGTCTGAGCCTGGGCAGGAAACGATTGCTGGGCCCACTGAGCTGCCTGAACCGGACCCATTGTCATGTAACCTGGAGTACGGGGGGACAGAGGGAACAAACCACCAAAACATGGATAACAAACATTACAGTTACTGTCGGGACCAGCATAAATATGACATAAATGAAAGAGAATGATGGCATAATATGGAATATTTGGGTTTGTCAGTAAGGCTTCGAGCAGATTGGTACCTGACGGCACGGAGGTGGGGCTGAAGGGCGCGTACAGCTCAGCAGGAGTGTGTTGCTGCTGCCGGCTGCTCCTGCTTGGGTCCAGCGTGTTGGCTGGTGATGGGGGCATCTGAGTGGGAGGCACATGGGGGAAGGGAAGATCAACTTAGACCTCCACCAGCATCTTTGCGAGACCGAAAGAGGTTGGACTAGAGGTACTCACCGAAGGCGGGGTGGACATGTCTCCAAACAGGTCAAAATGGTTGATATTCTGTGAAGTGAACCGTAGGACAAAGAGAAGACAAAGTCCAGTGATTCATGAGATTCCCAGTCAGGAAACCCCAAATTACCTTTACATCAGGCGTGGTGGCAGCGTGGCAGGTGGGTGGTGGTGGGGAGGGGATCTATTCGCTTGTTGCTGAGGATGGCATGCAACAACTATCCCCTCGTTTTATTAGCAGATAATGGATCTGTCATGCTTTTCTCTAATTGAGGTGGTAAAAGGCTATCAACCACTCTGATGATTCTTCTGTCTGCCAGTCACGAGAGAGATGAGACTCCGCCAGCTGATAAAAACTCACAGGGGTGTGTTTAATTCGTCCACCTCCTCAAACCGCCCAACTGAGACCATGAGGCCACCTCACCCCATGTAACCCCCGCTTCAGTCCCCTCTGTGGTCTCCTATAGCTATCTCCTAAAGTCTCACAGAACTGCGACTGTTGGCGACTGGCTGGAGACACGTCACTACAGAGGTGTGGACTCGAGTCACATGACTTGGACTTGAGTCAGACTTGAGTCTCATTATTTTAATGACTTCTGACTTGACAAAATCTATAAAGACTTACGACTTGACTCGGACTTGAACGCCAATGACTTGCGACTTGCATCTGCTGACTTGGTGATGACTCGAGCATATTTGATATTTCAACACAAAGCGCAGGCACGACATGGACAAAAATCATGAATCATTCTTGGTTCTGGGTTTGGTTTACTGCTGAATGCAGCAGCACTTTGTTTATGATCAGTTTCAGTCGCACTTCCTGCTTGTTTGAGCAAATAAATGAAGCTTTAAGAAACTTTATTTCTGGAATTTATTTATCATCGTCATTAAATTGAAGTTGGACAGGTCAGTTGAATATGACTTGAAAATTCAAAGTTAAGGACTTGGACTTCCACATCAGTGACTTTGGACTCGACTTGGACTTGGTTGTCTTGTAATTTGAACTGATTGCTGGTGTACGGGTTTATAAAACATTTATGTGATACGTTTGAGAATTAGCCGTTAGCTCATCAGTCTGATCAAACCTTTTCCCCAGTGTGGATCCAAATGATCAGAATTAGATACAAAGCTTCCTTCTAAACTTTTTTATTTCATCATTAGGTGAACAGAATTATTTTGTTATGAATTATGAAATCCTTAATAACATAAATCACCAACAGTGAAACCTTGTATTGGAGTGCAGGGAAATTTCTCGGAAGGGGAAAATTGGCCTGGAGATTTGAGTGCTTGGTCCTCTCAGCTGCCACTTTGTCTCCATACAAATTCAGCCATTTTAGGACTTTGATAAGACATCAGCACATCGCAGCCTTTTTGGCAGAGAGAGATGTCACTGATCAGTACTAAAAAATGTCCACTGACATCAAAACTTTTATTCTGTCAAAATGCGTCATAATTTACTCAGTTTGGAGGACCGGGAGAGTGGCTGTGTGACATAAAATGTGGTGCTCAATGACCAGAAGATGCGTCTTTTTTTACAGTGCTCTGCGCCAGGGACACACCGGCCGCCAAAGCGCCGCAAAGCGCTCACGAAATTCGGTCGCTGCTCGCTGCTCGCTGCTCCTCAGTTCAGACCAGACGCTTGTTTCTCCGCTCCGGTCGAGGCGCGCCTCGTAGTTTTTCTTTTAACCACTTGGTGTCCTCCATTTCCTCTCTGCCTTTTCTCTGCTCTTTTCCTCTACACTCCCCTCCCCCTTGCTGTGTGTGTGTGTGTGTGTGTGTGTGTGTGTGTGATCCTATGATGTGAACCAGTTATTAATAGCTGTCCTGACTTTCTGCCTCTCTGTCCTGTTTGCTCTGCTTGAAAGACACCCAAAACCACACCCCCTTCACGTGTGTGTGTGTTTTTTATGCAGTGTATGTTTACGAACACATTCGACTATCGCGGAATTGTATTTTGAAATGCTTTATTTTGTTAAATTTACCGGCCTGCCTCTTATGTCTAGGTTTGACTTCCTGCCAGAATTGACACGGTTCACCCGCGGCTCGCGAAAAAAATAGAGCAGATGCCGAACGATCGCTGCACGGCGCGGGCTGGAGCGCCGGCACGCGCCGGCGCACGGTGCTTCGGCAGCCCATGTGGTCTATAGAATAGGATAACAAGGGCGCCAAAGGACGGCGGTCCCCGTTTCGTGGCGCTTCGGTGGCCGGTGTGTCCCTGGCCTTATACTGTTTGAGAAAATTTCTGCTGCACTTTTCATTGTTGGGAGTTTAGCAACAGCAATTAAAGCAGCGTGAACACTAGCTATTTTCTTTTCCTTCCATTTTTCACCAGCAACTCCTCCACTTGTACAAATACTGATTGTTTTGAGCCTCGTCTGCTGAATTACAACCAATCAGCAGGTTACCAAAAGTTGTGCTCAGTGGCTGTACTGGGCAAGTAGCTCCCCCAGTTCAGGCACTCCTGTGGGTCCTGAAATGGCTTGGGGTCCTTTTGGCTGGCCTGGTGAAATGCCCTGCTGGAGAAAACCGCTGGTTACCAGCATATGTTGTGTTTGGTGCTGGTATGCTGGTCCAGCACGGGACGCTGGTTGTGGGATGCAGAACCAGCATACTAGATCAGAAATGTATGCTCTTTCACCGACTAAAACGTGACAAAAACAGAACATATGCTGGTAACACCTATGGTGGCCTGCTTGTGCAGCCGGGTGGAGAGACATGTGCATGCTGCAAAGTTTTGATACAGTTACCCTGAGGTTCTGATTAGGGAAACAACCTTTATTTTAGGCTATTTAAATTTCTCGTGGTCGCCACCTCTAGAAGTTTAGTTTACCGCTGCCGTAAACGATTATGGATCAAAGATCTATGGAGAACAGCTCCAAAGTTTCAGGACATTTAGGAAACTTCCCAGTGGATGTCGTTAAGAGTCTGTTTCCAACAGTCGCAGCCCAGTGAGACTTAACAAAAGCAGAGTGGCTGTGGAAGACATGGAATGAAAAAGTTGCATGGGATGTTTGAGGCCATGCTCAAGCAGACAATGAATCAATGCAAAAGCACAGAAACAGACAAAACACAGCACATTAGCATGCTCTGAATAAACATACAAACCCAGAACAGGTAAAGAGAAAGACAAAGGGACGGCAGCAGTCGCTGCTGACACGGGCTTTATGCTCTTCTCCAAAAGGCTCAGACATAACAGATACGTTTCTGCTTGCATGACACGTTGAACCATTACAGACCGAGTCAAAATTTTAAAAGGTAACAAAAGGCAAACATTGTACACAGGTTTCTCCTTGCAGACACTGACAACAGATCAGAGAAGCTCCAGGTTCTCAGAAAGCTCCGACTGAATCAACAGACAAGCAGTAACACTTAGAGATATGGAGGCTGCAACCTAACCCGGCATGGGCTGTTGAGGTGAGATAGCACTGGGCCGCGGCTGGCCGCCGGTCTGATGTGCTCACGAACAGCAGAGACTACAAGCTGGGCACTGTTTATCTTTGGGTCAATGTTTGACTGAATTGTCTTCAAGTTGTTTTTGATGGCAGTTTTTTATGGCGCGGTATGGGGGCCAAAATTAAGACTACTGCCCAGCAGCAGGAGGCTATATAAATTCTGAAGCAAACTACCGACCTGATTAATGATAAGCTGGCGCCGGTAACTGAGAGGCTGGCGCTGCTTACTGAGAAATAGCACCTTTACCGGCGTTACTACTAGATACGCTAGGGACTAGCAGCCCTCGGCTGGTCATTGACCGGTTCACACACTCCCTTTGCTGTCTATTAGCATGGATAGGCTAGCGTTAGCCTGGACGAGCTGGTGTTAGCATTGGAGAGGCTAGCCAATAGCGTGCCTAGGCTGGCCACTAGCTGGATTTCCTACCACCTTGACGGACCATTAGCATGGATAGGCTGGCGTTAGCATTGGAGAGGCTAGCCATTAGCGTGCCTAGGCTGGCCACTAGCTGACTAGTGACTCTCCGAGACATGCTAATGGCTAGCCTCTCCAATGCTAATGCCAGCCTATCCATGCTTAAGGTCCGTCAAGGGGGTAGGAAATCCATCTAGTGGCCAGCCTAGGCACGCTAATGGCTAGCCTCTCCTATGCTAACGCCAGCCTATCCATGCTAATGGTCCGTCAAGGGGGTAGGAAATCCATCTAGTGGCCAGCCTAGGCACGCTAATGGCTAGCCTCTCCGATGCTAACGCCAGCCTAACCATGCTAATGGTCCGTCAAGGGGGTAGGATATCCATCTAGTGGCCAGCCTAGGCACACTAATGGCTAGCCTCTCCGATGCTAACGCCAGCCTATCCATGCTAATGGTCCATCAAGGGGGTAGGAAATCCAGCTAGTGGCCAGCCTAGGCACGCTAATGGCTAGCTTCTCCATTGCTAACACCAGCCCGTCCAGGCTAACGCTAGCCTATCCATGCTAATAGACAGCAGAGGGAGCGTTTGAACCTATCAATGACCTGCCGAGGGCTGCTAGTCCCTAGCGTATCTAGTAATAACGCCGGTAAAGGTGCTATTCCTCAGTAAGCAGTGCCAGCCTCTCAGTTACTGGCGCCAGCTTATCATCAATAGGATCAGTAGTTTGCTTCGGAATTTATATAGCCTCCTGCTGCTGGGCAGTAGTCATAATTTTGGCCCCCGTACCATGCCATAGTTTTTAAGGAGTGACCTTGAACAACACATGCAACGTAAGTCAGTGCTCCCCCACCTACAAACCTCTCATCTTCATCCTCTGAGGAAGATGAAACAGGCACTCCTTTACCACCAGTCCCGTGTTCTGGTCCAGTGGGACCGAGAAACAGATTTTTATTTTGTCTTGACCATCTGGTGATGATATGCATCTAATTCTGCACAAGATTGGATTTAGTGCACAAAGCTTGCCTATCTAATGTTCTGTGTAATTACTGATGTGTCTGACTGGCAGACCAGTTGGCTGGTTTTAACTCTTCACAGGTCAGGATGACACAGAGCCAATAAAAATCCCATCGGAATCATCTAATGTTCGGAAATTGCTGTGTTGAGCCCACTGGCTGCCAAACAGAATAGAAGCTGTCAAGGAAGGTTTACGGGACTTCCTTCCAGAGGATTCTAGAGAGAGGTTTGCAAGCAGTAAAGAAAATAAAATGATAATAAAAATGAAAACACCTACAGTCATGCAATGGCGTTTTGGGACATCATAGATCCCTTCCTTCTGCTGACTGGTGGGGACCTGCATTAGATTAGACGTCGAATGAAGTCACAGATCAACAACTGTTTGGTTTGCTTTACTGGCTGGGCACTTAAACACAGGAGGATTAAGACATGTCTATTAAAAACACAAAAAGTCTCCCTGAATCAATTCCTATCCAGGTCAGGATTTTAGATGCAGAGTGGGATTATGCTAAGTCCACCGATGTGCTGCTGAATCGATTCTGCTTAAATCAGCATCGATCACTAACGAAGCTTGGAGCAACGTGCTGTGTGAAGACGTCTACCCAGCAACGATCTAAGCAGCTTCATCTGACTTATGGAGATGACTCTGGAACGCTGCTGTCTATTTCTACAGCTGTCGCTCCTGGCCCCGATACCTCTCCAACCGCTTAATATTTGGTTGTTTCCTCCCACGTCTCCTGATCTGGCTTCACTCTGAGATCAGTTCTTGGTGCTTCTCTGCTAAACACATATTAGACATAACTGAATTATTTTAACCTTTCTAACATTAGCTTGTATACGCTGCGGGGTTCAATAAATGTATAAAACTGTGTTTTGCTATCTATGATTGTCGCACATCTGTTATATTACTGGCTACTCACATCTCATGTTAGACTACTGAAGGTGTCCATCATCGCCTCACTAGAGCTCATGATTACCACCTACTGTTAAGGAATGTCGGAGGTACTCAAAAGCATTCAGCTACCCAAACATGAGCTAGTGTTTCTGGTGGAGCAGCTACAGGAAGAGGTGGAAGAAACGGGGCAGAGCTTGTCTGGTACCTGGTAAACGCTCTCCTCTGACTGGGGGCCACGGAGGGGTTCGTGTCCGGCCTCAAACACTATATACTACAAAACAGAAGGTGTGGACAAAGCATGGAGGTGTGGGAAAGAGAGGGAAAGGGGGAGGGGGAAGCGGGGGGGGGATAAAACACAGACATGACAGTAATAAATGAAAACATGTAGCAGCACCAATTGTGTTGAGAGGGAAGTGAAATGAGATCAGGAGGAAACGGGTGTGAAGAGTGGGACACGAGGAAGATGAGAAGAGAAAGAAAAAGAGAAAAGAGCACAAGTACAACAAGTCAGGCAGTAGTTCAAGCAACGTGGAGGTCTTAGCTAGAGGTCCCCCTCCAACCCCAGCAGTAGGTTTCCCCACCTAAAGCCCTCTCTCCAACTATGTCTCAACAATGGGATTATATATGGAGAAAACCATCTTTGCACATCTTGCATGAAGCAGAACAAAATAGTTTGACATTCTGGGAGAAATGTTAAACTTTTAGATGTGTGTATGGATGCTGTTCACCAGTTTAATAACCCACATAGTCTTTTACATTGGTTAATTGTACCAAAAAACGTGTTTTCCAGTAATATGTGAAAGCAGTCATTTATTCGTTTCAATAAATGTTGCTGTGGTCTAGTGTGAGTAAATGCCTGTTTCAGGAGGTAGAAGATAGTTGGAGTGTGTTGGGTTGGAAAATGGCAGGAGTCTTTCATTTTCATGATACGCAAACATCTCACCTCTGACTGTCTAAAGCTTGGTTTATGCTTGACGCGTCCGCGAGGTTCGCACGGCTCCGCGCGGAAAAGTTGCGTCATTTTAACAACCACGCCCCTCCACCGCGCCTCCGCACGGCCAAAACTTTCCGCACCTAGGAAATTTTCTAACCACGCGGACGGTCGGACGCGGAAAAACATGGCGGACCAGCAAGAACTAGTACGGCAGAGGTTCGTAAATACAGACATTTGTATGATTCAGCTCTCAGAGATCACCGCGATCAACATGTTGTTAATAATTCTTGGAGAGAAATAGCTCGCACTGTCGGAAAAGACGAGGACGCTGTTAAAAAATGCTGAAATGCCATGTTGTAAACAACAGTAATTTTTACTTCTACTATGGTGTAGTGTTGGATGCATGCCGTAGAGCTCCATGCTGCCCCCTACAGTTTGGGAGAATATTGGCTCACTGCAGAGACGAGCCGCATGAACTATAAACGCTGCAAGTTGTGAAGCGCGTTCCATCCGCGAGCCGCATCACCAAGCGGAAAGTTAATGTGTCAAGCATAAACCAAGCTTAAGAGTAAAGCCTGATTCATGCTTCTCCGTCTGCGTCAGCGCGGAGACACGCAACGCCATTATCCGTCCTTGCGTGCCTGCCGGAGAGCTCCGCAAGGACGGACGGAGTCGAGCTCTCTTTTCTAAACATCCATCAGTTGAGACGGACAACGCAAGCTTGTGATTGGTCAGGACGCCGCTGTTGTTTACAGCGCCGCCATTGCAAAGAGAGCCAAGAATAACTAGCGGCAGACAGGGAGATAGCTTGAAGAATACCTCGCGAAAAAACTCTAAAAATATGAACGTTTAATTCCCCGTGACTGGAGGAGTGAAACGATGCGCAGCAAGCGTTTTATTTGTGGACGGAAAGGACAGGAAACGTGGGTTTAGGGGTGGCGAGCGCATGAAGAGGAGGAGGAGAATGAGAGACACATTTGTCCGTGCTAAAAAGTCTCTTATATACAAAAAAACACAATATAAACACACGATCTTGGACCGATACATGACAGGATACCACAGAACAGCGCTATGCCCTCTGTTGTCCTGCCGGGCAATTGCTTTGCAACACTCTCCAGGAGACGGAGAAGTATGAGAGCAAAACGCTTCCGTCAATCCGTGCGTGTCTGTCCTTGCGGAGCTGACGGAGAAGCATAAACCAGGCTTAACACGACTCTGTTTGCTCTTCTTTCTTGGCTAAAATATGCAACGTTGAGGTGTTGGCTCGACAAATAAATGCTTAGCGGTAAATGTTTTGGATTTGATGTAGTGCTTGCTTGGGTTCTACAATGCACTTCACAACACCTCAGTCATCCACCCACCCACACACACATACACACACGTTCACACACTGGTGGTGGTGAGCTTCACTGACAGAAGCAAGGCTGCCGAGCACCAGCACCACCGGTTCCTCTGAACACTACCACTGGTAAATAACCTTGAATTCAGCCTTGACACTATAAAGTCAAAACAAAACAATCTCTAATGTTCACGTACGGTTAATAGCAACAAGTTTTCATGTCGTCTTAGAGTGAGGAAATGGACGGGTGATGGTTAATTCAGTCTGTGCGGGTTAGCATCGGATCACGTCCTCATGCACACTCATTTCTGTCTCCTACAACCCAAAGGGGTTCAAATGAAGGAAACTTGCCTCCATTTGAGAACCTTCACCAGCATCTCTCCTAGGGCACGCCTTTCTGTTTGTCCAGTTGTGAATAGAACTTCCTGTGACTCAGACATGGGGAACCCTGGTCCTCAAGGCCTGGTATCCTGCACGTCTTTGCTCCAACACTTCTGATTCAGTGGTTGATACACCTGTGCAGCAGCTCATCAGGCTCTGCAGCAGCCTGTTAATCACCTGCTGATTGAAATCAGGCGTGTTGAAGCAGGGTTGAAACTAAGATATGCTGGATAGCGGCCCTCGATGGACCAGGGTTCCCCACCCCTGCTGTGACCGATTGTTACCCTAATATTTACCCCCCCCCCCCCCCCCCCCCACACACACACACACACACTTATGGGTCCCCCTCCAGGTTTCACTCATGTGACAACTGCAGCCACGCAAAACTGGAATGGGGGGCAGGAAAACACAGATACTGTATTAGCTCTATAAACTGTTAGGCTTTCTGCATCTTTTCCATCCAACCCACATGTAAGGAATGCATGGATCATCTCAACATTCCCTTTAGGAAGTGTCTTTTCTCAAAATGTCAAAGTATTTTTTCAAAGTTCCTGGAGTTTTGTCAACCGACACAAACATCATCTGATAGCTACAAATGGAATGACATCACGTGAAACACGCTTGATGATCTGGGAGGCAGTTGTCCTACCAACACTCAGGGTAAGAGTTAGAGTTGTCTGTATTCAGTGTGAGCAAACAGAAAAAACACAAAGTCATGGTCAGCCAAACAGATGCAGGGCAGAAGAAGTGGACGTGGGGGTGGTGGTGGTGGTGGTGGGGGTAACATCCAGTCAGGGAAAGAGAGGGCATGTCTTTGGGAAAAATAGGAACACTGACACAGATTCACTTAAATATGATTCTACAACACTGCAAAATGAGATTGGATGGTTGAACAAAACGGTCCGCTATAGGGTGATCTACTGTATTACTGCAATGGTGCAAGATTATGCAATATTAATTCAAGCAGATCAGTGGCAGGAGAAAGAAACATCAAATAAAGAGTGAACCCAGTCTAAATTATATATACACACACAGAGGCAACTCTAAGAACTAATAACATAACAAAATTACTTAGAGCCGAAAGACCCACCTGGTAAACGGGATCGTCCACTTCGTCCTCCAGAATGGTCTGTGTTGGTGGAACAAAGGACAGATGACACCGTTTGGTTTTCAGTCTCATCAGAAAATACATAGAAAACGAATAAACCCAAACCATGCGATCATCTCAGTCTTTTCCTTTGTCCGACACGGTGGTGGCAGTATGATGGTTCGGTCTGCTTTTCTGCTTTAGGGCTCTTATTAAGCTATAAAGTTTAGCGATCTGTTACACACAGGCTCCCTTAAATAAATAAAATTATTATCTGAAGACTGAATCTTGTGCTTACTCAGGTCATCTTTGATACTGAAACATGTTTGTTAATCTGAAAACCTCAAGTGAAAAAGACAAAACAGAAGAAAAGTGAAAGATCTTTTTTTACATCTAGCTGCACTGTTGAATCCATGTTTAAAATGTTTTTATCTCGATCAGGAGCTGATTTCTGTGTGATTTCACCTCAAAATGGTTCACATAAAAAAAATGCGCTGAACAGCTCAGAGGAAGCCTTACCTGGTAGACTGCCTGCTCACAGTGTTTGTCCTTCTGGGCCTTCTTCTCCAGCTCCTCTCGCTGTTTTATGTCGTAGATAAGCGTGAAGAGGTCGCGTAAATCCAGGATTAGAGGCTCTGCCTGGATGTGGGAGTTGGAAAATGAAGAACGATTTGTTCTACTTAAGATGCAATTTTTAACAGAGGTGCTCACTGGACAGAAGTCAATTAAAAACTCTCAAAGGAACTTGCGCCTTCAAGCCTATACTTGTTAAAAGCTGTGTAGGTCGAACCTTTGAGAGGTCAACCAAAACCCTAACCCTCTACCTGGTCCCCCCACCCAAGGGCGTCAGTTTGTTTTCAGAATTGCTGGGGACAATAACCATACACTTGAGTGGGGTTTAAAAATTGTTGGGGACAATAAAGTAGGCTAGCACAGGGGTCGGCGGCTCTGGAGCCGCATGCGGCTCTTCCATCCATCTGATGCGGCTCTCTGTGCTTGTAAAATAATGAATGGATATTTAAATAAAAAGCTTTATATTTTACTGCATTAATTTTACATCTGTATGCCAATTCTAAATGTAAAGATTGTCTGCGTAAACCTGAACAGGTCCAACCCGGTCTTACTGTGAGACCGGGTTGACGCGTCACGCTTGTGCGTAATCATATAGGCGCTTCCTGAGCTGAAGAGGATGTGAGATTCTGGGCTTCTCCTCAGACAGGTTCCTGGATGCGTCGCCACATTGGAGACAGGAACAAGTGCTATTCAGCCAAAGTTTCATAATCAGGTGTGGCAGTGTGAGTGTCCTGTCACAGTGTCCTGATAGATAATGCGCCCTGCTACTTGGCCAAGGGGATGTCCCTTTGGCTGACTGGTTAGAGCGTATGACTCTCACCCGGGAGTCTGGGGATCGAATCCCGCCCGGACCCTCGTTTCTGCACCTTGCCACATATTGACGGATAAACTCAAGGATGTTGGTTGTTTTGAAAGAATTACCCCGACGCACACTGATGCGCATGGATGAGCTGACATTTTAATACGCACATCGCAGAGGTAACTTGATTCCCATCAGAACATCAGAGCTTTATACTGGACACTGTGTTCAGTGCGGCTCGGAGCGCCCACGGTGGACAGTGGGCTGAAGATCTGAGGGGTTCGCAGCGCAGTGCAGAACCACGGCGCATGCGGTAAGATTTCCTCCCACTGAAACAGTCTGGAAACCCGGTCTCTCTGAGGGATGTGTCACTTGGAAAAATGTTCTTTTTATGAAATTATGAAACTTTGGCTGAACAGCGCTTGTTCCCGTCTCTAACATGGAGACGCATGACGCATCCAGTCTGAGGCAGAATAGCTCTTCAGCTCAGAAAGCACCCGTAGAGACATTTGATTACGCACAAAGTTTATGTGGAGCAGAAGCGGTCGGGCCACGGCAGGTGAAACGTTCCTAGCCTACATGAAGTGAAACATTAATATGTTACTGGACACGCTGGTCTGGTTGGTTAGACCAGTGTTTGAAGTGGAAAACACACACACACACACACACACACACACACACACACACACACACACACACACACACACACACACACACACACACACACACACACACACACCAATTAAAATAATGCTGATAGCGTGGACTAGAAGACAGGTGAGGTTTACGTATTTAAATGATGATCAGGCTGCTGTAAAATGTAATCTCCGTCCACATCCAGACAGAATTATCTATTCTTTCTCTAGTTGCTCTGCTCTTGTCTGGGCTGACGTAGCTGATGGAGCGCGCGGCGCGCCTAACTAGCGGCTGATGCACATTTACGCATTTGGAGAGGTGGGCTGGATGCTTTGCTTTTACTGGAAGATGGTCCACTTAACACACGGTTGTAGACTACATATTAATGACAAATGAATGAAAATTAAATTGTGAGTTTTTACTTCATATTTTAGAAATAAAAATGACGGGGGAACACATTTATGACGTCTTTTTAAACGAAATTTTCAAGCGCGACCTGCCTGCTTCACTAAGTCACTGCTTATTAAGGTCCGTCCAAAACTACCGTGGCCCACCCAAAAATGAAAACCTGGTGCTGCGCCTGTTATAAACCTCTGCAAATTGTTGTTCTTCACTTTATCAAACTCAGACTTTGTACAGCTAATGTCAAGATGTAAAATTATGAATCCAGTCGAGCTCTTCCGTCCCTCCCTCTCCTGCTCTCCTGGAAACCCGACATCGGCTGTCAGAAGCGGGAGGTGAAGAAGGAGATGAGGCAAACAGAGTTAGTGCGACATAGAGAAACCAGACTGGAGTGGAGCTGAGCAAAACAGAAGGAAAAGTGTGGGTGTTGAATCCCCCACGGGTGCGACGCCCATGCGAGCGACCGGTACCGGCTGCTGTCACCTGGTTGTGAGCAGCTCTCTGCTGTCTGAGGGTAGGCCCCGCCCACAACGCTGCGGCCGCTGTGGGGCTCCCAGTGTTTTCATTACTGTGGGAAACGGGTAATAATGGCTCTTTGATGGGAAAAGGTTGCCGACCCCTGGTATAAGATCTGAGCTGGTAAAACAAAAATCCTCATCAGCAGGCTTTTTTTAAAGTGGGGGGGGGGGGGGCACAGCTGCCAATCACAAATTTTGCCGGGGACATGTCCCCGGCGTCCCCGGTTAAAAAGACGCCTATGCCCCCACCTGACCCAGAAAACCGTCATTTCTATGGTTTTCCATCCACTGAGTAAGAAGGTCACCTTGATAGAGATTAGAATTATTAACAATCTAAAACAGAGGCAGGTCCAGCCCCTCCTGGGGTACATCCTTCTGTCTACACCATTTCAGTTCAAGGTTACCTCAGTAGACGGGGTTTTAGTAAAAGAGATAGCTCATAGCTGCCTTGAAATCCAATAGGAACTCATGTGGTAATCAAGTCCAAACAGTATCCTGGGGCAGAAAAAGTGCATCTACTCTGAGCTGAAAGAAACCGCACCCTCGAGTGCAAAATGTGTTCAAGGGTCAGAGATTGTTCCAGCAGACACGATCAGATGCTCTTCTGATATAAAGTCTTAATTTATTAATATTTAAAATGGTTTTGTTTTCCATCCAAACTGTTTTGATTCTAGTGTTAGTTGTGTTTGGAGAATGTGTTATTGATGTTTGGGGCATGGATTTTGCTGCTTAACTTCAAAGTACCCCAGTTGGTGGACGTTATGGTCCAAAGGGTTGGGGGCCAGGCGGAAAGGTCCGCTGTCGGTACAAGATCTGCTCGGGTGCAAGATCGGCTCGGGGTCCTTCGACTGCCGATGACGTCAATGTACGGCAAACCCACTCGGACAAAATACACTACACATCTATACTGTTGGAAAGAATTTAGCAGTTTCGTTATTAAAATAATGTTTCTTACGACGTAAGTTTGTGTTTATAATGGTATTTGTAAAATAAAACACTATATTGTATTCATTTGAGCACATCCCTTGAAGGATCATAGGTATTAGCAACACCTGTGAAATTGTATTTGCAGGAAAGAAGTGCGTCCCGTTTATTGAAGTATTTTGTGTTTAGAGTTTTTGACGTCTTGTCCATGCGTAGTTCAGGTACGCTCATAGCTGCTAGCCAAAACTCTGGAGTTAAAAGTTTTCTGGCTTTACTAAAATACCTGTCTGTACTTATTTGATTGATGGTAGTTTTACTTTCTATTAGACTCCAAATGTAATCATTTGGCACGTTTCTAATTCATAATTTGTAAGAATGTAATCGGCGATATTAGCATTAGCATTCCTATGGGTTTTTCCATGTATATTAGCATTGTGCTAACCACTCGCTGCCAAATTGCAGCTTTTGCGATTAGAAAATCTCCTTTTGTCACATCGCAATTTAATTGCACGTGCAGCTAATCGTTCAGCCCTAATATACATGCAGCTCTATGCTAAAAGTGTATTTTCAAAGAGGTAATGATGGATTTCTTTGTAAAAGTTGTCCATCTTTCCAACAGAAAGATTTGCCTGGACCAACGTAACGTGATATCAACGTAACGTGATTACGTAACTCCCGTAAGGTTCATGTTCAGCCAATCAACTACTTTGATGTCATCGGCAGTCGAAGGACCCCGAGCCGATCCTGTACCGACACCGGCAGGCCGAATGTGGTTCGCAGGCTGCCAGTTGAGGGTCATTGCTCTAGTGGGTGGTTCCAGGACAAGTCTGAAGCCCCGCCCCCTCCAAGTAAACAAACAAGACGTTGTCCTACAAACAAAACTCACATTGTTTTTTTCCCTTTCTGTTGCTTCCCGTGATTCCATAGTACCTTCCTGCTTTATGTTCAATTCAACTCAGTTCAAAAATACTTTATTCATCCCAGAGGGAAATTGATTATTGATTCAAAGTGTTATTTCAAGCGTTTGGTAGCTAAACAAACACCACATTTCTACTGCATAGGCTCTGGTTGCAGGAATAGAACATGGCAACACTTATCGACAGGAAGTTTTGGCCTCACGGTCAGGGCTGTCGAGGATGGATTAGGAGAAACAGCAGCAGAGAGGCACTCCATATAAGCAGAGATAAAGTCCGCATGACTCTGCCACTTTTATCAATGCAAACACATTCTTTATCGACTAGACCAAAGAAAACGGTTCTTCAGTTAGTGTTATTAGGATTCGTGAAACCATTTTGGACTAATACTTACAGATTGTGCCGTTTTGATGGCCACAAACTTGTGGTGACCCTCCTTTCCACAGACGTATCCGAAGGCGCGGTGGTCTCTTGTGTCCTTGGCTATGTAGCTGATCTCGTGGACGGAGTGGTGATGCAGAAGCACCTGGGTAAAACAAAAGCAGCGATGTTGGTCACACCTGCTTTATGTCTGCTCTTCCTGGATAATGCCAAACATGAAGCACCATCATGTTTGATCCCATATTCTGCTTTTTAAAACCCGACACTTGCTGCACTCGCTGTTGGAAGATAAAAGTCGGTCAAACCCACATCTTTGCATATTGTTGAACCAGATGCAACCACAGAAGGAAAAACTCAAGCGTTTTCAGATGTCTTTTATACAGCGTGTCACAGTCGCTGTAGCTACTAGTGAGCTGCACATTGCCCTTTAATGAGGGTCACATCCAGTTGCATGGTTTTGCTTCCAGAGCAGGATTACCTATTTTACAGCAACACATAATCTTACTTTTGTGTTCAAAGGCGTAGTGATGCAATAAAACACCAAAACATACAGAAGACAGTGATTCAGCTGTCATTTAGACACGCCCATCTGCTGCTCCACTGTTAGCAGGGATAAGCTTAAGTACCAGGGAGGAGCTTTCATTGGACTGTTTACCAGTTTTTTGTAGGGACCATTACCGGTAAAGCTGCAGATTAATGTAAAATACAAAACTAATATGACAAGTGAGCTCAGTTTGGCAGAGAATTATGTCAGCTTTACATAAAATATTCCCGTCTAAATGCCTGCAGACAGCCTGCCGCGGAGTGATCCCCACATCCACCTAAATAACTCCAGAGGGATATCCCACGTCGGGTGGTATTTACAGCCTGTAATCAGTAATTAAAATACAAAGTATTGGAGGGGGGGGGGGGGGGGGTCTGAGCTTGTCAGAAGCGGGCGATCTCATAGGTCAGGGCGACAGTCTCGATGCTCTTTTTATTACAGGAGAAACGAGCCATTACTGTCACCACAGCCACATCGAGGAGAGATGTGAAATGGTCGTGCTTTATTTTGGCGGGGGTGCTGGTGGCCGCTGGTGGTCGGATGAAACCGGCAGCCACAGGACAAACGCTGCTGCTTAATTCTCATTTTAGCACTAACGACAGCTGAGGTGGAGCTATGGTCTAATTAGCATTAGCAGCAATGATCATTAAGGGGTGGAACTGAGTGCTAATTAGCGGTTAGCTCTGATGAGCGTAGTGGGCCTATGCAGCCAGCTCTGCACCATAGGACAGGGGAGAGCCAAACCCCTTGATCATCCTGTAAATGAAATATCAAGCGTCTGAGGCCTTTGCCGGGGTGCGGTGGGGCGGGGGTGGAGCCAGGGTGGAGGTGGAAACAGCTGAGTCTCAGAACATCAACACAACAGCGCTTATTTTAGCCGGCAGATGACTCTGAGTCATCTTTAGTAGGTCCTGGAGCAAAACCCAGTCATGTATACGTTAAACCACTTGACTTGAGGTCAAATGTTAAATTCAAGTACCGTAATTGAATGCTGCCAGGTTTCATTTTCAGAGGCCGAAGGGGAAACTGGCTTGTTCAAGTGTGTTTTATGTGTTATAATTAAGCGTGTTAGGACGCCGTTTGTACAGTAATGCATGAATAACATCAATTTTGGTTTTAGTGGATACAGCGGCAGAGGCGTGATGGAGTTGCATCTAAGACGGTAGCGCTAGCAGCTGCTGTGAACTGAGCCATGCACGCGTGTGGATGTGCTGCGCTACAGCAGCCGGCTGCAGCCTAGCGGCGCTACACTGGCATGCTACTCACCCCTGATCTCTCACAGTACATCTTGATCCCGCCAAAAGACACCGTCAGAAAGACTCTCTGCTTGTGCTCCCCTTTGGAACGCGCTGACGAAGCCATCCCCTGCAAGGGCATAAAGACAAACAGTGACATGAGGAGATGAAGAGTGAGAGGGGGGAGACGTGTTCTCTTTTGGCTCAGGTGAGCGCGACAGCAGATCCTGGCTGAGGAGCTAAAGCGGCGCTACATTCACAGCAACAACCAGGGGTGACGTGACAGGCCTTACATAAGTTTTGACGGACGGAGTCTTCTTTTGTCTTTTTGTCTCAAAGGAAATCACACGTCAACGTGTTCTTTGAGTCTTATTACTGCAGCTCTTTTTACTCCAGGCACCATTTTCTCTCTTGAACTGGGTCTTCTGCGCTTCAACGTGACAAACCGTAACTGCTAGCTACTGACAATAAGGTTGGATTTGCTGACAGGATGGATGGCGCCGCTGACCGACCAGCTCGCTCCAGCAGCTCCACAGACTGCTGACTGCACCACCACTTCAGCCTTTGAAGTATAATTTTCCCATGGATCTCAGCTTCTCCTTTCTTTCTTTCAATCAGCCAACTCGATAAAGGAAACAATTAAAATGTTCACTGCGCTCGTTTGATGCGACCCGCATGCTTGGCCTGCCTTTCACAGAACAATACCTGAGAGGAGAGCAGGAGAGGAGAGGGAGAGGACTGGAGAAGAAAGACTTGTCTTCTAGTCTGACAGAACCAGGGTCAGTAACATGACTAGCAGCACACCTCCTCTGTTCATCACTAATAGTGTAACCTGGCCTCTGCTCTGTGAGTTGCACTCGTACCTTTAAGATGGAATTTATTAATTTATTTACACAAGCACCTCCAAATCTGAGACCATGGTTCTCGACCGGAAAAGGGTGGCTTGCCAACTCCGGGTCGGGGGAGAGGTCCTACCTCAAGTGGAGGAGTTTAAAGAGCAAGTCACCCCTTACAAGAAGTGTACTTCACTCCCACTTCATGTTTGAAAAATGCAACAAATGCTGTTGCCTAGCAGACCGAGAGGGTGGAGCCACTAACAAATACACACTCTCACAACATTGTGACATCATAATATACCAGTTTACATCATAGCATACCTCTTAGCCAATAGCGGTGGCAGATTTAAATTCAAATGCAGTGAAGAGTTTTTACCTGACAACGGCACAACACTGACAGTTTCAGGCAGATATTTTAAATTTTAACTAAAATGCACTAAAGTGCAAAACTATTAACTACACGTGTCTGCAGCACGATTAGACACACATTTATACAGTTTATCAGAAAAAAATAGTTGATTTGGTGGTGACTTGCTCTTTAAGTATCTCGGGGTCTTGTTCACGAGTGAGGGTAGGAGGGATCGGGAGATCGACAGGCGGACTGGTTCGGCGTCTGCAGTGATGCGGACGCTGAGCCGATCTGTCGTGGTGAAGAGGGAGCTGAGCCAGAAAGCCAGGCTCTCGATTTACCGGTCGATCTACGTCCCAATCCTCACCTATGGTCATGAGCTTTGGGTAATGACCGAAAGAACGAGATCGCGGATACAAGCGGCCCAAATGAGTTTCCTCCGTAGGGTGGCCGGGCTCAGCCTTAGAGTTAGGGTGAGGAGCTCGGACATTCGGGAGGGACTCGGAGTAGAACCGCTGCTCCTCCGGATCGAAAGGAGTCAGTTGAGGTGGTTTGGGCATCTGGTCAGGATGCCTCCTGGACGCCTCCCTGGGGAGGTGTTTCGGGCATGTCCTGCCGGCAGGAGGCCCCCGGGTCGACCCAGGACACGTTGGAGAGGTTACATCTCCAATCTGGTCCGGGAACACCTTGGGGTCCTGCCGGAGGAGCTGGTGGAGGTGGCCGGGGAGAGGACGGTCTGGAGCTCCCTAGTTGGGATGCTGCCCCCGCGACCCGGACCCGGATAAGCGGAGGAAGACGACGACAATTTACACAAAGCAGTGCTTTCTGTGATGTTGCTGTGAATAAACAATAACATAAAAAAATGCAGGAGGAGTAAAATTATGAGGAGAATCTCAGAAATCCCAGAAATAATTTAACCTGTTCACATATAAAGCTTGTTGATTCAGCTTTTGAGGCCCTGCAGCAGAAAGGGGTTATGTTGGAGGGACTGGAAAGGTTGAATGGAGCTGGAGGAAGGGCTAAAGACCCTTGGACTGATTTATTTCTCCTAACTGTGTAACATTATAGTTTGAGGACTTTCATGAAGCTTTCTTTCCAATCTGACCAGTTCCTGAGCTCCATCCACCTCTGTCTTTATCCACAGTGTCTCTAGCATTCTGCTGTCGTTTTGATTAGAAAAAAGAAGAATGTGAAAGGATCAAACGAGAGATAATGTAAAAAAGAAGGATATAACATGGATCGAGTAACTGGAATAGGTAAAAAAGCCAATGTAGGAATTGGAGGATGTTGTCAGTCAGCCATCGGTTGGTTCTGGTCTGGATGGACCGTAACCTCCTGCCTGAGGGAAGCGGCTCAAAAAGTCTGTGACCCGGGTGCGAAGGGTCAGCTGCTATCCGACCTGCACGCCCCCGAGTTCTGGAGACGTACAGGTCCTGGAGAGATGGAAGGCTGCAGCCAATCACCTTCTCAGCAGAGCGCACAATGCGCTGCAGTCTGTGTTTGTCCCTCACCGTGGCTCCAGCGTACCACACAGCGATGGAGGAGGTGAGGATGGACTCAATGATGGCCGTGTAAAACTGCACCATCATCTGGGCCGGCAGCTTGGCCTTTTTCAACTGCCGCAGAAAGTACATCCTCTGCTGGGCCTTTTTGATCAGGGAGCTGATGGATGGTTCCCACCTAAGGTCATGTGTGATGGTGGTTCCGAAGAAGCGGAAGGAGTCCACAGTGGTGACGGGGGTGTCCGTCAGGACGAGGGGGAGAGATGGGGCTGTGACTTTCCTGAAGTCCACAATCATCTCCACTGTCTTCTGAGCATTGAGCTCCAGGTTGTTGCTGCTGCACCAGTACACCAGCCGATCCACCTCCCTCCTGTAGGCGGACTCATCACCGTCAGAGATGAGCCCGATGAGGGTGGTGTCGTCCGCAAACTTGATCAGTTTAACGGAGTCATGGCTCCAGGTGTGTGTGTGTGTGTGAGTGTGAGGTGGCGGTTAACTACCAGCCACCTACAAAGATGCTCATGTTCAGCGCCTCTCTGATAAATCCGTGATGTTGGAAGCATCAGTTGACAGTATTTTAACTATTTGTGTCAGAAAGTCTCTTACATGAGATCATTTAGATTCTGAGGTTTGAAAGAGCGAGTGATGAGCACTCCTTTATCAGCGGAGTTAGCGCTCATACAGACGAGTGATGTGGATGTTCCTATGGAAAATCCCAAAAGGATCCAGTCTGTGTCTGCATTTTATTCAGGTGGTATGGTCCATTCTGGTTAACCTCAGTAAATATGTTGGAGTGGGTCTTGGAGAAAGGTGAATTATCTGTATTAAACACTTCACAGTGACTAGAAGTTCCCCCTTTTATTCGTAATCACCAGAATTCATAAACGTTGTCTGACTGTGGGGCAGAATCTGACCCAATTTAGACTCAACACTCTATAAAGAAGACTGGTTCGAGTGTTATCTGGGTCACATTATCACAGTTTGCACATGTGCCACAAGTGCAATATTGTGAACTTTGTTGTTGGGAATAGCGGGCTGTGAGTGACACGAGAACACGCAGAGGAGACAGAATAAATGGGGGTAAGTTGGTGGAGGAGGAGGGGCATTTGCTGCCTAAGTGTTACACGGCTTCAAGCGTCTCGGAGTGAGGAGCCAGTTTGCCTCCGAGGTCAGAAAAGAAGAAACTCTGAATAAATGTGAGAGCTTTGAGCAACATCAAGGGGCCAACTGGAAGAAGACTGTCATGTGGCATCAGGTGTCAAACCAGCCTCTCAGTTGGTTTCTGCACGAGGAAGAGTCATGCATTAATAAGACGGTACTTTTATTAGATTCATCAGTTCATTCATAGATTCAGTGAGTCAGGAGGAGACTGAACCCACGAGACACTCTGAAGACATTGTCCTTTGTCCTGGATCAGCAAAGACAAAGGCTGTCCTGTTTGAACGAACGGGTTACTGGTTTGAATGGTTAACACGGTAAAGCTACCCAGAGACTAGGGTTGTAAAATCCTGGTTCGGAGCATGGATTGGTTTTGATGTCACGGTTCGACTCATTTTCACTACTGTGAGGGAAAAAGGTGAAAAAAAATGGTTTTGTGTAAACTGGGACAGC
>NC_091751.1:67295164-67330164 GCF_043380555.1 Nothobranchius furzeri | reverse complement strand
CGCTTTGTAATGCGATGTAAAATGCACGCTGCTCCAGTTGCATTTTAAACACAATCGGTTCAATTCAGACAAGCTCCAACCAGATGTTCTGGGCCTTGTGTTTCTTTACCACACACACGCACGCACGCACGCACGCACGCACGCACGCACACACACACACACACACACACTACCCTCATCCCCAAATGTCACTTCAGGAGGAGAGATGTGGAGGTTTGTGTACAGATCCTTCAAAAAACAAAAAAAGAAAAGAAAGGAAGAAAGTAGGCCTTGCATATGAAATGAGAGTCGACCCAGTGGCAGAACTCATAGGCTACGTGCTCTGGGTTCTTATCCACATCAGCAAGTGTGCCATGTTTGAAAACTAAAGAGCTGCGGAGCATGCCGCTTCATGTTGTTACACACTGCAAGAGACGTGTGAAGGTGAGTGTGTGTGCGTTTGAACAGAGGTGACACAAATTTCTTTGACTTTCTGGATTAACAATTACCCAGGGTTCAACAGCTTTCACTAGTGTAAAAACTAAGCTCACTATTTTCTGACAGCAGTAGCTAAAACAGTTGTCCACACACACGCACGCACACACGCACACACACCAGCCATGATGAAGTTCTGGTGCTGCGAGGAGCACAGACAGAGGTGGGCCTCATACAATCTTATTTTAACAAAGTTTCTGTTTGTTCTAATTTCACATCAGGTTTGTTTAAATTCAATTCAAGTTTATTTATAAAGCGCCAAATCACGACAAGAGTCGTCTCAAGGCACTTCACATAATAAGCATTCCAATTCAGGTCAGTTCATTAAGCCAATCAGAAATAATGTTTCCTATATAAGGAACCCAGCAGATTGCATCAAGTCACTGACTAGTGTAAGAGACTTAACAACAATCCTAATACTAACAAGCATTTAGCGACAGTGGAGAGGAAAACTCCCTTTTAACAGGAAGAAACCTTCAGAGGATCCTGGCTCAGTAAAGGCAGCCATCCACGACTCACTGGGGATCGAGAAGACAGAGCAGGCACACACACACACACACACAGACACACACACACACACACACAGACACACACACACACACACACACACACACACACACACACACACACACAAAACATATATACCAAGCAGATACCAAGTAGTGTTTCTATGGTTACATTGTGATTTCTTAGTGATTATGCTATTTGGTGAGAGATAAACTTTATTGTATTTATCCTAGTGGATCTATAATTAAACGGGTAAACTAGTAGTAGCACATTCAATGTAAAAGAAAGTAAAAAGTTATTATCAGGAGAGGGAGAATGTTTTAGTGGTTAGCAACAGTGTGCTAGACGATGACCCCTCCATGAGGCCAACAGAACATCGTTGTAGCTTTTTCTGGGGAGAAAAACACTTAGAGAAAAAATAGAGTTAACAGCTGAAATAGCAGAAAATAATACAGTTAAAGAGCAGATTGTAGAAGAAAGTAGTCGAGTGTGGAAAGTGGTCAGTGTGTCCTCCAGCAGTCTAAGCCTATAGCAGCATAACTACAGAGATAACTCTGGATAATCTATCCTATTCAGATGGAGGCAGGGCAAGGGAGAGCCGTCTTTACCGACTGTACACTCCACCTCCCTCTACTCCCCCACTTGTCCAGATCTGGGCTAACATCAGATTTTGACTATAGGCCCTATCAAATAAAAATGTTTTACGCCTATTCTTAAAAGTAGACAAGGTGTCTGCCTCACGGACTAAGGCTGGGAGTTGGTTCCACAGGAGAGGAGCCTGATAACTAAAAGATCTGCCTCCCATCCTAATTTTAGATATTCTGGGAACCACCAGTAAACCTGCAGTCTGAGAGCGAAGTGCTCGGTTAGGAACATATGGAACAATCAGATCACTGATGTATGATGGAGCTTGATTATTAAGAGCTTTATATGTGAGAAGAAGGATCTTAAAATCTATTCTGAATTTAACAGGTAGCCAATGTAGGGAAGCTAAGACAGGAGAGATATGATCTCTCTTTTTAATTCTCATCAGAACTCTAGCTGCAGCATTTTGGACAAGCTGAAGACTTTTAACTACATTCTGTGGACTTCCTGAGAGTAATGAATTACAGTAATCCAGTCTTGATGTAATAAATGCATGAACTAGTTTTTCAGCATCACTCCTGGAAAGGATGCTTCTAATCTTAGCAATATTCCGAAGGCGGAAAAAGGAAATCCTACAAACTTGTGAAACCTGGGATTTGAATGACATGTCCTGGTCAAAGATAACACCAAGGTTCCTTACTTTGTTCTCGGAGACTAAGTTAATGCCATTCAGGTCAGGTGATTGACTAAGCAATTTCCTTTTCTGAATTTAAGGTCCAAAGATGAAAACTTCAGTCTTGTCTTGATTTAAAAGCAGAAAGGTTAGAGTGATCCAATTTTTTATGTCTTCAAGGACAAGCCTGTGATCTACCTAACCGATTAGGTTCATCAGGGTTAATGGATAAATATAACTGAGTATCGTCAGCATAACAGTGGAAGTTTATCCCATGCTGTCTAATGATTTTACCAATTGGAAGCACATATTAGGGCTGCTCAATTAATCGAATTTTAATCACGATTACGATCTGAGTTTTGAACGATTATAAAAAACAAAACAAGCCGATTATTTGCTCCTCCCGCTTGCGCTGCCCTGAGTTGCAAATGAAGCGCTCCTCCCACAGTGTTGCCAACTTAGTGACTTTGACGCTATTTCCAACAGCTTTTCAGACCCCCTTCTTGACTTTTTAAATCTTAAAAGTACCTAGCGAACATCTCAGAAACATCTCTGGTAACCCTTAGCTACTTTCTGGATAACTGTTGTCGACCTTTCCTGCAGGTTAGCTTAACACTCCGCCTGCGCTCCGGACCGTTCTTCAGGACATTAGGAAAGGGAATGATGTAGTGATGTGTCGGTTGCTAAAGAAACAGCTCTCGGAGCCGGCTCCCTGTTGGATTAACAAGAGCGAGTGACACACACCGCACCTGTGGACTCCTGAGCCGCTAAAAACGGCTAAATGTGTGCGTGCGGCGCGCTAAACACACGTGCAGCTTGCCCGATTGCTGTGAGACCGGGTTGGGGGGTGGGGGTGCAGCTGTGGTTGGGACAATTATTACATTAACTGATGGACTTGTAAATAAATAGTTTATAAATAAGGTAGAAATAAGTTCCTCACGCTGATAAATAACTAATCTCTCTGAGGACACGGTGCTAGTGTACTCTCCTACAGCACCTTGACACGACTCAATAAATGTTATGCAGCATTTTGTGAACATCAATTTATTTGCATTTATTTGTTATAAATGCCACTGTATAATTCTTGCTGTCAGTACTTGCAAGATATTGGTTAGACTGGTTAGACTTAAATGAGTTAAACCAAGGTCTATAGCCCTTGGGTCATAAACTATGAGCTATAAGTATATTGGTCTTTTTATCCTGGGAATCAGGAGTTATTTTAGTGATCATCTTGTTTCTTATTTTTGTCCTGATTGTGCCCTGAGCAATTTTATGACTGAATAAAAACAAATAAAATCAACATAAATTGATAAATCGTCCTAAATAATCGTGATCTCAATTTCAGTCACCATAATCGTGATTATTATTTTTGCCATAATCGAGCAGCCCTAGCATATATATATATATATATATATATATATATATATATATATATATATAGTAAAAATAATTGGACAGAAAGATTAACCCTGAGCTAGAACCACATTTGCAACTGTAGCTGAAGCCACAAAAATGCATGAAAATACGCAGACTGATAGCTGGACACTGGATGAATGGTCTCTAATACACTTTTGAAGCACGTCTGCAATGTTGTGGAGCTCCTAATGCTATTGGTTACCAATAGCACCACCACATAGTAACCACACCACCACATAGTAAGTGCACACACATATGGTTCTCACACACACCGAACAGTCTGGACTTTGCTTAAGCACAGTTGCACTACAAAGTCACTAAAATGTGGTTTGCACAACTCTGGACATTATATATATATATAAATATATATATATATTCATTTCCATTTAATGCTTGTTCAGCCGCTGTTTTGTATAGATATTTTTATTTCTTTATACATTCTTATACATTTACATACTGTGTATTTTGTTGTACAGTTACTTTATTCTCAACTTCAACTTATATATATTTTATCTTATTCATTCGCAGCTAAATTTACCTTTTATTCTAATTTGTTTTGTATTGTGTATTTTGTTGTAAAGCTATTCTATTATTCAACTTTAATTCAGATATAATTATATATTTTAATTGCAGGCGCAACAGGGAGTTTGCGCCGCTAAGCAGGGGAACAGTAAAGATGCAAAAACTACCGTTGTCTAAAGAAATGTGTGTTAACTTTGAAAATGTGGGCGCAATTTTTAATCGTCAAAAACTCCAGCAAATCAACCGGAAGGAAGGAAGGAAGCAGGACGTTAGAAGATTTAGCTGAAACTGTGTAATCCTTCACCTCACACACGGAGCCTTTCCTTTTACTCTGCTCTGATCACAGAGCTGAGTCTGCAGCCTGCCTCAGTAGAACGGGGACAGCAAAAGCACAGATGGTAACAGATGGAGAGTCAGACGTGCCCCTCCAGATATACGAGGACTTGGCATCGAGAAACTTTTTGTTGAGGATCCAGGCATGGAGGCAGGTTAACCTCTGAACCCATTTGAGAGTGTATCTGGGACTGCCTGTCTGTATCAATAAACTGCTTCTTCATCCGGTATCATGCAACACACACACACACCTCTGTATTTCACCTTCATGGAACATGTGACAGTTACCGTACATCTGCACAGCGGATTTCACAGAAAGGATCTACCAGGTACCCGTAGGCCGATGCCTTTTAGAAGCTGTTGAAGAAAAGGGTTAAATCTGATCCCACCATCTGCCTCCCTCACGTGCACAAAACAACTCTCAGCAGCTGATGTTCCCTTGTTGATGTTCCAACACTCAAAGTGTGGCAATAAATACAGTCTCTTGGTTTCGTTGTAAAGACTGATTTTTAAGGCAGGTTTTCTGCACTGAAAAGCATAATTGACACAATCAATAGTGAATAAGTCACTGGTGATGAGCTGGTCTGTTGGTTTAAAGCAGTCTTATATTCAAGTGGCACAAATCACATTTGAAAAAATCACATCTGTACCGTTCAGACTGTCATAAAAAAATCAGGGTGGAGGAAATACTCGACATTTTTTTCTGGGGAAGAATATGCAACTCCCAAACCCAATATTACCACATTATGCCCCTCCCCCCACACTCTCTTGGTGTTTAAATGGGTGAAGGACTGTAGAGCAAAACGCTTTGGAAGGCAGAAAGTTCCGATCATTTATCGTTCAATTTATTTGCTGTCATGTTTAGTCAATTCAGCATCCTACGGCTCAAGATAAGACTTTAAACAGGTAGGAATCAACGACTGGAACATTTTTAATAAAAAGATCATTGTTATTCACATACACTCCCTGGCAAAAACAAAAAAAAAGTGGATTTTCATTGATGATGATCTGACCGCCGCACGAGAAAGAAGACGGGAGCTGTGCCCACCGATGGCATCGTACTATAGCAATACCACACAAACCACATTGGGAACATCTATGTCCTGGTGTTCTGTCAGAACACTTGGCTCAGAGCCAAAAATAATATCAGATTCTGCCAACAAAATGGCTGTAAAAACCACGTAAATGTTTTCAAAAACTTTAGCGCTGCAACTACCAAAATTACAGACCTGTGAGTGTCTCAGGCATGGCATTCATGTGTGATACCCTTGTATGCTTCAGATTTGTATCTGCTGAACAGTGGTTATGTGTCCATATTAAACATGTTTAATTCAGTTTAGAAACATTTCATCAATGTAAATTGTTGCAAAATACAAAACATTTTCTGCAAAAATGACAAAACTGTGGTTGGGAAATGTGATCAATCAGTGAACGCTTCTCTGTGGTTGGATCTGAGATGAGGTGTGTTTATCTCATCGACATAAATATTGGACAATGGGTTTCCATAGCCTCCAATAACACGTTTTTGAAGATAAATGGGAGGTGGCCACCACCGCCATTTTGACCGTGTCACAGGTTCCGTCAAGCCCAGACAATTCCACAAAAGGGAAGAGAGGTGGAGCTGAGGGTGGGGCTGTAAGGCTGGGATCAACTGACGACACCCGGTCGAACTAGCTACAAGCTAACCTGAAGCTAACCTGAAGCTAACGTGGAGGTGGGAGCTAAGCTAACGGAGGTGGCAACCTAGCTACAACCGGAGTTAACAGTGCATAACACCTGAGCTTCTGAGTCAGAGATACGCCGGGCTGACCGCTGGGTAAAACCGGGTGGAACACAGAGGTCTCCGAGACCTCCACAAACCGGCAGCCGCACAGCAGACAGGAGCCGCTGCGATCTGAGATTCGCAGAGCTGCCGCTGGGGAGAACCGGGTGGAAAGGTTTCCATCCCAGAGCTTCACAGGCCGGCAGCCCGCGCAGCAGTCGGGCCGTGGCGATCAGAGATGCGCCGAGCTGTGGGGAAGGGAGAATCGGGTGGAAAACATCGGTCTCCAGAGATCTCCACAAGCCGATAGTGGGAACCCAGCTCCACCAACATGTTATATTTCAACCCATTTTCTAAAGTGCAGCATTATGTTAAATGCACTGGGTTTTACCCTATTACATTTAAATTTCATGGTTAAACAGTACATGTTAAAATCTAAGCTCAGCTCGGCAGTGACCTAAATACATAAATATAATTTTACTTACCGAAAAAAATGAAGTGCAGACTCCTTGGACGCTCTATTAGTGCAATTAATGCCACAGCAAGTCATTTTGTCCAACAATTGCACAAAAAATATCCAAAAAATTAAAATAAATGCACAAACGCTACAACTAATGGTCTAAGTTGAGGACTGAAAATGACGGAACAGTTTTCAGGCGAGACCGAGGCTCAGACTGAGGCCTTTACCCGGAGCTAGCTCTGTGGTCACGTGGGTCTGATGCTCATTAATTATACAGAATTTTAGGCTTTTAATACACTTAAACAGAAGAGTGAGAAAAAAATTCACCCCCCTCAGAGTTGTCATGAGTGTAAACTAGATCATTAAAACCAGAAACATGTTTTTGTACCAGGCTGTAAACATGTTTATTTCTGCTGTGAAATTGGTATTTTTAACATGGGAGTCAATGAGGATTTGCTCGCTTCTGACACCAGCCCCTAGTGGATGAGGGTGGAACTGCAATTTATTTCATTTCCGGGTTTGCTTCAATTTTTCACCCGCATTGTGGAGGCTTGGTTTATCTCTAATTAGAAATAGAAAACAAACGTTAAGACCTGCTATTAAAAATGTTTGGTTACTTGGTTTTGCACAACTGATACCCATTTTTTGTAATCTAGGAATGTGCTATAATGAGTTTTCACCCAGAAGGATTATTTTTACAGTGTTTGCAAAAACACCTTAGACATTACTGGCGTGGTCTGATATTGTCAAAGGAACAACAAAACTGTCAGATATGCTGTCTGGTCTGCTTCTTTTCTAAATTTGCCACAATCTGTCAATAACAAAAACCTTTTGAAAGCCATATCTGCGGGTTCTCTGAAAGCTTCCAGGGAGTTCATGACAGACTTTTATTTTAATAGATCCGATCATCTAATCTTGCAGTTGACACAACTCTTTCTTATTAATCTGCACACTGGAATCTTTAACGATGCTGTAGTACAACGTGAGGTAAGATTATCTCTTATTTATGTAACGTTAGAAAATGATAACTAGAAAAGTCCTGATGACATTTTAAAAAAGGGACCTGCTACCTGGCACAAGACAGAGCTAATGCAAATGCAAAAAGTACAGCGCACTCAAAGTTCGAAAGGGTAGCTAAATCTGCCCGAAATTGAGAAATTTTTTGATGTTTCTTGCAAATATTATTTCCATGGTAAATCTAATTGTTTAGGAAAGACATAGCACACCTCCCACTGCCGAGCCGCTCGTTTTGATGTATGATATGTGGGGGTGCACGCTGCCGTTTGAGACGTAATGTAGCTGAAAAAGAAAACTAAAGGAGGTTAACACTGAAAACTCCCCAGGTGCAAAACAATAAGCACCCTGCTTGCAGCAGCAGCAGCAGGTGCCTTTGTTATGCAAATCGCACACACTGTCTCCATGGAAATGGAAACCCAATAAAATAATAGATATTAGAACACAAAGCTTCAAGGGGGTGGGGCTTGTTTGATGACATCATAAAGGAACTCATAGTCTTCACTCTGTCTAAAATGTTTACAGTGATTCACCAGCTGCTATATTAGCTAAACAAAATGGTATGAACAAGAGCAAATCTTACTCTGTTCAACGTTCTCCACAACAGCCAGGATCTCTGCAACCCAGTAGCGTAAGCTAACGGTGACTGATTCACTCTCTGCCTCTCGGACTTCACTTCAACAAAGGACTCTGAAAGACTCAAAGGAGACCAAAACATGCCCAAAACGTTTGGAAAATGACATGCCCACACTTTAATGAGTATATTTCTGCAACCACAAGGCCTATCGGATTACATTTGGTCTCATTCTAAGGAGTTCTGGCTTTTAATCAAAGTGTTTGAACCATTCTTAGTCTGACCCCTCACCTGAGGCAAAGTTGCCCTGGACCCCTTCTGGAGCTAACACCCTGGCAAACCAGCCTTAGGAATCATGGGGTACGCAAACCCATCGTTAAAGTGGTGATTCAACGGATGAGATGTTTATTTTATTTATTTATTTATTTCAACACCGGTACACACACACACACACACACAGGACCGCCACTGACTTCTGTTCATTTTAGTGACTGGATTGTGTCTAACCCTAACCCCAGCTCTAACCATAACCGGTCTACTGATAACCCTAACCCTAACTAAGAGTTAATTCACCCCATGCCTCTTAAACTCTAACCATAACCGGTCTACTAATAACCCTAACCCTAACTAAGAGTTAATTCACCCCATACCTCTTAAACTAACGAGCAGAGCTCTGTAACACATGGCCACCATCTTGCTTGCCACTTACAAAATTCCTTCAGAAATTTTCTACTTGTAGTTCGTTTTCCCAACATCCTAATGATTATAACGACAAAACAATAGATTCCCTAAAAATATACGTAATTTCTTTTACCCGTGCACGGTGTATGATGAAATATGCTAGCTAAGATGTAACCACCTTCCCTGCGTTTAACATCAACTATGTAAGGCTTTCATAATCCTACCATCATTAGTTTTACGAACGCGACTGTAAACATGAAGAGAGACTGAAACAAATGAAGGCAGTTTACCGGTTTTGTAGAGATACTAATAATTGTCGCGTCATAGATCCACGCTGGATGTCCGTGGCCTACGCCCAGCTAATCCAAGTCAGCTCATCAAAGCGACTGTGTAGTTTATACTGTTAATTTCTGGAAATATCCATCAAATTCTTGCTGATAGTAAATGAAATGACGCCCAGTTGTTGAAAAGTGTTGAACTGGTTAACAAACCGTTGAATGCACCTTCTAATGTGCTGGAAGTCTGTCTGACGGCTTCTTATTAAAGCGAATAATGAATAGAGTCACAGTCACCATCTGTGTTTGAAGATGTTAACTGAGAGGACTCAGTAGGCACAGGTTGACTCCGCTTGACTGCATTTTCGCCATCTTCAGTAAATGTAGGTAGGTCGCTGTTCTCTGGCTCTTGAAAAGTCACCTTGCGTATCTGGGGATCTTCGGTCCCTGTTTTCATTTTGTCAAGCTGTATTTTCGTTTTAGTATGATCCATAATCTCTTTTACAAGTAAATCCTCAACATATCGAGTATGTATCCTAAAGTTACCAACTTCCTTCTCATATTCAGCCTGGAGTTTTTTCTCTGACTGGGTTAGTTTCTGTGTACTGGGAGGTCCCCATGGACGCCTGAAAATCTTCTCCAGCGTTAGCTCATTTCCTTTCTGGCAAGGGTTTCTTTCAGCTTTCAGTTCCTCAGTCAGTTCTTGAGTCGCTTTCTCTGGGCTTTCAGAATGAGCTTTGTTTTTATCCGCTTCGGGTTTAAAAACCATTTTCTTGGCCGCAGCCAGTCCAGACCTGAGAGACCTGAAAGTCCCCAACCAAGATTTAGGTTCTTTGCAAGCCTGGATGTCGTTTTTGTTTTTCAGATCTTCAGATTTGGCGTTTGCACCAGCAACGCCGGTCTTGTGATTCATTTCATCACATAAAGTCTTAACTTTGTCAACAGCGACCAATAATTCTTTCTCTGCGTTTTTAAAAGTGCTTATGTGCTCATGTTCCACTGTCTTTTGTAGTTTAGTCTGTTCTGTCTTATAAAACGTCATCAGCATAAACGTGTCACCATGAGCCTTAACTTCTTCATCCAGTTCGACCTGAAGTTTTTCAGCCTGCTTCTCAGCACGCTCACATCTTTTTTTAAGTTCCTCGTTTAAAAACTGCATATGCTCTAAAGATTTCAGTAAGTCTGACTTTTCGTCAGCAAAAGCTCTTTGTTCAGCAGCTATCAATTCACAGAGGCCGGCTTTCTCAGCTTTGAGGCATTTGATAAGGTTCAGGTCATTAATGTTTGCTTTTCCACGAACCTCTCGATTTTTACCAGGGTCCGGCATAAGGACCAAACACTGCCTTGTAGGTTCTACTGTTTCGCTTTTTAAAGCATCCTGTTGATTCGATTCACGGAAACGGTCTCTCACTGATTTCAAAGCCTTCATCAGTTGCTGGTACTTTACCTTGCTTGATAAATACTCCTTTATTCTCATTTCAGGTATTTTTTCTAATAGTCGAGAACTTTTTATCATAAAATGAATATTTCTAACTCTTTGTCTGGTTTTCTGGAAGAAAGTTACCATCTTGCTGCTTGTTTGAAGTTTAAGAATCTCACTAAGAGTTAAATCAGTAAAACTGTTTCTATCCGTTCTCTCAAACTATAAAGGAGAGACCGTATGTCTAGCTGTACTCACCGCAACGTTCAGTTGAGTAAAGACTTTGCCTATGTGACGTCACAGACGTATAGGGCCAACGCTGTCCGTACGTAAGTTACGCTGAATGCGTAGGGTACGCAGAATGCGTAGGGCGTCGGTACCTGCGTGGGGGGTGGGGGGGGGGGGTAGTAGTAGCAGCATAAAGCTCAGAAAACATAAAAATTAGTTTCCCACCGTTTGAGCCGTTGCGCGTTTTCTTAAATATGAAGACTGTCAGTCAAAATTCGGCCTAAATAGCTAATCTTATTATTTACAAACATTAACACCCCCCGGCAGAGTAATGGTACAGCCCAAAGTTTTGTTTTAGCTTCATATTATATGTCGATGGTTGGCTTCACCGGTATGCTTTTATTTGATACCTCGCGGCGCTGCTGAAGGTCCGACGATGAAGAGACAACGCGAATCTGGAGCAGAGGAAAGAAAAAATAGAAACAGAGATGACGCCCGTACGTCCCTGCTGGTGAGCTCGTCTTTAGCTACCTGGGCAGCCCGGAAGGTGACAGTTGGAGTCTGAGCTTCTGTGCTGAGGCTCGTAAACATCCCGGTGCTACTGAGCAGAGACTAGCTCTAGTAACGGCAGGTTACTTACATGCACGTCTTAGTTGAGCTTTGGAGACATGTCAGTCAGAAAATCTAATTACTGGATGAAGTGAGCCATAAATTCAATGTTCTAACAATAGTGTCTCATCTAATGATGCACTGGAGGTTTTACATGTATTAAAGGCATCTTTGAGAAAACAGAGACTCATTTATGTATCTTGAGACAGAGCCAAGTGTCCTCTTTTTTATTATCCAAACTATGCTCACCCTAATTCAATTATCTTCCCTTTTGGTCATGTACAAAATGCCACCATTGCTTTGTTTCATGTGTATAAATGGAGGATAGGTTTTGTCCTTGTTCCATAATATTAATATAACATAGTTGAATATCCTTTTACAGTGTGATTAAATTAAGGGCTTTACAGATAAACTGCAGACTAATGATGATTCATATTTGTAGTCACCTTTTTATCCCACTGTAAAACAAAATAAAAATCATTAGAAAATCCTAATGTGTTGTTACTTTTATTTAACTTTTGCTATTCACATTTTTTTTACATTTCAAAAACATTCACAGGATCAATGCTTAAATATTTACAAGGAGTTCCATGCAGCCAGGAGGGAGATTCTGAAGATGGGGAACCATGAAGAACCATTTTCAAACACTGCTCAACAACACCAGCATCCTGAAAAACTCCAGCAACCATCTGCTTCCACTTCAGCACACCATGTTGAACCCTCAAGCGACGGTACACAGACACAGCACACAGCGATTGTGTCAGAAGGTACTGTACACACACCCATATTGGAAAGCCCTCCAGCAGGTAAGGAGATTAATGCACCACCTCCAACAGACTCCGCCCTTTGGCCGTCAAATATTTCACACAGTGACCGGGTTGAAGTCGTGAGAAGAGGACCATTCAAAGTTCCAGCAGAATTTTCTTTTCCTAAGAGTTCAGATGGATCAGCCACAAAGAACAAATGTCCCTTGTTGTGCGGATTGTTGAATTGGCACCTAATCCAGATATCAAAGAGTACTTTCTGGGCTTTATGAATGTGGTAGAAACAACAGGGCTCAATCTCTCAAATGTTGTTCCTGACAAGTTTAGGGAACTCAGCATTTCCTTCGACATCAGCAGAGGTCAGTCTTATGATAATGGAGCCAATATGAAGGGAAAGAGACAAGGAGTACAGGCCAGACTGCTACAACAGAATTCAAGAGCAGCGTTTGTCCCATGTGCTGCACATACAATGAATCTGATCATATCAGATGCTGCTAAGTCATCTACGGATGCAACTGGCTATAGGGCTGCTTGATTATGGCAAAAACAATAATCACAATTATTGTGACTGAAATTGAGATCTCGATTATTTAAGATGATTTTTCAATTTATGTTGATTTTATTTGTTTTTATTCAGTCATAAAATTGCTCCGGGCAAAATCAGGACAAAAATAAATAAGAAACAAGATGATCACTAAAATAACCCGATTCTCAGTATAAAAAGACCAATATACTTATAGCTCATAGTGTATGACCCAAGGGCTATAGACCTTGGTTTAACTCATTTAAGTCTAACCAGTACAGACCCAAATACCAATATCTTGCAAATACTGACAGCAAGAATTATACAGTGGCATTTATAACAAATAAATGTAAATAAATTGATGTTCACAAAATGTTGCATAACATTTGATATTTGAATGTTCCATGGAGGCATGGTGAGGTGAGAATATTTGTGCCGCCATAGTGCCTGTATTTGATATAGTGCCTTCTAGAGTCCTGTGTTTTTGAAACGTACCATTTCTTGAGCACAGATTACAGTAGGAGAGCAACAGTTGCTATGGAGATGGAGTAAAGTCACACACGTAAGGCGAGTCTGCTGATGGGCAGAGGGCAGCTTTAGCTTCCTGCAGCAGGCTTTGATGCATTGGTTTGAATGTGACAGAAGAACCAAAATGCACATCAGTGTAGCAGGCAAAGGACATTTTCTGTTTGGATTTCTAAATTTTTGTTTATTTTTCTTAATTCTGCATGACATTAAACATTATTTTGGAAACCTTCAAACCCCTTTAACCTTGCATTGTGTGGTAATTTCCACACATGAATATCACCAACAGCAGGGGAATGTCAGTCTGGTGCATTAAGGGGTCAAGTCTTACAGAATAATCTCATTATTGCAACACAGATAACTACTGCCGCAACAATAAAGGGGATTGAGTTGTTTAAGAAGGCAGCGATACGAGCCGGTTACGGTGGTGTTCAGACTAGTGAGCGACTCATTAGCCCTGAGGGATGTGAACTTTATTCCTCCAAACTGAGTCCCCTCAGGAATCCACCCACAACAATTAATATACAATTATTTATCATTTTGACACATAATCAAGGTTTGAAACAGATGAAATCTTTCTCTAACAGATTATTGTGACCTTCTTTAGAATTGGATGTCTTGTTGTCAACAGGAGAAGGTCAGAAGGCATCAAGGAACTCAGTTACTTCCAGTTATCATTGGTTTTCTCTATATTATTCGTTGACATAAACTAAAAAGACAGCAGCATTATCATTTAAATCATTCCAATTCCATCTGCTGCCTCCATCCAACGTGGAAATAAACAGTGATTTATCTAAATATGTCATCAGCCAGCTCCTTGATTGTGTCCTTCAGCTAAAAGCGGGGCGAGATCACCATCAGCTCCTCCACATGAGGGTCTGCATGCATTTATTTTACACGCAGAACCAATTTCAATTTATATGGATCTAAATAGCATCTTTACTGGTCGTGACAATGGTCACAGTAGCACGTGATGACCATGTTAATCCAGAGGCCGAGGCTCTCTGCTGGTAGTCCCCCTCTCGTGAGCCGTAACTGCCCCCACACCCTCTCTGCCCCCCCTCCACTTAACTCTAATCGATGGGCCCTCCTCCAGTCGGCCATTTATCAGAGCAGCCCGACAGATCCAGAGAAATAGCCACAGAGGACCTGCCCCCTCGACCTCGTTACACAGAGCTCACACAAGCCAGACGTACTGGACGAGCTGAAGTGGCTTTAGTCACGGATCGAAAGAGGAAGAAAAAATGAACACAAGACGACGAAGAGGAGGATTGTTTTTAACTTAAATCCCACTAGTCCTGTTTATTTCTCCTGTTTCCTGTACTCAGGGGACGCACTCCCAATCCAGTCCCCCAGTGATCGCTCCGAGAACGTCTCTTCCTATAAGATCACATGTGCTGTTGATCAAAGCGACGCGGTGTGAATTACCCTGTCCCTGACACCAAAATCATGGTGCTACCAAAGCCCGGGGCTACATAGCCTTTACTACATCTGGATCCCAGAGAACCGTCCGCTTACATTTAGCTGCTTGTCTCTGATGTTATTTAACAAACCAAAGAGACACGGAGCAAGCCTTTACATTGCACATCCCCCAACTTTTTACAGGAAATGTTGGCCCCATTTAATTTAATGTGGATTTCTTGTCTTTACTTATGAGAAAATCTCTCAAACACCCTCTTCAGGCTGACTCACAGTGAGAGCTTCCACGGTAATCACATATCAAAATACTGATAAAGAGCATTTAGTAAAAAAAAATCATCAAAGTTTTCCTTTCCTTTGGCTGTGTTAGAAGTGTGTTGTATGCTGTAGAATTTAAAAAGCAGCTTAAATGTAATAATTATGTTTACGAGTTGTTGCAATACTCCATTAGCCAGGCAAACCATCGTAAACATGTAAATAAATGGTCTGGCAACGACCCACTGACAATCTACTGTTGTCTTTCCAACTGTCTCCGCATGCGATTGGACAGTGCTAGGACCAATCAGAGCAATGTACAATGTAACGTGCATTTCGCTATACGCTGCCGAAGAAGAAGAGGAAAATTCATCCTTTTTTGAAATACAGGACTTAGGAACGTCTATCGGGTCATGTCTCAAACAAAGACCTGCAGGTTAAATCATCCAAAGTGGATGTTAAAGCCGTTTCAAATGGAGCCTTTCCTGCGCCGATGCCATATTTGTAGTTTGTAGTTTGTCTCTGTTGCTAAACCTGCCTCTCTACAGACATAGAGCTCTATGATTGGCCCAAAAATTCTTCAGTCCAATGCAGAAACTGGTTGATCACCCCGGGGCCAGACTACTAACATGTGGCTTTACAACCACAATGTCCTCGGAAGTGAAAACACTTTTAAAAGGGAGGGGGTGTCCTAACTGTTGCTGTAGGCGTGTTGTGTGAGAGTGCAGTTATATACTGGTTAATGTATTTTTGGGTTCAGTTGCTTTCATGTGGCCTAATGTGAGTCCATTTAAAATGTTAAGTTGTTTGGTGATGTTTTGGAAAAGGAATTTGGGATCATTGGAATGATCAGCAGCGTTTCTTGATGTGACCTTATGGCGGTTTCCCAGGGCATCACAAGGAGGGCGGCATCCATTATTTTTTTGTTTTATTTGGTATTTTTTCAGTCATTTTTGGAAATAGTGATTAATTTTGATTAATTCACAGCTTTATGTTTAATTAGATTTGAAAATTAGTCATTTGACATCCCCAATTATAATAAATGTCTACAGATGAGATCAAACAAGACAGAGGAGAATTGCCTGAAGCTGTTTAACTTGGACCAAGCATTTTAGGTCACAGATGGGTGTAGCTTAGGGTCTCTGTCTGTACACCTTATCCTCCCTTGCTCATCCCCTTCCAAAGTATTCTGAAGGATTCATTTCTGGTTTTTCATTTTTTGAAATATGAGGCAGAAAGAGGTGTTGTCTGGCGAACCGCATGGTACACATGGAAGGGGCTGGGTGGAGTCAACTCTTTCTTACGTGCTATGCTAAAAGTTTATGTTGTGTCATAATAGGCTGACTTTATTCTTTCTGATCTCCAGGGCAAAACAACAAACACTGAGCAGCTTATTATTGTCAAGCAAATCATGCACACCTCAACTAGCAGCAGTCGTCACAAATAGCAGCTGTAAGACATTTTAGGTGATAGCATGTTGTTTTTCTGCTATTGAACTATTTTCTAATAAAGTTGTGTTTAATAAAGTGAAGGAAGGAAAGAAAAAACGTTTCCCTAGCAGTTTTTAAAAATTTCCCCATATAATCCGATTAATCGATTAATCGTGTCGAGACCACATCCGATTAATCGATTATCCAAATAATCGTTTGTTGCAGCACTACTTCACATAACAAAAAGGTTCATAAAAAGCTCATTTACATAAGCGTAGTGGTGTGGATGGGGCCTGGTGACGAGTGAAGCTATGAAGGCATCACACTTAGTGGGATCTGCTAGATACAAACCTACCTTTGATCCTCCTGGACTCCCTTCGTTGGCTGGTTTTGACACCTGCCTGGACCTCGGCCTCTGCTGACATCCTCCACCTCTGAGTCCCTTGTCCTGCTCACAGTAGATCCACCATTGGTTAGCAGCACACCCGCTAATCCTTGCAGCTCTCAGTGTCCAGTTCTCCACTCTCAGCAGGGTTTCTTACAGTTGCTCTTTGATGAAGAAAATCTCCTTCAAATCAATAGTGAGATGTCTGGCACTCCTCAATAAATAAAGATCCAGCATTGATAAGTACGTTCTGTCACAGTTGGCCCATCATGTTTGAGTAATGCAACACAGAACACGAGAAGGTGATTGAATTATGAGGTGAGCGATCCACTAGAGAGCAGCTTCACATCAGATCTGACATCCTCTGGAGTGTACCTGAGTTCTCTCTGTGAAGGTCAAGCATCACATGGTCCACTGCTGCTCTTTTCTTAAGGTTCACCTGTTGCTCAGGAGTAATTCCGCCTGGGGGAGACTTGCAACAATGATTGAATCAAATAAAGTTGTTCAGAGTAAGTCAGGAGGGGTTGTTATTCTTTGGCAGAGGACTTCAGATGCAGTTTGACGGCCCATCCCAGTCAGTGGCGCCGAGCTCTGCGGGACAAGGAGACAGTGATAATAAATGTTAAGCTGGAGGTGGTTAAACATTAAAATGACACATGCCCCCTTGTTCACTCATTACAGCATTAACATAGCAAATGGCAGGCACCGATTCATCAAATCAACAAAGATGTTGTTATCTCTTCTGGATCATCAATCCTTAATGAGCGAACTCTGGCTGCTCGGCGCCCACCCTTGAAGAAGACCTCTGGTGAAATATTTAACGCTCCTGTTTTATGTACCGCTCACGAGTAAATATAGAACAGTAAAGCATGACCGGTGCTTCTGTGCATGCGATGCTCATTTTCAGAAGACGGGTTGCTGATATTTCAATTCAAGTTCAATTCAAGTTTATTTATATAGCGCCAAATCACGACAAGAGTCGTCTCAAGGCACTTCACATAATAAAAATTCCAATTCAGGTCAGTTCATTAAGTCAATCAGAAATAATGTTTCCTATATAAGGAACCCAGCAAATTGCATCAAGTCACTGACAAGTGTCAGTGACTTTACAGCAATCCTCATACTAGCAGCTGTAAGACATTTTAGGTGATAGCATGTTGCTTTTCTGCTATTGAACTATTTTGTAATAACGTTGTGTTTAATAAAGTGAAGGAAGGAGAGAAAAAACGTTTTCCTAGCAGTTTTTAAAAATTTCCCCATGTAATCCGATTAATCGATTAATCGTGTCGAGACCCCTTCCGATTCATCGATTATCCAAATAATCGTTTGTTGCAGCCCTACTTCACATAAATTTCCGGCTCATGTGCAGAGGGGAAGCAGCGGAGAGCGCTGAACAGGAGCAAACTGTGGTGGGAATCCTGGCACAGCTGTCTATAAACTGGAAACCCCTCACGTTGTGTTTTAATGCCCTTGAATCATCCAGTGCTAACACGGGGGTTGTGCCAATCTGGCACTACGTTCGGCACAGCCTCCGTTGGCAGGGTGAGACGCCATTGTTGGAGGAAGAGGCATTCGGCCCACAATGGTGTGAAAAGAGCTGCAGCACGACGAGAATTGGGCGAGTATTATCCTGTGTGACATGGTGAGCGCATGTATTAAAAGAGTGACAATAAAAGTGTCGTTTCAGAAGTACAGTATGCCACCTCTTTAACCCTAACCCTAGCACTAAAGTCATCCTGATCTCACAGTAAACAAATGAGCCGCTGGCTGGAGGAGCTTCTACAGGAGTCAGTGTAATAACAAAAACACTCTTTTCATGTCTGCTTGTTGTAGAAATCCAACGTAATCGACTGGCGATCCTGACAAAACCACCTTAGTAAGAGAGTTTAACTGATCAGTCAGTGAAAGGCTTCCTAACCAGCATGAAACCTGCTGTGTAATTAGGCCATATGGCATTATGTTTTTATTTTACAGCAGTTATGGAGATTAGTCCACCAATATTTGTTTTTCAGGTTTATGTGATTCCTGGAGATCAGCTAAAGAGCCACAACTTAAACCATAACCTTTGACCTTGGGACCCTCTGGTTTAAACTTTTAGTGGATCTGTAAAAACTTGAGACTTCATGTATTTTATATAACCCTTAAATTTTCTAACGTTTTTGTCCTTTTAGCACAAAAAATGCACTTACAAATCTTCCATTAGAAATATTAAATAACATTTCATAAGTCCCATTTTTTAAACATGGATTTCATTCTTAGCTTCAGCCCTAACAAAATATGATAAAATATTTGTGTCTTCCTGAGATTTAACCACTTTATTGCCAGGTTCATGATAAAAACCAGAGCTGTGAAAAATATTTAAAAAAATGTAAAAATCTAATCATATTTTGTGTTTTATGTCCAAATTATCTGTTTTGGTGTTGAATTGTCACAGCCTTTGGGTGTCACAAAAAGCATTTATACTTTTGCTCACTTTATAGTTTATAGTTGTGTAATTTTCATATTTTCTAAATAAGTCATAATTTTTGCATTTGTGAACCAAAAATGCTAACACAATACCTCCTCATAGAACATTTCATAACTCCCAATTTTTACATGAAAATCATCCTTTGCTTCAGTCCTCACAAAATATAATAAATCATTTGGGCGTTCCTGAGATTTTACCTTTTTAATAGGGATGTGTATTGGTGAAATTCTGGCAATACAATATGCATCACGATACAATTCAATTCAATTCAAAAATACTTTATTAATCCCAGAGGGAAATTGATCGCTGTAGTAGCTCAGAATAATAATAATAATCAAGTCAGTTGTTGTATATTACAACGGCTGTTGGCAGGAAGGATCTCCAGTGGCGGTCAGTGTTGCAGCCAAACTGAAGAAGCCTCTGACTGAAGACACTCTTCCGTTGTCGGACAGTCTTGTAAAGAGAATGCTCAGGGTTGTCCATCATTTTCTTGATTCTCTGGAGAATCCTTCTTTGCATTATCTCCTTATTGGTGTAAAACTCTCTGACAGTAGGAAGTTTATTTTATGCAATTAAAGAAATTCAATCAAATCAAATATACTTTATTAATCCCTGAGGGAAATTAGAGTTTCAGTACACACAATTCAGAGATCAGACATACATGGTTAAGACACATGACAAGAATTGGTGACTGTGGTCATTCACAACCCTGAGTCGCACTACCTTAATAGAGATAAGGGTTACATGAGGATTGGTTCAGGTGGAGGGAAAAAGGCACTTCAGAGTTACCCTCCACCAGGAGGACAGCTTTGCTCTGCAAAAAAAAACCTCAGACAGATATGCAACAGACTTCACACAACATAAGTGTCCACTAGGTGGGGTGGTGGGTTGGGACTATCCCCGCTTCAGCTCCTGCAGCCACAATAAGCAGCACATGTCACCTCAGTGTGGATAGGGGGAGGAGCATTGAGAGTTGGAGGGTTGCAGTGACCCTGGAACATTTCAGCGGCCTTCCCACTGTCCCGCCAAGGCTGGGAAAGGAGACAGAGTTGAGTTGCCATAGCGATGACACATTCCACATATCTTCTGAGGGAGGGGGGGGGGGGGTCGTTGGAGCCTTGCAGGCTTAAGGGCGCCAGATTCCGATTAAAATTTGTTTGGGGGCCAGACAGAGATAATTTCCTCTCTGTCTTACCGTTTGTTGGTCCTCAACCTCTCAAAATCCCAATAATGGACATTAATGTATCCCAATCCGTGCTGATTCGTCCACTCTCTCCTTGATGGCATCCATCTTTTGTGCCAATAATGAATCTCGGCCAAAGTCCCAAGCTTACGATTCATCTCGACAATTATGTGAGTCTGTGAATTCACAGCGCGGTGCAAACCATCTCTGAGCTCCGGGATCAGGCCAATATTCCTGGGCAGCTCGTTAATTTTCCGGTAAACCAGGTCAGAGCCCTGCACTGAAGCCCTAGGCCCTCGGGTCGGCCCCGACGGCCCGAGGGCCAGGCTTCGGGCCAACGACTGTGCAATTACCTCGAACACGGGCCGGGCGCCTTTATTTTTAATCGAAATCATTAAAAAAAATTAAAACACTTAAACGCAGCAGTAGAGCCCTGCGCGGGACTGTTTTCTTCATCCCGCTCCCGCTGAATTTCTGACCATTACAGCCTGCAACCGCAACATGTGTGTTACACTCCCGCCCGCACCTGCAGCGTACATGTCTACTCCCGCCCGCAACCGCAAAACTCGGAGAAATTATTACCTCACAATAAAAGAGATGTATTGAGTTTGCGTCCTCAACATGTCATTATATAGGTTATCCGCTTTCACCGCAGCGCTGCGCTCCGTTTCAATCAGGCTGTACAGCAGGATTTCCCCTCGTAGCGATATTTTCTCTAACTCTGATTGCTTCATGCTATAGATCGTTGGAAAGCTGCTTTTATGTCCTTTTAGGAACCGTTGGAATTATTTGAATCTGATCAGCCATTCAAAAGTTATAAAATGGAGCATTTTGGATGACAAACTCGGCACGTCTCTGAATCTGTGTTGTGATTCGTTGCGCTCAAGGCAGGGAATCCCGGTGGCTACCGTAATGTATTGTATATGCACGGAAAGCCCCATTTTTAATCTTTTCAGCACTTTTGGAATTTTAATGATATCTTGAACTAGAGTAGGGATCGGCAACCTGCGGCTCTTCCATCCATCTGATGCGGCTCTCTGTGCTTGTAAAATAATAAATGGTTATTTAAATAAAATGCTTTATATTTTACTGAATTAATTTTATATCTGTAAGTCAATTCTATGTGAAGATTGTCTGCGTAAACCTGAACAGACCCAACCCAATCTTACTGTGAGACCGTGTTGGGTCACGCTTGTGCGTAATCATATACGCTTATATGAGCTGAAGAGGATGTGAGATTCTGGGATTCTCCTCAGACGGCTCCTGGATGTGTCGCACATTGGAGACAGGAACAAGCACTTTTCAGCCAAGTTTCATAATCGGGGAACATTTTCTAAGTGACAAGTCTCTCTGAGTGACAGGGTTTGGAAAACACTCGCTTCAGTGGGAAGAAGCTTCCCGCATGCGCTTCTGCGACGCTCGGATCCTGCATGTCTTTTAACACATTGGTCAGGATTGACGCACTTTGTTTTCATTTAGTTGGTTAAAAAAAAGTCGGGCTTGGGCTCGGGCCGGGCCAGAGAATCCTGAAAACCTTTTCGGGCCGGGTCGGGCTGGGGCTCAGATTTTAGGCCCGTGCAGGGCTCTAAGCCAGGTAGCCTCCAAGGCCAATGAGCAGGAAACCCGACACCAACACCACAAATATCCACACATCTTCAGAGTCCTCCACAGACAGCTGAGTTAAACAAATCAAGTTCCACTGTTTCCAGGAGTCCAAGATGTGTCCAACTGGGTCTGTCCCAGCGGGGCATCTGGGAGCCCCGTTTCCCGTTCTCTGTCGCAGCCTGGTCTAGCAGAATTGGAACAATTTGGAGTTTTTGCTGCAGGCAAGGGCTTTACAGCTTTTATACAAGAAATATTTTAGGTGAACTTTATGTATTTAATGTGCTTCTTGTGAAAATCCCTTTTGCTCACCACATTGGTGCTGTTGTGACAAAAGAACATCAGAAGCTTCTCTCACAGTCCCAGTTAACAGCAGACCTGCTTTACTGGTCTGTGTGGGAGGTATGGAGGCCGAGCAGCTTTATTTGTTTTGAGTAGGGCTGTAGCGAAGCCTCGACGAAGTCGACGGCTCGATTCTAAAAATTTGTCGACGTCAGATCCGGAAGTCGACGCACCGCGCCCACTTGTTGTAAATAGAGGAAGAATCTGCCTGTTTTTCCTCTAGTTCGCCCTCTTCTCCGCCTTCACTAACATCTCCGCCAAATACCGAAGACCCGGAACAACGTCCGTCCACTACTAGATTATTTTCCTGTTTTGCCCGCCTTCGTCTCCCGGCAACGGACAACAACTTCCGGGGTCAGATGCGCTGCTTCGTGTCTATCGCAGATGTAGAAAATCACCGGGAGCGCTTCTCCCTTCATTAAGGAGCTTCTTTCAGACATGAGGAGAGCTGTTTTGGTGGTAGCAGTCTCTCCTTCGTGCTGGTCTGTTTGCTGCTGGGTGTTTTTGGTTTATTTAAACTTGGTAACTTGAACTTAACGTTGGTAAAGCTACTGTTAGCATCTTCGCTAACAGCTTCTTGCGTTGGGATAAGCCGTTACGTTTTGGTTTAGACTTCATCTTTTTTGTGGTGTAGATCTCCCTTTTATTACATTTAGAGTGTTGTGGGTTTTCGGTTTAGTGTAAAATATCACCTGAGTTTGGTTTAACCCGTAACACCACTCGCCTCACGCACATAAGTGACCAAAACAAAGCAGCATGGAGACACTCCACCTTCTACCACCTCTCAGGCAGCAGCCTGCACTCCCAAGTTCTACATGTCACCAGAACATAACCAACCGCAACACAATAAACGCAGTGTTATACAAAATGGAAGGCCTGTAGTGTGTATTCTCTTACAGTAAGAATTTATCAATTTTTTTGAGGAATTTATTTGAGATTTTCTGGTTTTTGTTAATTGTGCAATAGAAAAATAATCATTAGATTAATTTTCTAAATAGTCATTAGAATAGTCGACTATTCGATAAAATAATCGTCAGAATAATCGTTTTAAAAATAATCGTTTACCCCCAGCCCTAGTTTTGAGCCAACTGGTTTGAAAATGTTTCGTGTTAAAAAAGCATCTAGAGTGCTCAGAAATCTGCTTGGGTGCTAATTATTGACAACTTTCATTTAAAACGACCAAAACATCATCTGAAGGTGGACGACAGCTAAATGATCGGGTTCTAATGGAATTAAAACATCTTAGACACACCGATACTCTTGTGAAGTCTGGTTTCAAAACAAACTTTAAAATCATGAACAATATTCTTCTCCAGCCTTCAGAGAGTACAGACGCTTTTTTTCTCAGCTCCCTTATCGGCTTCTCCAAGGCTCTTGTCCTGTCTGCCTACAGAGCACTTCTCTGCATTTCTCCTGAAATCACTACTCTATTTTGGAAATATGGACTTAATTAACTGGTCATTCAACGCGATTGACAAAATTTTTTCTACAATGAGAACGGAGAAGGGGGCTCCCACCTGTCCCGAGGGGACATTCGCATCGGGATATGCACTCGATTCTTGGGAGGTCTGGCGAATCGTGTGCCTCTCTCAGCTGTCCATCGAGGACGTGGAAGATTTGTGGATGTTCGGCCTGTTGATCACTGGATTTCTTCTGATTGGAGTGGGAGGATATCTGGTTTTCTGGAAATTTGGGAAGACGGGAGCGATTGGAGTGCGACCCGTGCCCACGGAATGTGCCGCTCGGGCGGTGACCTCACAGACTGGAACGTTACTCGAGGTGAACCGTAAGCTGGACAATGTCCTCGCGGCATTGCCTGTGATAGTACGCAAGATGGATTTGATCTCGGAGAGGGTCGCCGGACGATGCGGGGATGTGGAATGTAAAATTGGCTTCACTGGTGGACATGAATAACCACTTAGAGACTCCAAGGCGGAGAGGAAAAATTATCTCTGCCTGCCCTAAACAAAGTCATGTTTATCCTTATCTGACGCCATAGCAGCCTCTCAAGGCTGCCTCCACACCCCCCCACAAAAGGAGGAATGCCGACAGATGCTGTGTCCCGACCTTCACCCTCTTCCTTCAGGCTGACATGTCTGCGGGAACTTCAATGTGCTCTCTGGTCCTCATCTCTCCCTCCCACCTGTTGGTCTTCAGCTGGTCGATGCGCCGCAGTGGCAGCTCCCATTGGAGGCTTCAGGATCCCGCCCAACCCCGCCTCCCCATCGGACTCTGATGTTGTATCTGTGCTGTTTTGTGCTTCCATGTTGAAAGGAGTTTTTTTGTATAATAGAGTTACTCCCCGCTGGGGCTAACTCTGCTATGCCTTTTTTTTACCTACCCCCACTTATCCTCATGTAACACCCTTTTCATCTATCTATTACGGTAGCGCGACTCATGTTGCGAATGACCACAGTCACCAATTCTTGTTATGTGTCTTACCCACGTATGTCTGATCTTTGAATTGTGTGTACTGAAACTGAATCTCATTTCTCTGTATGTCCTGCACATGTGGTAGAAAATGACAATAAATGGCTTTGACTTTGATCTAACATTTACTAGATCCTGTCTCATTTCTGAAACTAGAGTCCAGCTGTTGGAGACCTCCAGTCTGCGTCCAACCTCAGTGTGACCTGATATGTTCTGCTCCCATCATCAACCTCTGGTAGCTGCAGCTGACTCATCATTACTAGTTATGGTCTGGATTTGTACGCCGTGTGTCACATACCGCGTGGGCTTTATGAGGTTGATGATGTCACCCAGGTCCGGCGGCGGGGAGCTCTCTCCTCTGGACCGTCTCAGACAGAACACTGGAGGTATTCTCCATGTCACAAAGAACCTTATCTGAACGTAAGTTTCATTAGCAGTGAGAGAGATCTGCCTCTTTGTGTCAGACTGAAGAGCGATTTAATGTGATGTATGGCTGCTTTTCATAGCCAGTGCTATCTAGGTCACCCAGACTCCTGGTCTGCTCTGTGTTTTAACCACCGTCTCTCAGGATCTGGGTCAGAGTTAACGAGCATCGCTCATTTTCCAGCTTCTCTCAACAGTTTGGGGATGTTGGAAGCTCTTGACAAAAGCCACCATTTATTAATTTGCTGGTTTTATTGCTGCCGCTGAAAACCTCCGTGAGCAACAGCAGTTTGACTTCGTCTTCTTCCATCAACCGCGTCTCTGTGTGCCCAAACTTCACAGACGGTATTTTGAGCAGTTTGTCTCCCGCTGCAGTCAAAGATCCTGCCTCACACAGGATTCATTCAACAAAAGCAGGCAGGTTGTAGCCTAAACCTGATGCATGGCTGCTCCGTCTCCCCGAGCATCAGGCTCATCAATCGGCGCGAACGCAGAGCAGCATATTTAAGTGTTTACAGCCAAGATGGAACCAATCCGAGCAACAAGCAGGTATGAATGATGTCAGAAGAGAAGCACGCCATAATTATCTAATTAATGTATGCCCCGTTAATCAGGACTTTGTTCGCCATTTAGCAATAGAAGTGAATTTCTATTTGATTTACGTTGCAGAGAAACAAAAGGTAACAACAAGTGACAATTATTGCTCTCTAGCCATCTCTGTGGGTGAAGATAATTCATTAAATGTGTTTTTCAGTCATGTTTACAGTCTCAGTGTTAAAATGGGCAATCACTGAGCATGAGTTGCTTTTTAAATCGGATCATTTTTGGATATTCTTCGCGAGCTGCAGTCTCCCAGCGAGTGACATTTCCTCCTGTGGCTGATTTTTAATCGACTTCACAATCAGCCTCATATTGTGAAACAAGCGAGCCTTGGCGCATCCTGCCACTGATGAGTAACAAAGGTTGAGCAGCCATCCATCACTGGATACGGCCAATTACACCGCCATTTACTCTGGTCCCGATGGAAGGTGCAGCCTCTGAGTGTGCTCAGACGAAAGGAGCAGCCCCGGACCCACCTCCTCTCCTTCACAACCTAGCGGAGAAGGGGAGGTGGTGTCAGGGCCTGAGGCTCGTGCTGGTCATCTTTCTAACAATAAGGCTCCCAGCTGGTGTGTGTGATGCGCCTGTCGCAGCCTGGCCTAGCAGAACCTTCCCCGAGTAGTTCTGCTGTGGTACCGTGTGTCACCTGCGGTAGAAACCAGACACTGATCAACTCCAGTTTAAATTAAACCTTTTGTTCTACCCTTTCAGCTAATATCAGCTTCATAATCAACAATATGTTTGAGTCGCTTGTAAGTGGCCTTACAAGCGTTTAATAGCCATTAAATCTATGATAAGGTTAATGTGCTTTGGTGGGACTAATTAGATTCGTGACGGGCGTCGGGGTCTCTGCTGTAAAGCTGCAGTCTGCTCCGGTAGCCTCCTGCAGCTCTCATGGATGTCGCACGTCAGTGAAAACGTTCACGTTGAAGGAAGAAGCTTTATACGCAAATATGTGTAAACTTCACTAACTATAACCTGAAAGTAAGTCTTGACAGGATGAGTGCTTTAAAGATTATACGGAGGTTGAAGAACCGGAACGTTTTCTTTGTCAGAAAACTGAGAACAGAGCATGTTTTCAGTGATAAATGAGGCCCGTTCGTGGGCATGGCTAGCTTGTAGGTGGCAGTAGTTCCCCAAATCAACGGGCTCTTTGCTGAAAAACATTTTCATGAGGGGGAATAATTTGTTGATAGACAATAATCAGTCTAACCGTCGTGCTTTTCGTGTGATCTTCCACACAATTGTTGAGCTTGTAGTGAACAAATGTAAACAAAAGTTGCACACATGATGTCAGAGCGTTTTTAACGCTGGCAGTGACATAAAACCCAAAACCACATACCGATTTTCACAAACACTGGCCGGCAATGAGGAAATCACAAATCTTCACTTTGGTCGGAGTATTTGAAACAAGTGTTTTTGGTGTTTATTTGTTGTTCTTGGTGTTTATTTGTTTGGTGTTTTGCCGTTTTATTACTTTTCACGTCGACGCCGACCAAACCATAGAAACAAATCTTTGTTTTGTGGGACGCTCGGCCATGTGTGTAAAACATTCATCAGCAAAGAAACGGGAGCCTGAGATTCAATTAAAGAAGACCGGAAGTAGATCACTGCAGTCACTAACAACTATGTAGTCAAGTAAAATAACTGACATGTGAGTGTGTATGTGAACATGTGTGTCAAACATGTGTGCACGTGTGCATGCATGTGTGCACGGGTATGTGTGTGAACGTGTGTCACATGTGTGCGCGCGTGTGCACGTGTATGTGTGTGTGTGTGTTCATGTGTGTGTACATGCATTTGTGTGCATATGCGTGCATGTTTGTGTGTGTGTGTGTACATGCGTGTGTGTCAAACGTGTGTGTGTGTGTGTGTATGTGTGCACGTGTGTTTCAATCATGTGTGCACGTGTATGTGTGTGAACGTGTGTCAAATGTGTGCACGCGTGTGCACGTGTATGTGTGTGTCCATGCGTGTGTACGTGCATATGCGTGCATGTTTGTGTGTGTGTGTGTGTGTGTGTAAATGCGTGTGTGTCTGCATGTGTGTATGTAAATATCTGTGTCAATCATGTGTGCACGTGTATGTGTGTGAACGTATGTCAAATGTGTGCGAACGTGTGCATGTGTATGTGTGTGTATGTACATGCATGTGTGTCTGCATGTGTGAATGTGAACATGTGTGTCAAACATGTGTGCACGTGTGTGTCAATCACGTGTGCATGTGTATGTGTGTAACATGTGTCAAATGTGTCCATGCGTGTGTACGTGCACATGCGTGCATGTATGTGTGTGTGTGTGTGTGTGTGTGTGTGTGTGTGTGTGTGTGAGACTCATGATTGTCTTCAGTAATTAATGCCAACATATACACAAGAGCACTACTATTCATTGCCTGGACTGTATATCAGGCTTGGATTCATAAATGTAGTCTAATGTAATCTAATGTAGTCTAATGTAATCTAATTCCTGTTTATGTTTGAATGAAGGGAATTACGTGGTTGCGCTGCCGAGAAAAATGGAGATAAAAGTGAATTTAGGATGATCAATTTCAATCTTTTTGAGTTTTGCCTGAACGACAGTCTCAAAAATTCCCCCCCCCCCCCCCCCACACACACACACACCCATTCTACTTGTTTTAAAGATGGAGGCCCTTTGGCGATGGATCAGTGCAAAGTGCACACTAACCCCCAAATTCCACTACCTCCGCTCCGCTCCGACACGAACGCCGGAGCAAAATCGGTCCCGTTGTAGTCAATCAGAGCAATTCCACTACTGCGGCCGTGCTCCGGCAGTGCGGCGCCGTGCGCCGCCCTCTGTTCCGGCATCCGGCAAAAATAGAATCGATCCTATTTTCGCCGGAGCACCTCCGCAGTAAATGGACAGAAATCACAACCGCCCAACAGGAAAAGGAGCAAGCACAACTTCCGTTTTTCACAATAAATCGATAAACAAAAGGCGTTTTTTGTTTCATATGCACAGGTTTAACAACTTTTAACAACTATCAATGGCGGCTGAAGTTTAAATGCACAAAAGTAAGCCATAAATACAGTTTCTACTATCAAAGTAGTCACACTTTGTTGATCCAAACACTGCTGATCTCTCAACACAAATGATGGGCAGATTAAACAGTTCATTTCGATGCTTCTCCCACACAACGGGTGTTTGGATCTAACTTCCGTGTTTATTGCTCGGACTGTATCGCAAGATCTCGAAAATCCCGCGCATGCATGTTTACGCACCTCAGGTCTCCGCACCAGAGCGGAGCCGTTGTAGAGCGGGTACCAGTAAAAATTGAGTTCGGAAGCGAGCGGCTGCGGAAGGCGGGGGCGGACCGGAGCGGAGCGGAGATAGTGGAATTTGGGGGTAACTCACTTGTCTTGCTCTGATTTACTTGTTTTTTCAGGTGCAGCTGGTGAACTAAATCAGCAAACCGAGGCTTTGCTGTGCTGGTGTCTGAGCTGGGCACCCAGCTAGGCATGTCTGTAACATGGCAGTCATGGTTGGCATGGAGGGCAGCTCCTCGCCGCTCGCTGGAGCACTCCTGCATGTACGTATCACCATCCCAGCTGCAGGATACCCAACCAGATTCAGAAAGCATAACTGTGACATGTTAGCAGCAGAGGTCTCCAGACCCAAACATCCAGCATGTTTTGGAAGTTTGCATTTGTTCTGCAGCCACGGCTGCTCTAACAGACACATTCAGGCTAATAAAGTGTCACACGCTCCCTGTGGTGAGAGTAAACAATGGCACAAAAACAAGATGGGCTCCACTCCCTCTTCATTTGTTTAATCACGCCCGTCGTGTAGAGCAGGTCTGGAAACGAGACTCCTGGACCGATCTCACAGCAGCTAATTGGTGAGTTGGGCTTTCCAAAACACCTCATCTGATGATCCTCCGTGGCTTCCCTGAGGAGTCTTTAATTCACTGTTGATTTGGTTTGTTGTTGTGCTTCGTCTGTGTCGGAACAGTGTGTTAAACGGGCTATTCACCACTTTGGGACGGTGGGAGAAGGAACTGGGTGGGCTCCAGGAAGCCTGGCAAACACTTCTGCCCTTCCTCTGCTGCTCTATTTCTTCTCCTTTTGATTTGAACCAAATGAATCATTCCTAATGCTACAGTATTTACATTCTTCCAACTCAATCCACCCATTTTCTGCTGCATAATCTCTGTTTCCAAAGAAGAGTCTAAGGCTGCAATCCCTTCGTCTTCGTCTCTTTGTCTTCCTCCGCTTATCCGGGTCCGGGTCGCGGGGGCAGCATCCCAACTAGGGAGCTCCAGATCGTCCTCTCCCCGGCCACCTCCACCAGCTCCTCCGGCAGGACCCCAAGGCGTTCCCGGACCAGATTGGAGATGTAACCTCTCCAACGTGTCCTGGGTCGACCCGGGGGCCTCCTGCCGGCAGGACATGCCCGAAACACCTCCCCAGAGAGGCGTCCAGGAGGCATCCTGACCAGATGCCCAAACCACCTCAACTGTGTCCTTTCGATCAGGAGGAGCAGCGGTTCTACTCCGAGTCCCTCCCGAATGTCCGAGCTCCTCGCCTATTCTCTAAGGCTGAGCCCGGCCACCCTACGGAGGAAACTCATTTCGGCCGCTTGTATCCGTGATCTCGATCTTTCGGTCATTACCCAAAGCTCATGACCATAGGTGAGGATTGGGACGTAGATCGACCGGTAAATCGAGAGCCTGGCTTTCTGGCTCAGCTCCCTCTTCCCCACGACAGATCGGATCAGCGTCCGCATCACTGCAGACGCCGAACCAATCCGCCTGTCGATCTCCTGATCCCTCCTACCCGCACTCGTGAACAAGACCCCGAGATACTTGAACTCCTCCACCTGAGGTAGGACCTCTCTGCAATCCCACCTCAGCCTTTGGTTGTAGCAGACTATTAGCACAAAGACACAGACATAAGTCTTTTCCCCTCTTCTCTTATATGCTCTCCAGACCAAGCTAATAGCCAAACTTCCTTTTTAATTACACGTGGGTCGTATAAGAGATGAAAACACATGAGTGGTTTTCTGGGGAAACAGAGAAACAGTTTCACAGAGCTGTTTTGATCATTCGAGCCATGAAAAGCAAAAATTTGATCTGGAAATGCCGCAGACAGGAAACGTGATCAAAACAGCTGAGCACAAAACAACACCTGAAATCTGCATAGAGGTACTAATAAGGCAGGGGAGCCTTGCTGAAAGAGAAACGCTCCGTTTGTCTGCTGGTTGTCACACTGCGTAACACAAGCACGCACAAGGATAGATCCTCTTAATGAGTCTCATTAAAGGGGACGTTGTAGATTTCAGGCGTCGCTCTTTTGAGTTTTTGCTAATGAACCTTTCAGATGAGCCTGTTGCCTTGCTGGGTTTGAGGACTGCTAAATAAAACCAGGTAAAAAAATAATGATATGTCTGCAGCTAGTACCAGTACTGGAACGGTTCCACCAAAGGGTTCTCAGATCCCTCGTGTGGGTCTCAGGGCCTCGTTTGACAAAACATTCTCATGAAATAGTTGCAGAACTGCAACAGGCAGCCTGTTTCAGGAAGTCAGGAATTGTGCTATAAATGAAATCAAGTTAACTGCTCAGCAGGAGGAGTACCTCAGACTCTTACACCCTTACTCAGTACCTCAGAGATCCTCATCTGTGCCCCAGACAAGCTGGTTCCCAAAGTCAGAGACTCTCTTGGTCAGCTTGTTTCTCACACCAAACCTTCTGTCAGGAATCTTGGCGTGACCTTTGACCCGGCTCTCACCCTGGATTCTCATGTCAGTTCTCTTGTTCGCTCTTCCTTCTTCCATCTCAGGAACGTTGCTAAGCTGAGTCCCATTCTGTCCCGCTCTGAACTTGAGACAGTTCTCCACACCTTCATCTCCTCACGCTTAGACTACTGTAACTCTCTTTTCACGTGTCTGAGCAGAACCTCCCTGAACCGTCTACAGGTGGTTCAGAACGCCTGTGCTCGGCTTCTGACCAAGTCCTCCAAACACACCCACATCACCCCGCTTCTCCTCCAGCTTCTCTGGCTGCCAGTCAACTTCAGGGTTCATTTCAAGATCCTGGTTCTGGTCTATAGGGCCTTACATGGACAAGCACCATCTTACATTGGTGATCTTCTTAGTCCCTACACCCCCAGCAGGTCCCTGAGGTCCAGTGATCAAAGCCTACTGGTTGTGCAGCACCAGGCTAAAGGTCAAAGGTGACAGATCATCTGCTGCTGTGACCCCCAGACTCTGGACCTCTCTCCCCCTGAGCCTGAGATCAGTGGACTCAGTGGTCTCCTTTAAAAAGCAGCTGAAGACTCACTTGTTCAAGCTGGCTTTTGTATGACCTTCTTCACCTCTCTCTCTTTATTCTGCTCTCCCCACCTATTCCACCTTCCTCAGGATCCACTGATTTCCCTCTTTCCTGTTCACTCTCTCTCTTTCTTTACATTTTTAAATCACAATTGTTAATTTTTGCTCATTTTAAATATATTTTTAAACATTTTCTAAATGCTTTTTTATAAATTTTTTACAGTTTTTGTTTTTGTGAAGCGCCTCGTGATTTTTATCTTGAGAGGCGCTATAGAAATGATTTGTATTCCTGCTGCAGAATAAAATGTCAGAACAAGACAGATTTTACGAGGTTGGGAAATGTGGAACAGCTTCTAGGAGAGTTGTGACAACAAACAAATAAAATAATTAACTGTGAATATATTCAGACCAAATTAGGACACTTTCAGACTAAACTGCATGACTAGCATGTGTGATCTGGTCATTCCTGTCAAACCTGCTGCTAATATATCAAATGGACCAATTCTGTGAGATTCCAACAGAAAATCAGGATATTTTCTTACAATTTTGTGTCTCAAACTATTCGCTGAAAGAAAGATTCGTCTAAAAACAAGAATAAGAAATGCTTTAAAGGGAAACTAATGATCTTTATGCGTGTTGGACTGGACCGGCCAGGGGTGGAAATCATTCTGATTGGCTGTTCAGCAACTTTGTGAACAAGAAGCAATCATCAGCAACAAAAGCAGACTTCGATCATTGGTTCTATCCATTTCTCGCCCTCATTTCACCAAAACAAAGTTTTCACGAGTGAAGAGAAAGCAGAAGGTGACTGATAGCCTGGGTCACTGGATAATTGAATCCCATTGCTCATTTCTGGAGGCGTGGATCCCACAGCCCTGCTGGCAGACTGACGGGTCCTCCTGGTGTGTTTGACGACAGTTTTATGTTCTAGCACCACTCAACACCCCCCAGTCAGTGCTGTGCATTCATAATGCTGGTTCAGTGGATAAAGGGACAGTCCGGATGTGTTAATGAGAATCGAGGAGGTTTTTTCTGAGGATCGGGATTAGGATTAGGGTCACTGAGAGCAAATCTGAACTTTACCTTTGACGACCGTCTTTTGGAGTGTTTTTTAGGTATGAATAGTGATCTACACACGTTCGTTCATTCTTTCTTATGTTGGAAGTATTGAGATGTACATCAGGTCAACCAGAGCTTTGCACCACAGAATTCACAGCTTGGCTTAGATATCACACTCACACGAGTGTGATATCTGCTGGAAGAACGGTTGTAGCACCAGCGAGAGGAAGGTGTGTGTGTGTGTGTGTGTGTGTGTGTGTGTGTGTGTGTGAAAGGAGGACATCCTCTCTAGTGAATACTGATTGGGTCTGGCAGACAAAACGCCTGGAGTCTCTGACAAAAAGCTTTTCTGCCTTTCATGTATTTTCATTTCATTTCTTTTGATTTCTGATTGTTTTTGTTGTTTGAACAGAAAGACTTTTGGTGGAAACCTACGACCCACGTTCTTCACCTGCTTAGACACCGTTACCCAATATCAGGAGGTTCGTATTAACATATCCCTGTGTGTTGACACGATTCAAATAAAACTTCCTTCAGGGAGGATCTTCTGAGATTACGGATGAGGTCATTCCTGAGTGTTGTGGTATTTATCAGACTGGTCATGATAAAAAGAACAAAGCTTTTCAGACTTAAAGGGACTTTACGGAGTTTAACATTTTTATGCTCGCGATTGCCCCCTCAGGCCAAAAGCGTAACGGCAGCTTCAATAGTAGTCTCGTGCACGAGGCGTGCATGCTGTACGTGCACACTCCTTAACGAAAATAACAGCTGAGACAGTCCCGTGTGCATGTGTGTGTGTGTGTGTGTGCGCGTGTGTGTGTGTGTGTGTGTGTGTGTGTGTGTGTGATGCCTGGAGGACAGAGGACAAGAGAACGTGCAGCTAATTAATTAAATAATTTGGTTCTGTACCTTTCTCTTCAGCACAGCCGACAAAGGTTTAAGATGGGTCAGTCCTCCTGCATGCTCAGATCATTCCCTTCCCTTGCTTGAAAAATTGTTCCAAAATGAAAGTTGAACCCACATCTTTTTATCTGTGAATTCAATGCCGTTCGGCGAGTCTCAAAGAAAAATTTGGGCATCTTACTGTAAAAAATATACCATTAATGTAAAAAAGAAACACTAAATAAACTATGTTCACATCCAGAGTTGAACCTGGGTCTTCTGCATGAGAGTCAGACATCTTACTAGGTGAGCTAAAGCACCAGTGACATTATTTGTATCTGTAACATTTATATCCTTGATGACAGCTGAAACAACGTTCAAAGAACGGTTCGGAGTGAAAATGGCTATTTTGTTGCTAATTTGCAGGAAATATCTAGAAGAAAGTTCTACAGAAAGTAGCTAAGGGTCCTCAGAAATGTAGCTAGCTTTGTCACTAGGCGTTAGGAACAGCGACAAAGTGGCACTGCCTCTCTCTCTGCTGCTAAAGCTACGGATAGCAAATGCTACGGGCGATGCCTGAGCGTGAACGCGCATGAAGCAGCCTGCTCGACCCGAGCATCTCTCTTTTTCTGTGATTTTACAGAAAAACAGGCAATCACAGTAAAAATGCCAGGGCTCATTCTACAGGACCAGGGCATTGCAGGAGAACGTATGAAGAAGACATTTATTATTTCTATACATGTTTTGGCTGTCACACTTCCATAATGCCCCTTTAATGCAGGTGAAAGCTTTCTGCTTTTACCAGACCAACTGTTGATGGTTAATTTGCTCCTGATTCTCATTAGCAGCATTGGGTCGTGGCTTTATTTCCTCTTGGCAGTCTGTTTCTGTCA
>NC_091751.1:67270164-67290164 GCF_043380555.1 Nothobranchius furzeri | reverse complement strand
TTCATTCATCTTTAGGTGTGAATGAAACAAATTTCAACAAATATTTTTTGTAACATTTCATTTACAAATAATTTATTAGATGTCCACCTCAGTGGACAGCGTGCATTCTGAACATGAAATATGGTGGCTTGGCTTACTGAAGTCCAAATGGAGGGGCTCAAGTACAATAAGGTCTTCAGCAGCTGTGCTTAATAGCAAAAAATAAATGAATAACAATTTTGAGTACCTGTCCGCTGTAGTGACCATTATGCATCAAAGGGTTAAAATAATGACTCAAGTCCGGCTCAAGTCCAAGTCATGTGACTTGAGTCCACACCTCTGCTGTTGGCTTTCTGGAGAGCATGTTGTCATTAGCTGATGTAAAACCATGGAAAATAAGTCAACACTAGAGATCAGGAGCTGCGTATCACCTCACAAATCCCATTCTGAAAGGTAATCTGGACCATAATCTGACACTTTGACATCTGATCAGAAGATTCCTATTTCAGAATGATTCCGTAAAAAATTACAACACTACGAGCAGCAAACCTGATAAAAGGGTCATTTTTAGCTCGGGAAGCAGGTAAGACAGCTGCAAGAACGGCAGCAGGAGAAGAGTTTACAGGAAGTAAACTCTTCATTTGTACATGGCATTGACTCAAGCTTTTGATAAGGATATTTAAAGCAACAGCGTCCTGTTAGCCAGTCAGGCATTTTGGACAATGGAGGATTGTTAGAAGTGGATAGTGTAACGGAATGAAATGACTGTTTTCCCTCTCCTCTGACACAGGACTAGTCTGCATGAGATATGGTCTCGAGGTCTCGTGCATTTGCTTATAAACTGCTTCCTTTCAGCTCAACAGAAGAATGAAGAAAGGACTCTCTCCTTTTAATTAATCAAAGAACTCTATTTTAATAAAGCTAATCCATCAAAGTGTTAGTCAATAATAAGATGTGACCAATCTGTGAAATGAAAATATTAATTACTTTATTATAATCCTATAGAATATAATAAGTAATATGACTTTAAATGTTTCCACTAGGACTGATCTCACGTAGCGTTAAGACATGACACATTGCTTTACTGATCCAATCAGAATCTGCCAGATCTGACGGAGGCGTGGTTTTGGTGGTGTTTGGTAAATCTGTCATCTTTTCATTCGACCATAAACCAAAACATCCGAAGTATAAAACTATGCCCACGTCATCTCTAACGCCAGTTCAAAGCGTTCTAGAGAAGTTGTCGGAGTGGCCAATCCGTAACTTTCCTCTTCAGCTAAAGAACCAACGACAAGCTGGATAAAATCTGTTGCTGATCCAGCTGCTGCAACGGTTCCTTTCAGAATAAAAGCTGAACCAACACGACCCAGGTTTGGGTCTCGCTAGATGCCAACAAAACTGTCGAGACCCCGAAGTATCTCACAGACTGGTCTGGCCGGAACCGCTGCTTTTCCTACCAGCTCGGTTCCAGAAAAGGTCAAGCTGGACCTCGACATTCCTGATCTAGACGGGGACTTCCGCTAAGGTACGTAGACCGACAAATGGCGTCGAATGTGTTTATGAACCTCCTAACCAAAGCTTAACGCGAAGACATCACCTTCATTTCCCATCAGAACCAATCGCTTCTTCGGATTTGCTGGTTCTGATCAACATTACACCTCACCCCATTCACTGTCTCATCCAACTTAGTTACACCATACATTTAGTTAGTTAGTCTAGTTTAATCTGTTTAGTAATAAATCTTTAAACTTGACTCTCTCTCTCTTCTGTGAATACCATCCATCCATTTTCTGAACCCGCTTGTCCACGCAGGGTCACGGGGGGGCTAGTGCCTATCTCTGTTATCTAATCCCTGCATTAAAAAGTTCCAATCTTCTGGTTTAAAATAACCTCACAGATCCATAAGGTTGATTTCATATTTACTATGGAATCCTACGCCTTATGGCTCATTAAATAACATGTAAGTTAAATCATTACAACAGCCTCAGAGTTATCAGGAAGAGTCGCATCCTGCTGAAGGACACTTTTGTGATGAATCTAGACCATGAATCCAAATCTAACCATGTTTCCTCCCTGATTTAATCTCAGGATGAGCTCCCTTTAGGGAACAAAGCTAGCTTGTGAAAGAGGACCCTATCTCTAGGCCTAGAGCGCAGGACACATCTTTGCCCCGAGGTCCACAAGCAAGTTAATCCAAATCTCCTTTCATTATTTTGATTCATGACTTCTTCAAGAGACTGGACTTAAACAGCTCGAGCGCAGAAAACACTTTCACTACCTTAAAGCATAAATGTAACAGCTTCATTTGTTTGTTGCGTAAGTGGCAGATATTTGCTGTCCTTTTTATCATTTCGATATTAAAAAGGTGGAAAAGGCTGGAAGGTCTAAAAAGATTCATTGGGATATAAACCCCCACGAGAACCGCGTCTGAGAGCTGAACTACATCTCAATTACCTCCAGGGGACTGCCGAAGTACAGCAGCAGGAAAATATGGCAGATACAATATTTAAATTGACTGTCAGTGAAGAAAAATGCTGCTAAGCTCATATTTGATTACATATTTCATAAAACACCACCGCAAATGGATGCACAGCCGTGCAGCTGCTCCTGCAGCTGGAGATCCGTTAGTAGACCAGGCCAAAGGGATGGACCTCACCGCTCAGAGGTGATGGATGCCGTGCTGCCTGCACACAGCCTCCTGTAGTGCATCTGTGTGAGCAGATGAATGGGGAGGAGAGGCTGCAAATTGGGTCACACGAGCGGAGCGTTTCTGGGTAATGTGGTAAAAATGCTGGAGGTGTGCGGTTGGGTGGCTGCACGTGTCTCCAGCTGGAGCACAGCGCCTCGGTTTGCTCGTTTGTAGCAGCTCTCCAGCTCCTGGCTTTTAGAAAATTGAAGCTTTTTATTTATAATAATTAGATTAGCTCTATTTTCTGAGGAATCCAACTTTGCTTATTGAATTTTAAATAACTGAGTGTGATTCGCAATCTTCACCGACAAAAACTGTTAGAAAATCCTCATTTTAAATTCATGTTGGATAAACACAATTATTGTGTTTCCTGTCTGTTTGGTTTCAGTCTCAAATGCTTTGTTGCACTTTATACCCCGAGTAGCTATAACACACTGAAGAATTTAAACATCAACTCTATTTTTTTTCCCAGTTCTTTAATGCAGCATCAACACAAGTCTACACACAAAGGAGCAGCAACTTTAGCATTAGCCTGGAAAACCTGAACGCCCAGACTGAGACTCTGGTTTATGGAGCCAGAAATGACCCGACTGACAACGTTTCCATGACTCTGGCCTCATCTGCTTGCTGCATCAGTCAGTATTTATACCAGGAGTGTTTAATAACCTGCATGGAGTCTAAAATGTTGCTGATGTTGTAGGTCAGGAGTTTTCAGCCTCGTTATTCAAGGAGCATTGAACATTACGGACAGCATTAGCTCAGGTGGTAGAGCGGGTTGCCTCATGATCGGAGGGTCATGGGTTCGATTCCAGCTCCCGCCAGGGGTATCCTGCTGTTGTGTCCTTGGGCAAGACACTTCACCCAACTTGCCTGTGTTAGTGGTGGTCAGAGGGGCCGACGGCGCCAAATGGCAGCCTCGCCTCTGTCAGACCTCCCCAGGGCAGCTGTGGCTACAAGTAGCTTACCATCACTAGCAGTGTGTGAATGTGAGAGTGCGTGAAAGCGTCTTTGGGGGTCTTGAATTATTTTATTAAAATTATTATTATTCATACAGAACTAGAGTCAGAAGCAAGTGAAGTTGTCCCTGTTGACCAGAACCACCTCTGTACCACAGCTAGAGGCTCTGTCCCTGTCAGCATCATCAATAATCTGACCTGACAGACCCAGATACAGACCATGATTGTTTCATGAATGCTATGCTAATTTATGACTTGTTTTTCTTTTGCTGGCTGCAACACAAATGACCCTAAAGTTTATTAGAGTACACTTCTGCTTTTAAATCCAGCCGCCATTCATAATCTGACCCGCTTCATCCTCACTAGGTCTGGGAGCTGGTGTCTATCTCCATCAGTCCCCCGGTGACAGACGGGAGACACCAGGACAGGTCTCCTGTCCATCACAGGGACACATAGGGTCACACACTCACTCGTACCTAGGGACGGTTTGGAGTCTCTTGTTAACCTGAACTCCATCTTTTTGGTCTGCAGGAGGAAAACGAAGAAAACACACTGATGCATGTGTGAGAAGAACCCTTCTCAGGGTGAAGTAACACTGCACCAACATGCAAATCCAACCATCAAACTCTACGAGCACCAGTGTATCTAACAGTAGAACGACCATGGCCTGTATTTGATATAGCGCCTTCTAGAGTCCTAGAGCCCCCCAAGGCGCTTTACAACACAACCAGTCATTCACCCATTCACACACACATTCACACACTGGTGGGGATGAGCTACGATGTAGCCACAGCTGCCCTGGGGCGCACTGACAGAGGCGAGGCTGCCGAGCACAGGCGCCACCGGTCCCTCCGACCACCACCAGCAGGCAAGGTGGGTTAGGTGTCTTGCCCAAGGACACAACGACAGTGACAGACTGAGCAGGGCTCGAACCTGCAACCTTCCAATTACGGGGAGAGCACTTAACTCCTGTGCCACCGTCGCCCACTATAATAACCATGGTTGGAGATGGATGGCTACGCTTTTGAATATTACATCACTGGATGACAGAGCAGCTCCATTTCACTCGTAGTTTCATAACACAACTCCTAGTTTTTCTTTGTAAATCATCCGAAGGAAAACTCTGCAGGTAATTTCATTGAAAGGATCAGTCATTAAAGAGCAATTCACCCCCAAATTAACTTTTTTTTGCTGATAAACTAAATAAATGAGTGTCTAATCGTGCTGCAGACACGTGTCGTCAATAATTTGGCACTTCAGTGCATCTTAGTTAAAATTTAAATATTCTGCCTAAAACTGGCAGTGTTGTGCCGTTGTCAGGTAAAAACTCTGCACTGTATTTGAATTTAAATCTGCCACCGCTATTGGCTAAGAGGTATGCTATGATGTAAATTGGTACATTATGATGTCACAATGCTGTTGTGAGCCTGAGTGTGAGTGTGTATTTGTTAGCAGCTCCGCCCTCTCGGTCTGCCTGGCAACAGCATTTGTTGCATTTTTCAAACATGAAGTGGGAGTGGCGTAACACTCTTGTAGGGGGTGACTTGCTCTTTAAAGCTCACATTCATTGACAGAACGTGCACATGCTTTATCATCTCGTATCACATCACATCCCCTGGTCGGAGCTTGTCTGTCAGCCCACGGCTTTCTCCGCTCTGATCTAATTTCATTAATATCGGCGTGTGGGAGGCCTCCTTTGGGTGGTGGGCGAACGCACGACGAGGCCAGGGGCGGGGGCGGGGGTGGGGGAGGTCCTTCACCTTGGCACAGATAAGAAGACAAACTGGATTTGAGGGTGGATAGATCTTGTCAGCAGCGCATGCCGCCTCTTGGCAAGAGAAGAGAAGTCGATACAGAGCGGCTCTTTCTTACTGCCTAAGATTTCCAGAATCTGCAGCTCGGCGGTCTCGTACTTCAGTAGATGATGGAGGATTTCATTTGATGCCAACTGGCTCAACATGAGTGGATCTGAAGGTCATTGAGACTCATTTCCAGCCCGGAAAGCAAGCGGCTGCAGACAGAAGCTGCTGAATCTCTACTGCTGGCTTGTTTTAATGCTGCGAAGCAGACCACAGCCTTGGGTTGGTGCTGATGCTTCACACATGAACAAAAGGATGTGAGTGGGTACAGTGGTAGAGAGTGTGGGGGAACCTTGAGGCATATGGCAGGAGGCCCCCACGCCTCCCAGCTAATTGAGCGCTAATGAATCATGGGTTTGGCGTCTAACATGTCCCTGGTGATGGCTGGTGTCATTGATGCATTGATGATGCCCTCTTCTCGGGAAGTGGAGCGGGCAGCGATGGCCGCTGGGGTTGAACGGGGGAGGGGAGGGGGGGTGCTGACACTGGCGGCCTCCAACTGAACACTTCAATCATTCACCAGATGTTACAGAGCAAGGCACGAGGATCACTCGCCGCTCGGCTCGGCCCAGTGGAAATAATTGTGTGGCGGGCTGGCAATTCATCACCCTATTTGAGTCTGGAAACACAGCACGGCGCCGGGGTCGCTCCCTCATCATCTGCTCAACAGGGTCGCTGCTGCAGCAGCCAAAACACTTCAGCTGAACGGGGCTTCAAAAGTCTCGATCATCAGTAATCACTGGAACATTCATGTGTTTTTATTTAAACTCGGATAACTTTGCCATTGTTATTTTTCCATTTCAGTGTTTAGCAAAAATAATTGACCTCCTCTGTAATCAGGTTTAAGGCGTGTAAACAGAACGGTCACATATTGCCTGCATGATTGGTTATTGGAGAGCGTTGAATGAACTCATTTATACAGAAATAGAGCTGCAATTTACAGCCTCATTACAAAGAGAGGAAAACAAACCGTGGTAATCGCCTCTTCAGTTAAGGGATGGAAAAATAGACCTTTTCCCAAATGTATTACTGAAACATGTCCATGCTAAAAAATACAGAGAAAGCATCCTAATTCACCTATTTTCCACTTGTGGATTTAATCATTTCCTAAAAGATGTCACTGAGAAGTTGACCCTTGTTTCACCCAGAGGTGAAAGCAGAGGTGGAACCAAACCCAGCGGCATGTTTATGGTCACCTGTTCTAAACCTCTCGTACTTTTGCTCACATTTGGTTTTTTATGTTAAGAATGAAATCTGACGGGGATACGGTCCTGGTTTTAGTTGTTAAAATTAGCCGGTTTGGGTTGTGTCCCATTCAGACGAATGTGAAACTCTAAAAGCAGGGTGAAGAGCTCTAGGACATGCGTGGTGATCATTTATCGGTGGTCCTGTCTGGGTTCTCCCTGAACATTGATAAATGTTATTTTTTGAACTAAATTACAAACAGGGGCGTGTCCAGAGAGTGGCCTGGGGTGGCACATGCCACCCTTGGAATCTGATTGGCCACCCCAGGTGCCACCACACTAATTTACCTTTAAATAGACTTTTCATTGTCCACAAAAGGCTTGGGGGTAAAACAAAAAAAGCACAACCATTGGTGCCACCCATGCACAAAATTGTGCCTCACCTGGGCCACCCCATTTTAAAAGATCTGGACATGCCGCTGCTCACAAATCCTCAAAAACCTTACACAGGGGATCTCTTCACGAGTGATGGGATTTATGTCTCTTTCGTGGGAGCCGTTCATTAGTCGGTCGTTTAACTCAAAGCGTCGTTCAAAAGACTGGCTCCTTTAAAAGAAGTGAAGCCCGGGGGGGGGGGGGGGGGGGGGTATTAAGAGCAACGTGTTCCTCCAGTGTCCGTTAAGTCGCACGGTGTTGGGTAGCGCTCATCAGACGTCCGTCACAGCGGTGTTTGCTACCGGAAAACAAGATGAAGGGCTCTCTACAGGGACTCTGCTCTCATCATTCATTTTTAAAACCCGTTCAAAAGATTTGATTCGTTTGTGGACATCACATCACTGCCCCCTATAACTGCTCTGTCTTGCGGAGGACCTAATTTGCGTCTGTGTGAAACACGCATAGGAAAAAAAGAACGACAGAAAGAACGACCCCCCCCCCCCCCCGCCGTGACTAGGCTCCCATCTTTCACGTTTATCAGCCTTTCAAAAGAATCAGTTCGTTTGCGAACGTCACAACTCTACTCTTCACCCTGAATTTGAAGATAAGCAAAATATGTGGTTTAGAATGTTTATTTTTACATTTGAACATGTAGAAATAAATAATTAATTTGATTTGTCAACAGTTCTGTTCATTACCTGACAGAATTCATGAGAGAATTTCTAGGCGCAGCCGTGGTGTGGAGTGTGTCGAGTTTGGTGGCAGGAGAATCTCGTCTCTGCTTTTTGCGGATGATGTGGTCCTCCTAGCTTCATCCAGCTCTGACCTTCAGCTCTTGCTGGGTAGGTTCACGGTCGAGTGTGAAGCGGCTGGGATGAGGATCAGCACCTCCAAATCTGAGACCATGGTTCTCGACCGGTAAAGGGTGGCTTGCCAACTCCGGGTCGGGGGAGAGGTCCTACCTCAAGTGGAGGAGTTAAAGTATCTTGGGGTCTTGTTCACGAGTGAGGGTAGGAGGGATCGGGAGATCGACAGGTGGATTGGTTCGGCGTCTGCAGTGATGCGGACGCTGAGCCGATCTGTCGTGGTGAAGAGGGAGCTGAGCCAGAAAGCCAGGCTCTCAATTTACCGGTCGATCTACGTCCCAATCCTCACCTATGGTCATGAGCTTTGGGTAATGACCGAAAGAACGAGATCGCGGATACAAGCGGCCGAAATGAGTTTCCTCCGTAGGGTGGCCGGGCTCAGCCTTAGAGATAGGGTGAGGAGCTCGGACATTCGGGAGGGACTCGGAGTAGAACCGCTGCTCCTCCAGATCGAAAGGAGTCAGTTGAGGTGGTTTGGGCATCTGGTCAGGATGCCTCCTGGACGCCTCCCTGGGGAGGTGTTTCGGGCATGTTTCGACCTAGGACACGTTGGAGAGGTTACATCTTCAATCTGGTCCGGGAACGCCTTGGGGTCCTGCCGGAGGAGCTGGTGGAGGTGGCCGGGGAGAGGACGGTCTGGAGCTCCCTTGCTGGGATGCTGCCCCCCCGACCCGGACCCGGTTAAGCGGAGGAAGACGACGACGTTATATTTTAGTAGGAGTGGGACTCAATAAAAATATATCTAATTAATCTGAATCTTTGCAATTAATTAATCTTGATTAATCACAATTTAAGCTTTCAAGAAAAATTAGTGAGGTAAAGAATAAAAAAATAGACCGACATTAATATTGTACACTCAAACCAAAACATCAGAAAAGATCTGAAAGTGTTTAGAAACATGGTGCTGAACTGTGAGAGGTCATTGTGAGTGCTGCTGTCCTGTTACTGTTCCTTTGAGAGACGCGTTGGTTGTGACTGGGTCAGTGGAAGCTGAGCTGCAGCTTTTATCCCAGCTGCTTGTTGGGCTACTTTAATAAAACACTGTTAAGAACAGAACATCATTCTGTCTGCTGCTTTCATTGCTGCACAAATGTTACAGTGATAAGAATTGAGAGAATGGTAACTGTTGGCCAACACCTTGTTATGTAATATATCCCTGTGTTGTTGGATGGTGGGCCAAGCTGGAGCCCAAATGTTGACAGATTAAGGAGAAATATTAGAGTTTTGTCCCTGGAACAAAACAGGAACATAAAGAAATGATATGGAGAAGGTTTACAGAGAGGTGAGATGATTGAACACCTATGTGTGCTTGGAGCTGAACAATAATGAGGCCTAATGGGCTCGATACACGGGAGGCGACAAACGGCCGCGATCAGCAAAATTCTTTGCTGTCGCTTTTATTACCTGACACACGGTAGGCGACCCGCGGCAGCGGCCAGCGGCAAAGCCATCGACATGTTCTGTTCCGTGGCGAAATCGAACCTTCCGTTGTTTTGATTGGCTGTGTCAGGTTGGAGGGAATTAAGGTTATTTAAGCGGTTCAGAGATAAAAAAGGGGTAGATATGATGTTTCACAAGGTGCTGCTAGAGTTGTGTGAAATCTTACTTCTGATTTTACTATATATGTATATATATATATATATATATATATATATATATATATATATATATATATATATAATAAATGAGAACGGGTTCATCCCATTTTACAAACCAATACTGTACAGTTCTGGGAAATCCATCACAGCAAGTATCAACTTCTCCATGTTTGCTCGGAGGTGTACGGAGCATCCTGTCCACTCATTGGTCAGTGAATGAAACCTCCGTTGATTGGTCCTCGTCCGAGCGACAGCGATGAAAAGTTGAAAATATTTCAACATTCTGGGATTGCGTCGCCTGTGCACAACACGTGCACGAGAGCATAATTTCACACGCACGTTTTTTGTGTTTTGCTTTGTCGCGCATGTCTCATTGAAAACGAATGGAAGACAGGCGATGTCGCCTCCCGTGTATCGAGCCCACAAGGCAGGAATCCAACAAGATAAGCAAGAATTTGGGTCTTTCTGCAGGAGTCATTTGTCTAGAGGTGGGCTTATAGAGGTCACCAGTTTGTCAGAAAGCCACACACACACACACTCACATGCACATGCACTCAGCAACTCAAACCTTCACATCCTCCACTGACTAACCCCACTGAGATGCGGCTCCAGGTGTGAACGGGTTGAAGATGACAGCACTCTGAACCAAAAACTTCCACACTGGCATACAGGAATTAATTCCATCATATGTATTTATACTTTTATTGTGGTGGGATAATGATGTCAAAGCTGCTGATGAAGACTTCCTTGGTTCAATCAGACACCGAAGGCTCTGGCGAAATTGGATCCAATTTAGCTCATTTGTCCATTTTTATATGTTCCCAGCTCTCTGAATTATTGCTGTCACATTGTCGTTGCCCAGCCTTTTCTGTTTTTCTGTTGTGTGTGTGTGTGTGTGTGTGTGTGTGTGTGCGCGCGTGTCATTCAGCTTCCCACAAAGCTCTACTATCTGAGCAATCTCCCTCTTTTGTCCAGCTGAGACAGGCGGCCCCACCTCTGACCTCCCTCCACCGGGGCACGTCTTCATTAGTGACCGGTCTACATGTCATAAAGGCGACTAGCAAGATAACATGTGGGACTTGATTTCAAAAGCTTATTAGAAACTGCTTCAATATAAAATATGGGCGATCCCAAAGTGCCACGCTGACAATCTCTGGCTTACTAATTGTTAGGTGGTCTTGGAAAAAAAACCATGCTTGGCCAAGTTTATGATGAATGGATTATTTGAAGGAATCCAAAAGCTGTGATGGAGCACCAGGCGTCCAATCACAGTCCAGAGATGACGTCAGAGGATCTTTAGAAGAATGTCTAAACAGCAGAAAATGGCTGTTCCAGATACATCAGAAAGGGTTTCACTTTAACGTTTTACAGAAAGTGTGAAAGGGAAAAGGGCAATTTGGTCATAATTGGATGAGAAATATCTCCCATGTGTTTGATTTGCTGTCACCAACTAAATTAGGAGTCTTGATTCCACAGAGAGAGCCACCAACGAGCTCTTAGTGGGCCGTTAATGCTCTCTAGTGTTTGGTTGAGCTCCATCTTAAGCCCCGCTGCCTTGGGATGACAGCTGAACTGTGTGTGTGTGTGTGTGTATGTGTGTGTGTGTGTGTGTGTGTGTGTGTGTGTGTGTGTGTGTGTGTGTGTGTGTGTGTGTGTGTGTGTTATAACTGAGGAAGTGAGGATCTGTTCTAAAGTAAAGGGATTATAGGAGGCAGTCTGGGCAGCTGGGTGAAGTAGCCGTGAACTTTGGCACCAGAGTCTGAACGCTTGACTTTGCTTCCATCCCATAATACACAAGATACTGTAAGCATGACTCTACTGGAATACAGTGAGGCCATCACTTGACCGGGACTCAAGGCCGGATTGTAATATGGGCAAACTGGGCACAGGCCCAGGGGCCCACAGCCACAAGGGGGCCCACGCAAGCAGCAGTATTTTTTTATTTTTTTGTGCAGCAGTCTTAACGTTGGAGAAAAATGTTGACAAGTAATAAAAATTTTGCCCACATTTTCTAAGTTAACACACATTTCTTTTAACATTTTTGCATCTTTACTGTTCCTGCTTCAGCCTTCTTCCTGCTGCTCTAAACAATGAAAGAATCATTTCATTTTCTGTTCCTCACTTCTGATTACCTTCAGTGGTGTCTGTTTGTTGCAACCACCAGGTACAAAAACTAACTTGTTTTTATTTGACTATTTTTCTGTCCTGCCTGTTTATTCAACACATTCTCACACCCTAAGCGTCGGAAACAAACGCTTGGTCAGCCACCCTCCACGTCAGACCCCAGACGCCAAAAGTGCCCTTTTTCGTTACTTATGTGCGAAAAGGGGTTTTCCCCTTTTGTAACTGCAGATCCCAATGTAGCGTAAAACTGACGTGATTAGATATCCGCTGATGCGGCACAGAACCACCTCGTTTAACCGCACCTAAACCTTAACGTTTCGCTATTTATAACCTTCCCCTCTCCCTCATCCTAACCTTAACCCTCTTGCTACCTAAAACGTTACTCTCACTGTGATCAAGCGTTTGTTTCCCATGCATTCTGACTCTGACAGTCAGAGTCTGACTGTGAATTTTCGTATTTGCCGCCCAAGGGGAACGTTAGAACATACCATCTGGCGAGGGGGAGGTTACACATACCCTCTACTTTTAACCTCCACCGTGGTAGTTGAAACCTCCCCCTCGCGTTGGCTCAGTCCAAACTCGACCAATCATGAGGCGGCTCCCGCCGTTCACTTCATAGAGCCGGCTTTTAGAGCGATCGACACATCACTAACGTGTTCCCTGGCAAGATTGTTAAGGTTAGGATAGGGGTGAGGGGAAGGTTAAATAAGAGGATGAGGTTAAGGTGAGGTACAATGAGCTTTTTTGGTGCCAGTGTAACGCTGCATTGGGATACAACGGTAGCGGACATCCCATCGCTTCAGTTTTACGCTGCATTGGGATCTGCAGTCAAATAAGGGAAAACCCCTTTTCGCACATAAGTAACGAAAAAGGGCACTTTTGGTGTCAGGGGTCTGACGTGGAGGGTGGCTGACCAAGCGTTTGTTTTTGACGCGCTGGCAGTGAGAACGTGTTGGTTTATTATCTTCCTGCATCTCCTCTCAATCCTAAAGAGAAACTGCTACCTGGCTTCATATATACTCACCTTATGAGTTACCTTTGAACTGCAGTTCTAAAAGATCTACCGACCGCAAAATCAGCAGAGTGTACGCCGGGCACCAGAGGACAAAACAAGTGATGCGCCCCGCTCCACAGCAGTAAAACCCATGAGGCACAAATAAAAGACAGAAAACATAAAAAGTTATGAGCCGACATGAACGATCGCGTGTTAAATTTGTTTTTGAGGTGGCGACACTTTGAGAATGTTACTGTGGCCGTGCTCAGGGCGCATCTGCCTGGAGCGCGTCAACGATCAGAGCTCTGCGCCTCTCAGCTCTAAATAATCCCACCAGAGGCCACCTGAATAATCTAATATAAATAGAACCATGATCGTTTTTGGGCTAAAAAACGGTCTACAGTCCATCTTCCCTAATGTGTTTGTGGCCCTGCGGATTTTTCTAACTCTACCTGCACTTCTTATATGTACCTCTCAACGTAGGACTCTTTCATAAGGATACCGCACCGTCAGCTACGTCAGCCCAGACAAGAGCAGAGAAAATAGAGAAAGAATAGAGGATCATCCTGTCTGGATGTGGATGGAGATTACATTTTACAGCAGCCTGATCATCATTTAAATACATAAACCATCACCTGTCTTCTAGTCCACGCTATCAGCATTATTTTAATTGGTGTTTGTGTGTGTGTGTGTGTGTGTGTGTGTGTGTGTGTGTGTGTGTGTGTGTGTGTGTGTGTGTGTGTGTGTGTTTTCCACTTCAAACACTGGTCTAACCAACCAGACCAGCGTGTCCAGTAACATATTAATGTTACAATTAAACAGTTTCACTTCATGTAGGCTAGGAACGTTTCACCTGCCGTGGCCCGACCGCTTCTGCTCCACATAAACTTTGTGCGTGATCAAATTTCTCTACAGGTGCTTTCTGAGCTGAAAAGACTATTCTGCCTCAGACTGGATGCGTCATGCGTCTCCATATTAGAGACGGGAACAAGCGCTGTTCAGCCAAAGTTTCATAATCAGAGAACATTTTTCCAAATGACACATCCCTCAGAGAGACCGGCTTTCCAGACCGCTTCAGTGGGAGGAAATCGCATGCGCCGTGGTTCTGCGCTGCGCTCCGAACCCCTCTGCAGATCTTCAGCTCACTGTCCACCGTGGGCGCTCCGAGCCGCTCTGAGCACAGTGTCCAGTATAAAGCTCTGATGTTCTGATGGGAATCATTTCTTGATTGATTTAGTTACCTCCGCGATGTGCGTAACGATTAAAATGTCAGCTCATCTGTATCAGTGTGCGTCGGGGTAATTCTTTCAAAACAACCAACATCCTTGAATTTATCCGTCAAAATAAACAGTCAAATGGAAATATCTGTAACCTGTTATTTAACTGTTTTGCCTTCTTGTGAAGATTGTTGCAAAGAGAAACAATTAAACTTGATTAACCCCAGAGCCTCAGCTTGTCAGGAATCTGGACTTTGATGAAATTGTAAATTAATTTACTAATAGAAAGGCCAGAAAGCAGTTTTGCTGAAGGCAAGAGTGGAGACCGACAAGAGGAGACAAAAAGAAGAGGAAGGAGACAGGAGACAAGAGGAAGAAGGAGACGGGAGTCAAGAGAAGGATGGAGACAGGAGACAAGAGGAGGAAGGAAACAGGAGACAAGAGGAGGAATGAGGCAGGGGACAAGAGGAGGAAAGAAACAGGAGACAAGATGAGAAAGGAAACGGGAGACAAGAGGAGGAAGGAGACAGGAGACAAGAAGAAAGGAAACAGGAGACAAGAGGAGGAAAGAGACAGGAGACAAGAGGAGGAAGGAGACAGAAGACAAGAGGAGGAAAGAAACAGGAGACAAGATGAGAAAGGAAACGGGAGACAAGAGGAGGAAGGAGACAGGAGACAAACAAAATACATGCAGATATTTAACCCTTGAATCAACATAAGTAAGCGAGTTTTAATATTGACAATTTTATGAAATGACCAAAAAGTGCTTCTGAATGGCAGTAATGTTGGGGGAAGCCGAGTGGAGTGTGTGTGTGTGTGTGTGTGTGTGTGTGTGTGGGGGGGGGGGGGGGGGGCTAAGCACTTTGTGCCCAGGGGCCCCTGCAATGATAATCAGGCCCTGCCGGGACTCTTTGGTAGATTGGTTCCGTAAAACTCTCCCAGTAGTCGGCCTGCAGCCCAGTCCCTACCCCTGTTTTGTGTGAGTGTTCAAGCAGAAAACACAATGCATCAGTGGAGGCCTTTGTCCCAGTAACTAACTGGTGATGTTGGCTCATATTCAGGTTCATCAGAATGGTGGTGGGGTGAACAGCATATCACTAAGAAAGAAATCTGTTCATCTTAGTTTTGAGACACAACACTCTAAAAGATGCATGGTAAAAAAAAAAAAAAGTAGAGTTTGGACTGGTGATTCTGGCCCAGCATGGTCGGGTTCTAGAACTAGAGGTGTGGACGCGAGTGACAGTACTGATGTTTGGCTTGGACTAGTCATAAAAGGCTTTGGATCCGCTGGCTCTGTCACATTTACCCTTAACAGAAGCTTTCACAACTTCTGAACACAATCTATGTAATAAAATCTCGTCCAATGACTTGTTCAGGACTCCAAATATGGAGGTGCTTCCAGTGTTTTGGGCCCCATGAAAAATTGTTATTTATATTATATATCTCCCCTACAACTCCCCAGGACTTGTACTTGACTTGTGACTTGCAAACCTGATTCACCTCACGTTGAAACATTGGAAGTTTTATTCAAACTGTAAAAGAAGACGAGTGTGGGTTTCTGCGATCAAAGCAGGTTTAATCTGGAAAATCCCACAAACTGGCGCAAATGCCACAAATGACGCATTTCAAACACCTCCCACGCCAAGGGATTCCGTGATAGCTGCTGTTTCCGTCCACGCGGATCCATGCGCGCTCCGGCTGACCGAGAGGATCCCGCACAGGTTTTCTGGACTGAGCGGCCCGCTCTGCGCTCACTTCCCTCCATCCCTCCCTCGTCCGTCCCATCCCTCCATCCACAGGGTCCCGGCGCAGCCTGCGGAACATTTGCTATAAGCTTCTGCACAAAAACAAAATCAATAGGATGCGTCATCGTTCACCCATTCACCTGCTCCTAGTGCGTTATCGCCCAGTAGGCCGAATACGCGTCTAACTGCTGTTGCAGCAGAACATCTCATTTCGGGGGGGGGGGGGGACCTGAAGCAACACGGTGTTCGGACTCAGCACTTAATCACATCTGAGCGCAGTTTCATTTGCGCGCACCCCGATGTGGGACAGCGACCTGCGCCTTGCAGGACATCCACATCCGCTCCAGGTGGACAATTATATCCGAACCCATCTGATGTCCTGCCCCACCTCAGCGGACCGGACCGGACCGGACCGGGCCGTCACCCCTCTCAGCCTCCAGACCAGAAACCCTCCCGGCGCATCGCCTCGCATCCTCAAACAGCTGCGTTACTTTCTCAGTTTGAAAAAGCTGAGATGCCACTCACCTTCTCTCATCGGAGGCTCCTCCGCGCTGTCCCATTTCTGCGTTTTAATCCACATCTGTGACCCGCTTCATCTGCGCGCTCTGGTTTCTCCAAATGAAGGAGGCAGAGGGAGTGGGAGAGGGAGAGAGGGGGAGAGGAAGCGCGTCTAAGAAAATCCATTCCTTAATTCCATTTGCCACAAGGTGAAGTCACGTTGTCTTTGCTCCAGAGATGTTCACGCTGCTGTAAAAGAGAGGAATCCGTCGGAGCTGAATCTTCTCCTCTCCTGCGCCGAAGTTGCCTGGTTACCCCTGATTCTCATTCAGGGAGGCTGAAGCGCTGCAGCAGCGGCCAATCATAGCGCCAGCCCGGGAGATTAACTGTTTCTTGGCTTCACTACATCCACTTTCAGGCTGAAAACGAGGAGAGTGGGCGGGGAAAACGGGGCCCCCGGTGACAGAGAGGAAAAATTAAAATGCACAGAGGATAATGTGGAGAGAGGGGATGCATTGGGGGCGGGGGGGGGTATGGGGATTAAACATTGTCAAATAATAAAGGAGGAGCGGAGGAGGGGGAGTTATCACAACAACAAAGATGAAACATTTCCCAGCCTTCAAACTTTATAGGAGATCACCCCCCCCCAACACACACACGCACACACACACACACGCACGCACACACACACACACACACACACACGCACACACGCACACACACGTACGCACGCACGCACGCGCACACACACACACACACCAAAAGCAATACATCAGGGTAATTGATCACCCCTCCTTTGACCATCCATCCATCAAGCAGAGGGCCCCTCCCTCACCCCTGCCCCCTCCGCTCACCTCATCATAAGCTGTATTGATTCCAATCCTCCCCTCCTCGAGAAGGTGAGAGGTGGAGGGGAGCGTGCCAGGTTCAATCATGCCTGCAGGTGGGGGGGGGGGGGGGGGGGGGGGGGTGGAAGACTCAGTCAGCACCCACTTCTGTTCTCTGAGGTGGGGTTGGGGGGGGTGGGGGGGGGTGGGGGGGGGCTTGTACATCCAGGTCGTGTGAACTCGTGGTATCAGACCGGCCCCCACAGGGTGCCCTACAGAACTGCTGGTGCATTATGGGAGAACAGTTGGGGGTCCTGGTGGGGAGACAGCCATCTCCTCAGAGACAACAGGGTGGAGGGGGGGGGGGGGGGGGGGGGGTGACCCACATGTTGGAAGCAGGCACTCGCGGTGGGGAACATTCCTGCACTGCAACATAAACCCAACGGACTTTCATTGCTTCAGCTCTTTGGAGAGAACATAAACAGAAAAGCTGTCAACTTTGTTTCTGTTTCATTTTTCATTCAGACACGGACTCTGAAGGCATCGTAGCATCACGGCGCTAAAACCTGCACCGTTCAGGATTAAAGGTGAAGAACATCCATCCATCCATTTCTGACCAAATCCATAAACCAGATCAACACGAGGTTGGTTTAATGTACGTTTTAAAGTTAAAGTTAAAGTCCCATTAGTTGTCACACACACAGGTGTGTGTGCGAAATTTGTTCTCCGCATTTGACCCATCCCCTGGGGGAGCGGTGAGCTGCAGACACAGCCGCGCTCAGGAACTATTTGGTGGTTTAACCCCCCAATCCAACCCCTTAATGCTGAGTGTCATGCAGGGAGGCATTGGGTCCCATTTTTTCAAAGTCTTTGGTATGACCCGACCAGGAATCGAACCCCTGATCTCCCAGTCTCAGGGCGGACACTCTACTACTAGGCCACTGAGAAAGGTGAAACAGGAATTTTTATTGAACCGCTTCAAAAAGAATGACAGGAAAATGATGTCATAACCAGTAATCTCTTGTTTGTGTCACTTTTTCATCTTAAGGCAAACACAACAAAACTCTTAATACTGGACTCACTAGAGCAGGGATTCCCAAAGGGGTGCGCGAGCTGCCGCTAGGGGGTGCGCGAGGTGAAAAGTGTAATGGCTGCGGAGCTCAGAGAAGTCTGTCATATGTCACCATTAGCGTAGAAACTCATTTGTGGGTGGGCCTAAGAAAAAGTAAGTGGGCACAATAAATGTAATTGAAAACAAGTATATTTTTGCGCGCACGTCCTCCGCATGTGCCCTAGCTTCATAATAACAATGCGCCAAGCTTCAGCACTCTGGCCTGCGCACGCCGGTATGTTCTGTTTTTGATCATTTTTAACGGTGTTGGAGGAATCTGAAGGTGGCGAGTCATTCTGGCAGATTGTAATTAACACCTGTCTCATGCAGGTGTTCTGACGTTGTAAACCTCACACACAGAACATTGTGGATGTAACTAAATGAATCAAGAAATGATTCCCATTCAGGCTATTGACAGCGCGCTGACGATCTGAAGTTCAGAGTGCGTCTGTCAGAGGTCAGACGCGTTCCGGCTGAACCACGGCTCACGGGTGCACAAGTGAGCACATCTGGGCTGGGCAGAAGTCATTTTACAACACTGGTTTAAATAGCGCCGATAACGAGACGCGGTGACTCGAGCGGCTGTGCCGCGTGCGCGCACACACACACACACACACACACACACACACACAGATTCAATAAGCGCACACGCTGCTTTAACTCCGGCGCGCCGTCAGACTGAAGGCAGAAATGAGCGCTGCCTCCACCGTGATAAAAACTTTTAAGAGGTTATTTTTCATTCAAGGTCAAATTAAGATATTAGCTTCTGGGATGAGTCGGGTCCGCTCCAGCCAGTGACTCCTCATGAACCTGACCACAAGTCATGTTACTGCAGCATTTGTTATTCCAGTCCGCGTGGCAGCGGATCACAGATTCAGCCTCACCATGAAACAGCAATAAGTCGGTCTGAGGTAAAAGTGAACATCATGGCTATATCTTGTCCCCTATTGACATTTGATTACGCACAAGTAGGTGATCAGCTCAGGTTTACGCAGAGCAGAAGGAAGGAGAGCGCTCTGGCCGCACAGGTTAAACGTTCCTACTTTAAGAAAACTGTTAAATTGCATTGTTTATGTGCTACCTGGGCACTCTAAATATTTATTTAAAATGAAATCAAAGGAAATTGTAATGGTATCGAATGCTTATTAATTACTATTCAAAAAATGAAAGTGATGGGGAATTTTTTTAACCCTGTCTGTTTAGCTTGACATCTGATATATATATATATATATATATATATATATATATATATATATAGAGCCATGCCTCGATGTGGGGGGGGGGGGGGGCGTCGACATGGTCGGGACATAGAAGGGGGTGCGCGGCGAAATAAGTTTGGGAACCACTGCACTAGAGCATCAAAAGATCTCAAAAAGCAACAAGCTGGGCCTCTTTCAGAAGACAGAGGTCAAGGGTCAGGGGACAATCGCTTTTTAGAAAACTACTTTTTGTAAACTTGTTTTGTCTGACACTGATTTTCATCTGTTCAGGAACATTTAAAGGAGAAAACAGAATAATTATGTCTGCAGGCTCATGAGTCTGTTGACGGGGACCAGAACCTTCTCATGACAACTCACCTATAACACACAGCATACGTTGTAGTTTAGCCATTGTGGTGCTTTTTAGTTCTGGTCACCTAGGTAACAGGGCTGCTACCTGATCTACAAAACTGACAACCTACTAGTCCAAATTAAGCACAGTATGAGTCCAAGAGCAGGGCCTTAGAGGGACCACCACACCGAGCCTCTGGTTGGGACATTTTAACCAACCTGGATTCAACATCAGGATGCAATTTATTTGAATGGATCTTATTTATATGATGCTAAAACACATGTGAGGTTATCTCAGGCCACTGTGTTAACATCAGCTGAGTTCATTCTGATTTATTAGAGTCCAAATGCAACCCAACCCCATTTAT
>NC_091751.1:67250164-67262664 GCF_043380555.1 Nothobranchius furzeri | reverse complement strand
TGTTTATTTTTAAAAAATCATTCAAAAATTCGGCTGTTACACTCACACTAAAGGGTTTATGACTGCAGAAGAAGCTGAGAATAACTAAACTCAAAAAAGTGACTTGAAGACTGACTTTGAAATCTTTTCGGATTTGTAGCGTGATGAATTGTCCATTTCTGACCTAAAAGGCTCTGCTCGGGTTTGCTCCGCTCAAAGCAGAACCAGAACTTTCTGACACAGAACTAATCTGCATGAGATATTGCTCAGGGTCGCATGCTCTGCTTCTAAACGGTGTCTTCCTTTCCAGCTCAAGAGAAGAATGAAGACAAAGGACTCTTTCTTTTAATAAATCAGAAGAACTCTATTTTTAATAAAGCTAATCAAAGTGTTAGTCCAATAATAAAATGTGAACCAATCTGTGAAATGACAAGTTTATGATCAGTAGTTAATAAGTAATATAACTTTAAATTTCCACTAGAGACTGATCACATGTAATGTTAAGAAGACACATGACACATTTCCTTTTTCTGATCCATTCAGAACCTTCCAGGTCTGACGCGAGGTGTGGTTTTGTTGGTGCTTGGTAAATCTGTCCCTTTTTGATTCGACCGTAAATCAAAACATCCAAAATATAAAACTACCGTAAATCCTCTAATACAGGCCTGTATTCAATTAACGGCCGGGTCTCATATTTTGGCCGGTGTCGGAGTTGGCAGAGGTGAATAATGGCCGTTTTTTTTTTTGTGGCTGGGTGGAATGTGGTAACAAGCAAGTACGGGGGGGGGGCGGTTGTGTCATCCGTCTCACTTTTGATTTGCCAGTGATAGACCGCGAGGGTAACTTTAACCGTGTGGAGACTAAGAGGAGGCGAAAATTTGATATCAAGTTCAAAGAGAACGTGCTGATTATGCTGCAGAACACTCTGGGGAGCAGTAGCAGGGGTCGTATGAACTAGTCGCCTTCACTATAGTGACTTTTTATGCCTGTCGTCAACTAGTCGCTGTCACGTGATAATGACCGGCAAGATGCAGTCCTCGGAAAAGACACCAGCCTGCTGTCAGCAGGTGATAAGCTCCTGCGCTCGGGGGGGTCAATGCGCTGTGCCAGAGCGTCGGTACTGACACGCGATCGTTCATGTCGGCTCATTTCCTTTAATTTTTTCGGTCTTTTATTTGCGCCTGATCCTCCGGTGACGCACCGATCACTGATGCGGCCGCCAAGCAGCGAGCACTCCGCTGTTTTTGCGGTCGGTAGATCTTTAGAACTGCAGTTCAAAGGTAACTCATAAGGTGAATATATATGAAGCCAGGTAGCAGTTTTTCTTTAGGACTGAGAGGAGATGCAGGAAGATAATAAACAGGCAGGACAGGAAAATAGTCAAATAGAAACAAGTTAGTTTTTGTACCTGGTGGTTGCAACAAACAGACACCATTGAAGGTAATCAGAAGTGAGGAGCAGAAAATGAAATAATTATTTTAATGTTTAGAGCAGCAGGAACTCCGAGAGGCTGCAGGAGCATCAGTGAGTTTGCGGCCGCTGCGCGGGGGGAGGGGGTAGAGGGCTGAAGCAGGGGGAGGGGGGATGGGGCTGAAGCAGAAACTACCGTTGTTAAAAGAAATGTGTTTAACTTAGAAAATGTGGGCGCAATTTTAATTGTCAAAAACTCCAGAGAACCATTAGTTCATTTTGCTCAAATAGAAATTGAGGCCTGCCTCTAATACTGGCCCTCCTTCCAATAAAGGCCCGGAGCTTGATGAGCTTGAGTCAAATACAGGCCCGGGCCTGTATTAGAGGATTTACGGTATGCCCACGTCATCTAAAACTTGAGTTCAAAGCGTTCTAGAGAAGTTGTCGGAGTGGCCAATCCGTAACTTTCCTCTTCAGCCGAAAGAACCTAACGACAAGCTGGATTAAATCTGTTGCTGTTCCACCTGCTGCAACGGTTCCTTTCAGAATAAAAGCTGAATCAGCACGACCCCTTTTTGGGTCTCGCTAGATGCCAATAAAACCGTTGTGACCTGGGAGTATCTCAAAGACAGGACTGGTCGACAGCCACTGCTGTGCTTCAGGCTTCGGCTCCAGAAAGGTTCAAGCTGGACCTCTACACCTCCTGATCTAGACGGGGACTTCCGCCAAGAGTACGTAGACCGGCAGAATGGCGTCTCAATGTGTGTTATAAATCTCCAAACCAAGCTTAGCATGAAACATCATCTTCATTCCCATCAGAACTAATCGTTTCTCCAGATCTGCTGGTTCTGAACAACATTCCACACATACACCATTCTCAGTCTTACCTAACCTTAGTTACACCACACACCTAGTGTTAAAGTTAGTCTTGTTTAATTTGTTTAGTAATAAATATTTAACTATTTAAACGTGACTCCCTCTCTTTTCTTGAAGTTAATACGAAGCGTTGCTCAATCCCTGCAATAAAAAGATCCGATCTTCTGATTAAATTTACTTAAAGATCCATTAAGGTGATATTTCATTCTTTGTGATATTTCACATTTTATGGTTTCTAATTAAATGTAGGAACATCTTCTCTACGAATTGTTAAATGTTTTTGATAAATTCTGTTTTTAAGTATTTATCAGCCTGAAGCTGCTGACTGGCCCTGAGTGACCAAACTGCAGCTTCAACTCAGGAGTGGATAAAATCAGGAGAGGCCATGGAGGAGTTTCAGTTGACCTCCAAAAGGTTGTGTCCTAGAATGTTTGGTGTGGTTGGGGAACAGCTGAGGTCCTCTATCTGGTCCATTGAGGAGGAAGAGTCTGGGACATCAGCTGTGGAGATCAGGATCCAAAGTGGGTACCAGACGAGGTGTCTAAGGATGAGATAACTAAAGGTCTGGGGTCTCATTTATCTGCATTTTAGTCACATCCCGCCCTCACCACGCCCACTTACTGCCATAAATAGTCAATGCAAAGTGCCTTGTGGATCTCATGCATGTACATAATCCGGCTGTTGCAGCGCTCCGCCAATGACGATGGCGACCGTAGATCAACGCAGATCAAGGAAGTGCAATTTCACAGAAGCAGAAATTGAGGTACCTGTGGGTGAGGTGGAGAAATGAAAGGAAGTGCTTTTGCAAAACAAATAAGAGAAAATCCACAGAGTGACTTAGCGTTGCTGAAGCCGTCAATGTTGTGAGTTCTTCAGAGAGATCTGTGGCGGATATAAAAAAAAAAGGTCCAATCAGGATTCAATCCCCAGACTCCCAGGTGAAAGTCACACGCGCTAACCAGTCAGCCATGCAAAGATCTCCCTTGTCCAAGTAGCCAGGGCGCATGATCAATCAGGTCACAGTGACAGGACACACACACTGTCACAGACGCATGACATTCTGTCTCAATCTGTCCCCCTGCTGATATTCTGCATTCCGAATTCTGCGCTTCAGGCTGTGTGCGCACGTGTGTCTGTGTGTGTGTGCGCACGTGTGTGTGTGTGTGTGTGCACACTTGTGTTTGAGTGTGTGTGTGTGTGAGTGCGCACACGTGTGTACGTGTGGGGGGTCTTGTTCTGTGTGAAAACGAAGGGGTACAAGTGATAATGCTGCAGGATTTCATAATTGTATCCTTCTCAGCAGCAGCACTGCAGGTGCTCTCCATGTCCAAAATGTGCGTAAGTCAGGTCCTTAGTCAACTTAAAGTTGCACACATTTTTCCGCTAAGTTTTCTTTCATAAATCCCAAAGTTTGCGCGGAAAGTTGCTTACGCAGTTTTCTGACCCCGTTTTTTGCGTAAGCAAGCTTGATAAATGAGGCCCCAGTTTTTTACCAGGTTCTCATTTGAACCAAATCTAACGTCAAGTGAAGAAATATCTACAACAGACTCCATCCGTCTCTGTTCACTGCTTATCCAAGTCGACTTTCTCTGGTGGCCTCCACCAGCTGCACCAGCAGGAGCCCCAGGCATACTGGAGGCTTTCGAGGGCTGGGGCAAGAGGGGGCATTGCTCTCTCTAATCATTTGTCCAAAACTGTTTGGTTCTGCTTTGGTCCATCTAAAGCCTAACTTATACTTCCCCGTCAGCTCCACCAGGGAGACACACTCACGGACGGAGACAATTTGCCCTCAGACTTCTCCATCTCTTGGGGAGTGTTGCAAAGCAATTCCCCCCCAGCAGGGGTGGACAGGGACCAAAATTCGGCTCTGGCTTTTTTACGAATCATCGGCCCTCAGTCGGCCCTCCCTATTGGGAGAGCGGTGGGGGTGGGGGGTGTTGCCGCCTGCGGACTTGTCTCTAGGCCAAATGTGAGATCTAATATGGACTGGGACTGTTAAATTACAAGCAGGGCCAGACTGCTGCGACCGGGAGCCCTGGCCTTCCAGATCAGCTCATTTTCCACGGGCGGAGATCAGCGGGACATTAGCTACATGCTAACGCGGTAAAACAACTCCTACTTTAACACTCTACCATGTATTTCTTGCTAAAATCTCTGTTAGCTTTGGGTTACCATGCAGCTAATGTTCTGCAGATCACCAACTGTGGAGTAGTGTTGGCTCAAGTTGGCTAAGCGGCCCACCGGGACATTGCCAGAATGCCAGATAGGCCATTCCACCCCTGCCGGCCAGGACAATAGAGGGCGTGGCGCTTTTCTGTGGAATCCCGTCATGCATCTAGTCCAAGGATGTGTGTTCATATTGTGTCTTTTTGTATTTAAGAGACTTTTTAACACGGACAAATTTGTCCCTCATCCTCCTCCACCTCTTCATGGACTCGCCACCTCTAAACCCACGTTTTCCGTCATTTCCATCCACAAATACAACGCTTGCTGCACATATTTTCACTCCTCCAGTCACGGGGGAATAAAACGTTCATATTTTAGAGTTTTTTTTCAAGAAGTATTCTTCAAGCTATCTCCGTGTCTGTTGCTAGATATCCTCAGCTCTCTTTGTGTTTTTGAGGGCGCAATGGCGGTGGTGTAGACAACAGCGGTGTCCTGACCAATCACAAGCTTGCGTTCTCCGTCTGGACGAAAGGCTGTTTAGAAAAGAGAGCTTGACTCGGTCAGTCCTTGTGAGGGCTCTCCAGCAGGTTTGCCAGGACGGATAATGGCGTTGCGTGCATCTGTCCCGATGCAGATGGAGAAGTAAGAAACTGCAATCTTACGTTGAAACACCAAACTGCCTGTTATTGTGTTTTTAGATGCAGCTTTGCTTGAAACAGTTGACACATTTACACACGTTTATACTTCTTACGGCTCTTGGAAAGTACAGACACATTTTTCTCCTATCCCTCCCTGCTCTTCCCAAGGCTCTTGTGTCCTGTCTGCCTGTGCACTGCACTTCTCTGCATTTTTACTGGAAACTGGAAATTATTAAACATGGATCTGGTCAGTTGGTCTTTCAACGCAATTGACAAAATCTTTTCAACAATGAGAACGGGAGAAGGGGCTCCCGGATGTCCCTCTGGAACAGAGCCAGCTGGGTTTATCATGGACTCCTGGAAACAGTGGAAGTTGATCTGCCTGTCTCAACTGTCAGTAGAGGATTCTGAAGATGTATGGATATTCGTCGTGTTGGTGTCGGAATTTCTGCTGTTTGGCCTGAGCGGTTACCTGGCTTACCGGAAAATTAACGAGCTTTCAAGGAATATTGGCTTAATCCCGGAGCTCAGGGATGGAATGCATCGTGCTGTAAACTCACAGACTCAGATAATTGTCGAGATGAGTCGTAAGCTTGGAACTTTGGCTGAGATCCAGGCTCTGGCACAGAAGGTGGATTCGATCAAGGAGAGAGTTGACGGATCAGCACGGATTGGAATAGTTTGATAATGTCATTATTGGACCTGGAGGAGTTGAAGACCGACAGAACTCTAAGGCAGAGAGGAAATTATCTCTGCCTGTACCCAAAACAATTCTTGCTATCTGAATCTGGTGCCCTTGAAGCCTGTGAGGCCGAAGTGTAAACTCCCCTCAGATCAAACGTGGAATGTTGCTGTCGCTATGGAAACTCTTTCTCCCTATCCCAGCCTGGGCGGGACTGTGAGCGGTGAAGGCCGTGGAACCGTGTTACGGCCGCCGCCGTTTTGGAGCCCAGTGGTGTGCTGCGCTCCGTTCCCTGTTCAGCAGCAGAAGCAGCGCAGCACCGTGGACAGCTACTCCTTGGGAAGCTGTCCGTAATTTCAGAACCATGGACAGCGCCAGAGCAGCAGTCACGCCAGCTGGGACTTTGCGCTTCATCAGCTGGCTCTTCAAACGCGGCCAGCTGGAGCTCATCAGGGGAGAGAAATGTTTGGTGGCTGCAGCAGCAACGTGTGGTTCTCTCCCCTCGGTGGTTAACTTGTGGACTTTTGTGGTTTAAACCAGCTTGTTGGGTTGTTTCTTGTGAAGAAGTAACTTCAGTACTTTGTGTGTTTTAGGGATAATTTTGAGTTAACCGGTAATGTTTGGTTTGGTGAGTCCTCTGGACCATCTTTGGTGATTTACCGGGTTGGGGTTTTCCCCTTCTGAAGTCTCTGTTTCCTGAGCCATCATTTTTGGGATTTCGGACAACTTTAGTTAGGTTAGTATTTTTGTTTGGTTTGTCTTTGAGACAAACCTATTGTTTAACTACTTGGTGGGATTTTTGCCCCTTCTTGAGTTCAAAGCCTTTTAAATAAAGGAGATTTACTTTAGAACTTATAGAGTGGTTGGTCCTCTGGACATTTTCAGTTACTTAAGATATTAGAACTTGGTTAATTTCTAGGTAAGGGTTTTTGGCCCTTCTTTTAGTTCTTCTTTTTTTTTTAAATAAAACCTCTGAAAATACAAGGACACTTTGAGTTTGGTTTTGCTTGGTCAAAGCTTTTTCTCCCCAATAAGGGTCACTTTTCGTTATACTGGTTCATCTTATGTTTATTCCCCTCTCCCTCACAGAGGGGTGTAACAAACCGTCTCTAGGGGTCAATGTGCTCTCTAACCCAATTATCTCCCTCCCCTGTCCAAACGGAGGTGGTGAGCGCTTCTCCATGCGACTGCGCACTCTGAAGTGAGGAGAGTCCCAGAACCTTCCATCCCCACCTAGTGGAGACTTATGTTGTGTATCATCTGAAGTCTGTGTGCATATCTGTCTGAGGTGTTTTTTTGCATAGCAAAGCTATCTTCTCTGTCAGGGGTAACTCTGAAGTGCCTTTTTTCCCACCCTCTGACTCTATCCTCATATAAACCCTCTTGATCTTTGACGGTAGCGCGACTCGTGTTGTGAATGGCCACAGTCACCAATTCTTGTCATGCATCTATATATGTATGTCTGATCCTGGAATTGTCTGAAACAATAGAATTTCCCTCTGGGATTAATAAAGCATTTTTTAATTGAATTTGCATTTAAATCCTTAGGTGTGGCTGGATTTTAATTTATCCTTCACAACACATGTTCAATTTAATGCGAAGAAACGTAATTTCCGTCTTAAAACATTATCTCAATCAATCAACTGTTTTACTGTCCATATCAGTGTTGATATATCAATCTTGGATTATGGTGATATATCTATCAAAACACTACTGGTCTTAACTCCCTTGATGTGGTTGTTAATAGTATGTACAGATTTTATCTTCACTGCCCTTATAGGACACATCAAAGTGTGATGAGCAGCTGTCTTGGCTCACTTTCAGATAGACGACGATATCCCTGAAGACCCGATTTGTCTTTTAATGCATACACTACAATTTTCCACTGTTCACAAAACAATATCTTGCACCTTTTAGCTCATCTTACAGCTTTTGTCATAATGATTTTCTGTTTTTATAGTTCCTAGAGTTAGCAGAGAAAAGGGAAATACACTTTTAATGTAAAGGCTCCCCAAAACTGGAACAGTCGTCCAGCAGATATTCGGTCTCTCACCTCTTTTCATGCCTTCCGGAAGGCAATTCTAACTTAGCTTCAGTGTATACGCCTTTGTACATGTTATTAACCTTTACTAATATTATTATTATTATGTTTCTGTGGTACATAAAATAAATGTTAGATAAATGGAAAAAATGGCCTGTACTTGGTATAGCGCCTTCTAGAGTCCTGGAACCCCCCAAAGTGCTTTACAACACAATCAGTTGTAACAACCAGGACTGGTGGACCCGTGAAAGCACCAGACACAGTAAGACGCTTTAAAGTTTTTATTTGAGAACACACAGGGGAGTGTTACCAGTCTGTAGGAAGGGCAGTAGCAGAAGGCTTGATCAGGAGGGGTAATCCAAGGTCAGGAGTCCAGAATATCAGAAACTATGAGTCAGGGAGCAGGCAGGTGGCAAGGTCGAGGTTCAGAAGCGAGGTCAGGATCTTGAGGTTTAGGCAGGGTTTAGAATGCTGGAGAATCTGCTAGCGAATGCTTTCAATAATCTGGCACCGGCTTGGTGTTCTTCCTGATGTTACATAGAGGTGGTTGCAGGTGGAGCTGAGGAGTTAATGTGAGACAGGTGGTCTGGATGAGGTAGATGATGAGCTGGTTGTGGTTGCTGGGGAAACCGGGCCTGGCTGGAGCGGTGGCATGACATCAGTCATTCACCCATTCACACGCTGGTGGGGATGAGCTGCGATCTAGAGCTTTGCTAATTGTGTAATGAACTTATTGCTAATATTTATGGTGTTTATTGTACGCTGAGCATGTACATGGAACTTTTTGCTTTGATGTTTTGTGGTACTGGAGATTTATGGGGTGGGGTGAACATTGTGATCTGTTCTGAGCATGCGTATGTGTGCGATTGTGGTTTTTAATAGTTAATTCCTTTTTTGGTGATTATTTAATATATTTATTCAACCATATTTCTATTTTTTAATCATTGAACACGCTTTTACTGACTTCTGCCACTTTTTTGTTCTGTATACGAGGAACCCCATGAAAACGAGATGGCACATCTCATGAGGCTACTCCTCTTAATGTCTAAATAAATACGTTTATGTCACCCATCTCAACATGGTGCCAGACCTCCCTCAACCTGGTCTTAATAAATATATTATCCTTCTCTTCAAAACGTCCATTTGTGTTTCTTAGTTCAGTAATGACTGTGCTACAGTTGCTGCTAGTGAAATGAACCATAATTCATTTATTAAATTACATTTTCATTATTTACAAAATAGCATGTTGTGTATTTATGATGTTTTCATCACCTGATCATCATCTGTCAGCTCCTCTGTAATATTTACAGCTCTGGAGCATACAGGCGTGTGTTAACACTGAAAGGGCAGGCATCAACCACAGTTGCTGCCCATCAACCTGAAAAGGGTTAAAGGTCATTTCCTGACAGTCTGGAGTCTTTCATGTTACATGCAGAAGTATTATTCACACTTCAGAGATGGACAGCCAGCAGGTTAACCCCTGAAGATTTCCCATAATGCATAGAAACAACATTTTGGAGAAAACCAGTCACATTATATCAGCTCAACCATCAAATTCCAGCTGTCAGCACGGTGGTGGAGGGCTGATGGTATGCGGTCCGTACAGTCACTATGAACTCTTCTGTAGACCAAAATGTCCATTCGTCTGATGGTTGATTGGACCAAACTGGGTCACTAAACAGAACCCCGATCCAAATAAAGCAGCAGATCTACAAAAGGTGTTTGTTTGTTTCCCACTCCCTAAGCATCCTGGGACTTTTTTCAAAGGAATGTTCTGAGTTTACCTCATTTTGATAAACCCAGACGAATCGCAAAAGCCATTCCAGGGTCAGAATTTACTGATTAAGATGAAAACGAGTAAAAAAAAACCCCTCTAATTGATTTGGTAATTCCAGAAAGGAATCAACACTTCCTGCATGTAATTATAATAGGACTGAGAATCGCGTGTGGCAGCCCTTTACATGCAGACAAGAACACAAATTAAAGCCACTTGGCTGCATTAGCTTTATAAATGGCAGCCGTTTGCTCACGTGTCCGTGGTTGTGTTTTACACCAGGGCTGAATATGTCAACAGCTCGCTGCACTTAGAAATCCCCTGATGCTCTCAGAGCTTTTAGGATGTGTGTCAATATTGTGTCAGTCCTGCGGGCTCTGTGCTTTGTTAGGGCCGGTCTCCGTCTGAACACCACAACGGAAGCTTGATAATCACACAAAGGTCAAAGAGGTTAGGAGGAAAATCGGCCACATTAAGACTTAAACTCTTCTCCTCTTATTCTGATAGGAACCACTTCTGTGATGTGAGGGTTAGGGCTCAAGGTGGTGGTGGTGGTGGTGAGGCATTATCAGCTGATATTAAATAACAGGAACAGGAAGTGAAGCAGATGGAAGATGACAGGTGCCAGTTTGTGTTTTAGAAGAAGAAAGGAGACTGTCCACCCACCTGCTGAGCTTGCTGTTTAATTACAAATAGAAACATCTTGTTGTTCATGGATACAGGAAGGATGCACAGACTCGTCTTTCGGTTTCAGTCATACCTGGATTCCTAAATTCTGCTGCATAAGGCCTAGTCCACACGTAGCCGAGTTTATTTAAAAACGAATATCCGCCCCTCCAAAAACTTGCATCCACACCACCTCGTTTAAAAGAAAACTGTCCACACGTACCCGGATAAATACGTTGTTAAGGACATGCCAGACCTGTAGGTGGCAGTACTTCCCCCGTTCTTAACCTCGTCCTTCGTCTGTGGTCTTCCGCAAGGAGCAGTAATTCCGCTTGCAAAAACAAACAAGCAGAAAGCGCTTGGACAATTAATAAAGCGAGCGCAGCTCTGAGGGCATCCATGCTGTCGGCTAGTGTAAACACAGGTCGCACACGTGATGTCAGCATTTTTTTGTCGCGGAAAGTGACGTTGCGGACCTTAAAACTCCGGTTTTGTCCGTCCACACACAGACACCCAAAACGGAGAAAACGCAGATCTTCACTTTGGCCGGAGTTTTTAAAAAGATCCGTTTTCGTGTGAAAAAAACTCCGTTTTCATGTGAATGACAGGCCAAAACGTAGAAAAATATCTACGTTTTGGCAGATCCCCGGCTACGTGTGGACAGGGCCTAAGTAACATCTTTCAAACATCAAATCAGAAACAACAAGGTTCAGTTTCAATAAACTTTTCTCAAAGTTTGAAATGTGAATTAATCAGATGTCGGGACTTCATTTATAATTATGCTAATTCCTAAAACCAAAGTGGAAACAATGTCCAAGTAAGAATTTACAAGGACCAATAGGATTATGCCTTTTAGACACATCCATCCATCCATCCATCCATCCATCCATCCATCTGTTCACTTATCTATCATCCACCTGTCCATCCATCCATCCATCCATCCATCCATTCATTCATTCATTCATTCATTCATTCATTCATTCATTCATTCATTCATTCATTCATTCATCCATCTGTTCACCTATCTATCATCCATCCATCCGCCCACCCGTCCATCCATCCATCCATCTGTTCACCTATCTATCATCCACCTGTCCATCCATCCATCCATCCATCCATCCATCCATTCATTCATTCATTCATGCATTCATCCATCTGTTCACCTATCTATCATCCACCTGTCCATCCATCCATCCATCCATCCATCCATTCATTCATTCATTCATGCATTCATCCATCTGTTCACCTATCTATCATCCATCCATCCGCCCACCCGTCCATCCATCCATCCTCCGTCCGTCCATCCGTCCGTCCATCCATTCATCCATCCATCCATCCATCCATCCATCCATCCGCCCACCCGTCCATCCATCCGTCCATTGATCCATCCATCCATCCATCCGCCCACCCGTCCATCCATCCCTCCATTGATTCATCCATCCATCCGTCCATTGATCCATCCATCCATCCTTCCATCCATCCATCCATCCATCCAGCCACCCGTCCTTCCATCCATCCATCCATCCATCCATCCATCTGTTCACCTATCCATCATCCATCCATCACTTGTCCATTCATCTGTTCACCTATCCATCCATCCATCCATCCATCCATCTGTTCACCTATCCATCATCCATCCATCACTTGTCCATTCATCTGTTCACCTATCCATCCATCCATCCATCCATCCATCCATCCATCCATCCATCCATCCAACTCCCTTAGACGAGGAGGAGCAGCACCCTGTGGATAATGGAGCTCAGAGACCATGTGGAATCTGTAAAACTTCCTCTATTCTTGTTAATGTGAAGCAATAGTTTAAATGTCCTTCATGTTTAGTTGGTAAATCAATAAATATGTTCAGTGAGTATGGTGACATCATTGTTACCGTGCCAGCTCACCAATTCCAGTTTGTTTCTTGCAAACGCAACTCTAGTTTATCAGAAAATGTTTTGTAGTTCAGCAAATCCACTGAACATTTCAAAGTCTCATCACATGAGTTTCCCGCCCACACATGCCTGTGATCAGCCCGTCACAGAGCGGGTGACAGGGTGCCATTTACCGTGTCAGAAAAAAAACACACAAAAGAGGGCAATTGAGGGGTAAGTGTGGGAAACAAAGTTTGCAGGTGTCAGTGCAACTTTGTCCTCAGCTGCAGACTGGGATGAATTTATTCATGGGTGGGAGAGGCTGCCAAGTCAAGGACAAACACCATATAATTACCCTATAAATTGAGGAAGTGACTATTTCTAAATTCCAGCTATTTAA
>NC_091751.1:67235164-67245164 GCF_043380555.1 Nothobranchius furzeri | reverse complement strand
ACCACGAGCTCGAACCTCTACAGCTCGCCCGTTACACTAGCATTAGCTGACCCCACCTTAAGGACATTAAAACACTCACAGTAGAAAAAGCAAAAGAATGAAAAGAGAGTAACGAAGCAAGAGCTGATGTTACTGGCAGCAGCCCACCTCGTGCTCTTTGTACTTTCTTTCCTGTTTCGTTCTTTGGAGTCCATCTTCACACTAGTGACACACATCTCAAAACAAGAAGTTGATTTCATGGGGTTTACAACAAAAATGGTAATGAATATAATGGAATTTAGTCTTAGAAAGTTAACTTGACTGTAGCTGATTTTGCGACATCTCCTTTCTGTTTGACTTGTGTTTTCATGCTGTTTAAGTGATCTGGCACCATGGGTGGTGAAATTTGAATATCCTGCAGGTCAGGTTTATGTTGATGTGTCACACACACACACACACACACACACACACACACACACACACACACACACACACACACACATTTGGTGTGTTTGAGAACTAAAGCTAATTGCAGCTAAACACATTAGCAAATGGTTTCTCAGAGAGCTGACATGACATCCAGATGGGACACTTCCGGAGACGGGAGCTTGTCTGGACCGTAGGAATTCCTTCAGATGTTTGACAGACGCATCTATGTGTACACACATCACACCCCCGTGCACACGCTGTCAGACGTGTGCAGCTGCTACCCACCTATTTGCTTCAAACTGACACATTTATTTAAGCACTCACACATACCTAACATGACACAAACACACATGCAACATGCTAACTGAAGCACACTGACACAGCCAGGTTTAGCTCCACGTGTGCAGGCCAGTCTCCACTGGGAATGATGTTGGAGTAAAATGGTGCAGAGACCCACATCTGTAGGCTTTAATATTAAATCAGAACTCAGTCATCTGTGGCTTATTTAAAAGATGGACGCCAATTTGGGGAAACGGTCTCCATCACAGGCTCTTTCACAGACATTTGGAGTCCGGGTATCCTTTTCCTCCCACTGCAGTCTCATCTCATCCTAAATATGCCAACCTATTGTTTAGAGACTCTCTATCTGGCAGAATATAAAGCTTGACAATATGTAGGAATGATAATAAGGCTCCTATTCTGAAGCTCTGACCCAGTTTTGTTTTGTTGTACGGCACACTGCTTCAGAGAGAAACTTCAAATCCTACCAAACAAGGAATCTACTGAACATTTTCACCAAGCATCTTCCCAAGCCAAATAACCTGTTTTCTCCCAGATCAAATTCCAACTTCTGCTGCTCTTAATCCCTTAAAAACACGTATTTGAATAAAATCATGTATGAGAAAGTTTGTGTAACAAAAATGAAAGAAAAGACTTGAGGTTAGCATCAGATTTCACAGAACAGAGATCTATAAAAAGGCTCACTCACTGCTCACATCTTCATTCCTAATCAATAAATAACTTATACCTCTTGAAACTAAAAGCAGATTCTTTAAAGCAGGAAGAGCTAATTATCCAAGGCCAGACATGCAAGTATGAGAAGAGTAATTATTTTCTCCCATGACAACATGTCTTATAGATCTTGCGTTTTTCTGTTTCTGGAGCTAACAGCGAAACCAGAAGACCCAGTTTTCAGGTACTGTCAAGTTTACTTTTGGAGTTCTAAACACTTGGATGCAGGGCTGGAAGTCCAGTCGCTTTATCCCATTGGATAACTTATTATGATCCAATGTATTAGAAAGTCAGACAACTGAACGTACAAAAGCTGGTAAGGTGTTCTGAGTTCAAACTTCAGTCAAGAAAAAAGGAAACCCTGGAGCAGCAGTCCAACATCATTTTTCCTTTAATAAAATCAATTTTGGATGGTGGTACATGGTCTTGAAGAAGGTTGGTTTGAATTCCTGCTATAGCCTTTCTGGGAAAAGTTAACATGCTCGCTCAATGCATGTGTGGTATTAGCATGTTCTCTCAGTTTATGGTGTTGGCATGTTGTCCCCATGCTTGTGTGGTAGCAAATTATTCTCATGCGTGAGTGGAGTTAGCATGTTCTCATCATAAATGAGTGGAGTTAGCATGTTCTCCTCATGCATGCATGGTGTAAGAATGTTGTCCCTTTGAAAGTGTGGAGTTAGCATGTTGTCCCCATGCATGAGTGGAGTTAGCATGTTCTCATCATAAATGAGTGGAGTTAGCATGTTCTCATCATAAATGAGTGGAGTTAGCATGTTCTCCTCATGCATGCATGGTGTAAGAATGTTGTCCCTTTGAAAGTGTGGAGTTAGCATGTTGTCCCCATGCATGAGTGGAGTTAGCATGTTCTCATCATAAATGAGTAGAGTTAGCATGTTCTCATCATAAATGAGTGGAGTTAGCATGTTCTCATCGTAAATGAGTAGAGTTAGCATGTTCTCATCATAAATGAGTGGAGTTAGCATGTTCTCATCATAAATGAGTAGAGTTAGCATGTTCTCATCATAAATGAGTGGAGTTAGCATGTTCTCATCGTAAATGAGTAGAGTTAGCATGTTCTCATCGTAAATGAGTGGAGTTAGCATGTTCTCATCATAAATGAGTAGAGTTAGCATGTTCTCATCATAAATGAGTGGAGTTAGCATGTTCTCATCATAAATGAGTGGAGTTAGCATGTTCTCATCGTAAATGAGTGGAGTTAGCATGTTCTCCTCATGCATGCATGGTGTAAGAATGTTGTCCCTTTGAAAGTGTGGAGTTAGCATGTTGTCCCCATGCATGAGTGGAGTTAGCATGTTCTCATCATAAATGAGTGGAGTTAGCATGTTCTCATCATAAATGAGTGGAGTTAGCATGTTCTCATCATAAATGAGTGGAGTTAGCATGTTCTCATCGTAAATGAGTGGAGTTAGCATGTTCTCATCGTAAATGAGTGGAGTTAGCATGTTCTCCTCATGCATGCATGGTGTAAGAATAGTGTCCCTTTGAAAGTGTGGAGTTAGCATGTTGTCCCCATGCATGCGTGGAGTTAGCATGTTCTCCTCACGCATTAATGGAGTTAGCATGTTGTCCCCATGCATGTGTGGAGTTAGCATGTTCTCCTCATGTATTAATGGAGTTAGCTTGTTGTCCCCATGCATGTGGGGAGTTAGCACCTTACCCATGCATGTTTGGAGTAAGCATGTTCTCCTCATGCATGCATGGTGTAAGAATGTTGTCTCTGTGAAAGCGTGGAGGTAGCATGTTGTCCCCATGCATGTGTGGAGTTAGCATGTTCTCCTCTTGCATGCATGGTGTAAGAATGTTGTCCCTTTGAAAGTGTGGAGTTAGCATGATGTCCCCATGCATGAGTGGAGTTAGCATGTTCTCCTCATGTATTAATGGAGTTAGCTTGTTCTCCTCATGTATGAGTGGAGTTAACATGTTTTCCTCTGGCATGTGTGGAATTAGAATGTTCTCCTCATGCATGCATGGTGTAAGAATGTTGTCTCTGTGAAAGCGTGGAGGTAGCATGTTGTCCCCATGCATGTGTGGAGTTAGCATGTTCTCCTCATGTATGAGTGGAGGTAGCATGTTGTCCCCATGCATGTGTGGAGTTAGCATGTTTTCCTCATGTATGCATGGTTTAAGAATGTTGTCTCTGTGAAAGTGTGGAGTTAGCATGTTCTCCTTTTGCATGTGTGGCGTTTGCATGTTGTCCCTATGCATGTGTGGACATAGCATGTTGTCCACATTCATGCAGAAAGTTATCATGCTCTCCTCATGCATGAGTGGATTAAGCATGTTGTCCTTGTGAAAGTGAGGCATTAGCATGCTCTCCTCATGCATGCATGATGTGAGAATGTTGTCATGGTGAATGTGTCGGGCCCCACCTCTTACCTGGTGACACCAAAAGAGATCAGTACCACTTTATTAACATCTGACTTCATCAAAACCAGTTTAGATTATTATTTCAAATTTAAAGCCATAATTTTTTCAAGCAGTTGATTGGTTTTTATCTGCACAACATAAAAAATGTTTAGGATGAAAAAAATAACTCTTATTCATGAGACTGGAACTGTTATCATTATTTTAAAAGAGCACACGTGTAACTAAAAGATATATTGGTAAACTGAAAGATCCAGATGAAGGCTTGGTTTCCTCTCGTACCGCAGCGCGATGCTCCATGACCTGTTTGTGAAAACCCAGGCAGATGTGCCATGGTGAAGGACTCGCATGTCAGGGTGGTAACTGCAGCCTGTTATATTAATCACTGTCAGGGTCCTCCTCAAGAAGCCCAGCATCATTGGGGAGGTGTGTCATAAAAAATATTGCAGTGGAGCGAACGGTGTGCAGCACTGCAGCATGAAAAATGCTCCCTATCTGCAGTGACTCAGCCAGTAAATCCAAGGTAAAGAGGAATCTGTTTGTTTTCTTCATGTTATCTCACTGTGTCTGCCTTGCTCTCCACACACGCACACATCAGCACACACCCTCGGTCCACACACACACACACATACTCAGTGTGCACACACACACTCAGAAACAGAAAGGACATTATCAAGGCCTGCTGTCATTCATCAGGTCTGTGTGTCAGGTCAGCACCTGTGTGCAGACAATGCCATCATCCTCAAATAGACATATGAAGTCATAAAGGCTTCCTCAAACAATCACCACTGTCTTTCCTTTTCTAAATCAAACAGCAGATTACACACACACACACACACACACACACACACACACACACACACACACACACACACATGCACACTTGTTTAATCTTTTAATTCTGTGTTCTCTGGGTAAGACCAACAATGAGGACGATGAGCTTCAATGTTAAAACCGCTGGCTATGAGGCTTTCTAATGTAAATAAGCTGTGTAAACAGCGGTCGCTGCATGCTACTGTCCCAGATAAACACTAGCACCACTGCATCAGCATCAGACACAAAAACATATTTATGCATGACACCAGCATCAGTTGTTTAGGAACAGCCACAACACCAACCTGAACTGTCCTCACAGTGTCTTGCAGAGAAATCAAACATTTTTAGAGATCTACAAAATGGCTCAGTGAAGGCCTGACAACACAACAACAGTCAGACTAAGGAGCAGTGTAAGAATTGGTGTTGGGGTTTGGGCTTGTTTGTTCACAGAATTTAATGCTTTTTTGTAACTAGTCTGCTGGTTTGAGATGTTCTGTCCAATGCACCTACAGTACATCTCCAGGATTTATTATTGGTTTACCAGTTCTTATTGGACTAAGACTTCCAACAGAGAAAGGACAAGCAAAGCCCAAAACTTAGTAATCTGTGTTTATATTTAGCGAGCTAATTGGTTCCTATTGATGCTGAATCGTCGTCGTCGTCGTCTTCCTCCGCTTATCCAGGTCCGGGTCGCGGGGGCAGCATCCCAATTAGGGAGCTCCAGGCCGTCCTCTCCCCGGCCTTGTCCACCAGCTCCTCCGGCAGGACCCCAAGGCGTTCCCGGACCAGATTGGAGATGTAACCTCTCCAACATGTCCTGGGTCGACCCGGGGGCCTCCTGCCGGCAGGACATGCCCGAAACACCTCCCCGGGGAGGCGTCCAGGAGGCATCCTGACCAGATGCCCAAACCACCTCAACTGGCTCCTTTCGATCCGGAGGAGCAGCGGTTCTACTCCGAGTCCCTCCCGAATGTCCGAGCTCCTCACCCTATCTCTAAGGCTGAGCCCGGCCACCCTACGGAGGAAACTCATTTCGGCTGCTTGTATCCGCGATCTCGTTCTTTCGGTCATTACCCAAAGCTCATGACCATAGGTGAGGATTGGGACGTAGATCGACCGGTAAATCGAGAGCCTGGCTTTCTGGCTCAGCTCCCTCTTCCCCACGACAGATCGGCTCAGCGTCCGCATCACTGCAGACGCCGAACCAATCCGCCTGTTGATCTCCCGATCCCTCCTACCCTCACTCGTGAACAAGACCCCGAGATACTTAAACTCCTCCACTTGAGGTAGGACCTCTCCCCCGACCCGGAGGTGGCAAGCCACCCTTTTCCGGTCGAGAACCATGGTCTCAGATTTGGAGGTGCTGATCCTCATCCCAGCCGCTTCACATTCGGCCGCGAACCTACCCAGCAAGAGCTGAAGGTCAGAGGTGGATGAAGCTAGGAGGACCACATCATCCGCAAAAAGCAGAGACGAGATTCTCCTGCCACCAAACTCGACACACTCTACACCACGGCTGCGTCTAGAAATTCTGTCCATAAAAGTGATGAACAGAACCGGTGACAAAGGGCAGCCCTGGCGGAGTCCAACCCTCACTGGGAACAGGTCCGACTTACTACCGGCTATGCGGACCAAACTCACGCTCCTCTGGTAAAGGGACTGAATGGCCCTTAACAGAAAGCCACCCACCCCATACTCCTGGAGCGTCCCCCACAGGGTGCCCCTGGGGACACGGTCATAAGCCTTCTCCAAATCCACAAAGCACATGTGGATTGGTTGGGCAAACTCCCATGCCCCCTCCATCACCCTTGCAAGGGTATAGAGCTGGTCCACAGTTCCACGGCCAGGACGAAAACCACATTGCTCCTCCTCTATCTGAGATTCAACTATCGATCGGACCCTCCTCTCCAGTACCTTGGCATAGACCTTTCCAGGGAGGCTGAGGAGTGTGATCCCCCTATAGTTGGAACACACCCTCAGGTCACCCTTCTTAAAGATGGGGACCACCACCCCGGTCTGCCACTCCCTAGGAACTGCCCCCGATGACCACGCAATGTTGTAGAGACGTGTCAACCATGACAGCCCTACAACATCCATAGCCTTGAGATACCCAGGACGAACCTCATCCGCCCCCGGGGCTCCGCCGCTGTGTAGTTGTTTGACTACCTCAGCAACTTCTGCCCCCGAGATCGGACAGTCCATCCCCAGGCCTCCCAGCTCTGGTTCCTCCTCGGAATGCGCATTGGTGGGATTGAGGAGCTCCTCAAAGTATTCCTTCCACCGTCCGACTATAGCCTCAGTTGACGTCAGCAGCTCCCCATCCCCACTGTAAACAGTGTGAGCGAGTTGCTGCCTTCCTCTCCTGAGGCGCCGGACAGTTTGCCAGAACCTCTTTGGAGCCGATCGATAGTCTTTCTCCATGGCCTCACCAAACTCCTCCCACGCCCGAGATTTTGCCTCGGCAACTGCCACTGCTGCACCCCGCTTGGCTATCCGGTACCTGTCTGCTGCCTCCGGAGACCCACAGACCAGCCACGCCCTGTAGGCCTCCTTCTTCAGCCTGACGGCTCCCCGAACCTCTGGTGTCCACCAGCGGGTACGGGGGTTGCCACCACGACTGGCACCGGCCACCTTACGACCACAGCTAGCAACAGCCGCCTCGACAATCGCAGAGTGGAACAAGGCCCACTCGGACTCAATGTCCCCCACTGCTCTCGGGACATGGTCAAAGCTCTGCCGGAGGTGGGAGTTGAAGACCGTCTTGACAGGTTCTTCTGCCAGGCATTCCCAGTAGACCCTCACTATGCGTTTGGGTCTGCCAGGTCTACGCGGCATCTTCCCTTGCCATCTGATCCAACTCACCACCAGGTGGTGATCAGTTGACAGCTCCGCCCCTCTCTTCACTCGGGTGTCCAAAACATACGGCCGCAGGTCAGATGATACGACTACAAAATCTATCATCGACCTGTGACCTAGGCTGCCCTGGTACCAAGTGTACCGGTGGGCATCCTTATGTTCAAACATGGTGTTCGTTATGGCCAAACTGCGGCTTGCACAGAAGTCCAATAACAAAACACCGCTCGAGTTCAGATTAGGTGGGCCGTTCCTCCCAATCACACCCCTCCAGGTCAAGCTGTCATTGCCCACGTGAGCATTGAAGTCCCCCAGCAGGACAATGGAGTCCCCTGATGGAGCACTATCTAGCACTCGTCCCAGGGACTCCAAAAAGGGTGGGTACTCTGAACTGATATTTGGCCCATAAGCACAAACAACAGTCAGGACCTGTTCCCCGACCCGAAGGCGCAAGGAAGCTACCCTCTTGTCCCCCGGGGTAAACCCCAACACACAGGCAGAGAGTCTCGGGGCTAACAAAAAGCCAACCCCAGCCCTCCGCCTCTCACCCGGAGCAACTCCAGCAAAGTAGAGTGTCCAACCCCTCTCCAGGTCTCGGGTTCCAGAGCCAATGCAATGTGTCGAGGTGAGTCCGACTATATCTAGCCGGTACCGCTCAACCTCTGCCACAAGCTCCGGCTCCTTCCCCGCCAGCGAGGTGACGTGATGCTGAATCACTCCCATTTTATCCAGGCTTCCCAGCAAAGGGAACTTTTTTGTTTGGAACCAGTGAGTTGTAACACTGAGCAAGCTACTTACCAGGTCACCAGATCTTTGATTACATTTTTGCCATTTATCCAAACTGTTGACATCTTTTGTTTGCACAGTTGAGGCCTGAACCATACTATAAATAGAAAATTCTCAGTTCCTGACCAGTTTTACCTTCTGGTGTTCTGATATGGAAATGAGGCAATCTCAGGTGTTGATGCAGCTGCATTCTTATGCTTTTCTGTTTGCAATGTCATTTATAAACACAGTCAATCCAAAGGGTTCAAATGAAGGCAAATGGACTCCATTGGTTTCTTGGAGACGTTTTGCTTCTCATCCAAGGAGCTTTGAAAGCTCCTCAGATCTGTGAGGAACTGTCTACCTGCTCTGTGATTCTCTACTTCTGCTCTGCATTATGAAAGTCTTTCATGGGAAACAAAACATGCAAATGTCACACGAAGACTCGTCATCAATAGCATCCAGCATGCAGGAAACCCCCCGCTGGCTAATTCTTCTCGCAGATCGGAGGCAGTTGGTGTAATTTCAGCCGACTAATCAGTCCGTAGTGTCGCCTCAGTCCCAGTCTAACCGCTGGAGAGAAGGTCTGAAATAAAGAGTTGCCTCGGAACCGAAAACGCAAATCTGACTTGTGTGTGAAACCAAATTTTGGTTCTGGAAGGGACCGTAATGGGGCTTACACATTAGCGTTGGCACGGTTGGGGTTTGGTCGGGCTGGATGGTGTGCATTCGGTCTCGAGCGGAACGGAAGTGTTCTCATATAAATCCGAGGGACTTCTCAAGAATGCGGAAATCTTTGAGCCTGTGGGCGGGGCTTAATACACGTGGGAAAGTCCGCTCCATAAGGCTTGGTTTATGCTTGACACATTTACTTTCCGCTTGGTGATGCGGCTCGCGGATGGAACGCGCTTCACAACTTGCAGCGTTTGTGGTTCGTGCGGCTCGTCTCTGCGGTGAGCCAATATTCTCCCAAACTGTAGGGGGCAGCATGGAGCTCTACAGCATGCTTCCAACACTACACCATAGTAGAAGTAGAAATTACTGTTGTTTACAACATGGCATTCCAGCATTTTCTAACAGCTTGCTCGTCTTTTCCGACAGTGCGACGGTGATCTCTGAGAGCTGAATCATACAAATGTTTGTATTTACGAACCTCTGCCATACCAGTTCTTGCCAGTCCGCCATGTTTTTCCACATCTGACTGTCTCCGTGGTTAGAAAATTTCCTAGGTGCGTGGTGCGGAAAGTTTGGGCCGTGCGGAGGCACGGTGGAGGGGCATGGTTGTTAAAATGATGCTATTTTGCCACGCGGAGCAGTGCGGACCTCAACGCATCAAGCATAAACCAAGCTTAAGGGAAACAAAAGCCCGCTGGGGAGAAGGCCAGAGAAAAAGAGTTGCCTCGACACCAAAAACGCTAATTTGACCTGTGTGTGAAACCAAATTCTGGTGCCGTTCAATACCTTTTGGGGTCATGCCGCCGCTAATGTGTAAGCGCCATAAGAAAGTAAGTTAGTAAGTAAATAAAGAAGAAAGGAAGCAACAAAGTACGTAAGTGAAAGTAAGGAAGTAAGTGTGTAATACCTAAGTTACACTTCTCTGTCTGCGTCGGGTCGTTAACCTGCATCGCCATTATGCGTTGAGTCAAGAGCCCTCTGACGCGCTCACAGAGGAAGACGGTGACATGCTCCCCTTTTAAACTATCTGTAACCCCTTAAAAGGTTGTCCGGTAGCAGTTCTCTAGGGGCACATGGAAAGGTGAGC
>NC_091751.1:67052664-67230164 GCF_043380555.1 Nothobranchius furzeri | reverse complement strand
TCAAGCGCTAAACCTCCGATTTTGTTTTCTTTCTGGCCTTAGTGCGGGGGACGGATCGGGGTCGATCTGAATCTGGGGGGGACAGATCCCCCCCTGTCCCCCACCCTATCTGCGCGCCTGGGTGACACAGATAACTTCAGAGTGAGCCTGGGAAGGCGAAATGATGAAGAACATTAATCTGAGTGATTCATAATTCAAATCAGAAACCAGACGTGCAGAAAACGTGACGGAATAATCGTCAACGTGTGTTACTAAAATCCCTATTATTATTATTATTATTATTATTATTAATACTACTACTACTACTACTACTAATAATAATAATAATAATAATAATAATAATAATAATAAACACTTGACTTAAATAAAGATTTGAATGTTTAGGTGACATATTTTTTTAAATCTTAGCTACTGAATGAAACTTGCTGACTTGGTCAAAAAGCAGAAGAGTCTCTAAAACAAACGTGAAGTGAGAGGACGTGGGTGGAAACATGTTGCGTGTTTGAAGAGGTTGAAAGGGGTTGAGACTCTGCTGGGACGTGTCACTGACTGATATTTGCACAAAACATCAAGGCCGTGTGGATAACAGGTATTAAATTTTACATCCCACCACCACTCATCCTACAGCCAGTGTGTACCCACACAAAGACATCAGCCATGTTTTATGCCTATAACAAGCAAATGAGCTGTTTATCTGGGGAGGAAATGGTTCATCTTGAAGGATTCTGTTTGCTTTTGGCTCCTGTGCTACATTGTGTTTGTTCAATTTCACTTTTCCCTCCATCACATCATTTCTGGTTGACCTTTGCTGCTTCTCCTGTCCTCTGCCTCTTGCCAGTAGCTCCACCGCTAATCCATCGAGGTGCGGTACAACATCTGTGCCGGGCTTTTCTGGAAGTGGATTTGTAAGAGAAACACCAGTAAGCCTTTCTCTGCCCCGGCCTTAATGGCAGATTAGAGCCTCACCCCAGCATTAAGTTGACAAACACACACAGGCGTTGAGAGAATCTCAGACAGGTACAAGACGGAGGTGGAGACCAGGTAGAAAACAAGGGTGCACATCATTAAACCCAACATAATCTACTTAACCCTCTGTAGGTAGGCGTTGCAGATTTGCAACATTAAAACCTACCTACCTGCTTACTCCACATACGTATTTCATGAGCATGTTTTAATTCAGAAGTACCCCTGAAGGACTTAGTTGTTCGTCCTTTTATCAAAACTTATTTTCAGCCTGAGAGGGTTAATGTTAACGAGAAAACACAAAAAGCATAAATACTTTGGGTTTTTACGTTTTAGAGGCTTACCAGCTGCACAGAATACAGGTCCTTCTCAAAAAATTAGCATTTTGTGATAAAGTTCATTATTTTCTGTAATGTACTGATGAACATTAGACTTTCATATATATTAGATTCATTACACACATCTGAAGTAGTTCAAGCCTTTTATTGTTTCTAATATTGATGATTTTGGCATACAGCTCATGAAAACCCAAAATTCCTATCTCAAAAAATTAGCATATCATGAAAAGGTTCTCTAAACGAGCTATTAACCTAATCATCTGAATCAACTAATTAACTCTAAACACCTGCAAAAGATTCCTGAGGCTTTTGAAAACTCCCAGCCTGGTTCATTACTCAAAACCGCAATCATGGGTAAGACTGCCGACCTGACTGCTGTCCAGAAGGCCATCATTGACACCCTCAAGCAAGAAGGTAAGACACAGAAAGAAATTTCTGAACGGATAGGCTGTTCCCAGACACACACACACACACACACACACACACACACACACACACACACAGACAAAGACAAAGTAATGTGTCTATAGTTATATTGTGATTTCTTAGTAAATATTCTATTTGGTGAGAGATAAACTTTATTGTATTTATCCTAGTGAATGTATAATTAAACGGGTAAACTAGTATTAGCACAGGTCTGGAGGGCATCCGTTTTCGTGGCTTGAGGATCAGGTCTCTGCTTTTTGCAGATGATGTGGTCCTGTTGGCTTCATCAGAAGGTGATTTTCAGCTTTCGCTGGAGCGGTTTGCAGCCGAGTGTGAAGCAGCTGGGATGAGAATCCGCTCCTCTAAATCTGAGACCATGGTCTTGATTCGGAAAAGGGTAGAATGCCTTCTCCGGGTCAGGGATGAACTCCTGCCCCAAGTGGAGGAGTTTTAAGTATCTCGGGGTCTTGTTCACGAGTGAGGGAAAACTGGAGCGTGAGATCATAGGCGGATTAGTGCTGCATCTGCAGTGATGCGGGCATTGTACCGGTCTGTCGTGGTGAAGAGAGAGCTGAATCAGAAGGTGAAGCTCTCGATTTACTGGTCGATCTATGTTTCTACCCTCACCTATGAGCTTTGGGTAATGACCGAAAGAACGAGATTGCGGATACAAGCGGCCAAAATGAGTTTTCTCCGAAGAGTGGCTGGGCTCTCCCTTAGAGATAGGGTGAGAAGCTTGGTCATTCGGGAGGAGCTCGGAGTAGACCCGCTGCTCCTCCACATCAAGAGGAGCCAGTTGAGGTTGCTTGGGCGTCTGGTCAGGATGCCTCCTGGACGCCTCCCTGGTGAGGTTTTCCGGGCACGTCCAACTGGGAGGAGACCTAAAGGTAGACCTGGCCAGGGAACGCCTTGGGATTCCCCCGGAGGAGCTGGCCCAAGTGGCTGGGGAGAGGGAAGTCTGGCCTCTCGCCTTAGACTACTGCCCCCGCGACCCGACTCCAGATAAGCGGATGAAAATGGATGGATGGATGGATGGATGGATGGATGGATGGATGGGCCTGGCACCTGCTCACAGTGCCAAAACCACTGCTAAATGGTTTACTGACCATGGTATTACTGTGCTCAATTGGCCTGCCAACTCTCCTGACCTGAACCCCAGAGAGAATCTGTGGGATATTGTGAAGAAAAGTTGAGAGACGCAAGACCCAACACTCTGGATGAGCTTAAGGTCGTTATCGAAGCATCCTGGGCCTCCTTAACACCTCAGCAGTGCCACAGACTGATTGCCTCCATGCAACGCCGCATTGAAGCAGTCATTTCTGCAAAAGGATTCCTGACCAAGTACTGAGTACATAACTGAAGATAATTATTTGAAGGTTGACTTTTCTTGTATTAAAAACTCTTTTCTTTTATTGGTCAGATGAAATGTGCTAATTTTTGAGATAGGAATTTTGGGTTTTCATGAGCTGTATGCCAAAATCATCAATATTAGAAACAATAAAAGGCTTGAACTACTGTGAATGAATCTAATATATATGAAAGTCTAATGTTTATCACTACATTACAGACAATAATGAACTTTATCGCAAATGATAATTTTTGAGAAGGACCTGTAATGCTGCTGAGCCATCGAGATGTTCAATCTGAGTTTTTTTGGATTAAATTCTTGGACCCCCTTCCTACTGGATGAAGACCCAGGTAGAACAAGCCTCAGCCACCGTGTAAATGGCCGCCGAAGGGTCTAAGAATGGTCTTAGAGGAGTTATTAAGAATGCAGTGAATTCTCTGTTACACACAGAAAGAGTAAATGTTCATGAAAGGGTTTGAGCTTTGGCCCTTGAGGGACACCATCCTTCAGCAGACCTTATCCAACAGTTTATAACCCTAACCCTGTTTAGCATGGCGGTGTGTGTGCATGTGTGTGTGTGTGTGTGCGTGCGTGTGTGTGTGTGTGTGTGTGATCATGGCAGTATCGTTGTGAAAAAGTGTTTCTGACATAGATTTTAGGAAGGCTTAGAAATGCAGGTAACCTTTTTGGCTAACCCTAAGAGCACAAGGCAATTGAAGGTTTCCAAATGCAGTCCAGCCAGGTTCATCAGATAATGTGGGTCATGCAGATTATAGCATGGCTGTCATGCTGAACAACGTCAGATTTGGAGTTTCTTTAGCAAAATGTGGGGGCAGTAGTGAAGCTGCTGCTCCTCTTCATCAGAATGAGTAAGCTGAAGAAGTTTGAGCATTTGACCAGGATACCTCATGCTCAACTTTCTCTGGGGGGTTTCCTGAGCACTAGAAGGAAACCCTAGAGCAGACCCACACACCTGGAATACTTGCGGACTCCCCAGGAGAAGCTAAACAGCTTCACTGGGGAGGGGGAAGTCTGCGATAGCTTCTTCGGCCTGTTAACAAAGCACTTATTTATACTCTGCGGGAAATGTCTATTACTTCTAAAAGTAGGCTGAGAATGCTCCAAACAGTTTAAAATGACACCAAGTTCCCAGATCTACTGACCAAAGATCAGGAACACCTGAGGACAAGCTGAGGTCTCAACCGTCAGCAGTCGGAACTGAGATTCTTTCAAAAGGAATAAGTTATCTGGTGGAATGTAGAGGAGGAAACTGGTTTCCAGGTTTTTTAAATTGTCGGCCAATTTTCAAAGCATGAGAGACATGGTGTTAAAAATATCTCGGATACAGCAGCTTTGGTCCAGCAGTGTATGATGGGCAGCAACGTAGCTCAAACTACACACAACCTGCTTTCACTCACGGACGTCCCCCTGTCATAGGATGAAATCGTCCCATGTGATTGGCTACACAGGTTCAACAGGCAGCATGTTCACGTGTCCTCAAAAATCTATCATGTTTGAAAATCCGGAGAAACGATCAGATCAGAACAGACGTTCTCCCGGGGGGATCAGAGCACTCTTAACACTCCACACACGGTAGGATAATTTGATAAGATTATCTTTAGAGCCGTTACAGTGTTTCTGCACATCCTTAAGATTTTCTGAAGGGGAGAATTGGGTTAAAAATCGGTATGGACTTTAATGGATTACAGGTTTCCATCAGTGCAGTCACTTTGACTCTAAACATGATCACCACATCCATCAGAGGTGGCTTTAAATCTAATAAACATGAAGAATCAAAGACTCATTCTCATTCCAACAAGATAAAACACACAACAACCAGAGTTTTGCTTTTTTTCTCTCATGCCAGTGTTGCTTTAGTGGGTTTGTGGAACTTGGGTCGGTTCTGTGTCGCTGACCTTACCCAGAGAACCAGTTGTCAGAAAGATGACATCATGGAGGCCTTCATCAGCAGATGGATGAGACAGCTGAATGCTCCCATCTAACAGTCAGAGGGAGTAACTCACCTCCCTGTGCTAGGTGGGGCGAGCTAACATGGCACATTACTGGGTCAGAACCAAAGACTGGGCCTGTAGCTCACACCTCTGACCTCAGAACCCTGTCCTCGCTGCTCTACAGCAGATCAATTGGATAAATCCACCCTGAATGCTCCATCATTAATCCAAATGTGGTCGTTGTTAACTGCCTGTGTAGAAACATCAGCTCTTTAGGTACTTTCTCAGAACCAGCTTTTCTTCTTCTTTGACTTGTGCATCAGGTTGAAATTAGAAACTTAAAACTCTGAAAATTCCCTTTGTCTCCAACAGCAGTGCTGCAGAACCATGTAACACAAACGGTGTGATTTATTCTCTGAGCTGAGACAGCATTCTGTTTGATCTTCATGCTGACTTCATCACTTCTCAGCATCAGATGATCCAGTACTGCTAAACTCAGGCATGAAATGCAGACAGCCATTTGCATTCCTTCAAGGTTCAGTTCTGGTGTCATGGCTGCAGCAGGATGACCCAGAAGACATGGGCGGACAGAGTTTATGATTTCTGTAAATCAGGAGATTAATTCAGTAAGGACAAGACTGAAGTTGTCATCTTTGGACCTTAAATCCAGAAAAGGAAATTGCTTAGTCAATCACCTGACCTGAATGGCATTACATTAGTCTCCGAGAACAATGTAAGGAATCTTGATGTTATCGTTGACCAGGACATGTCATTCAAATCCCACGTTAAACAGGTTTGTAGGATTTCCTTTTTCCACCTTCGGAATATTGCTAAGATTAGAAGCATCCTTTCCAGGAGTGATGCTGAAAAACTAGTTCATGCATTTATTACATCAAGACTGGATTACTGTAATTCATTACTCTCAGGAAGTCCACAGAATGTAGTTAAAAGTCTTCAGCTTGTCCAAAATGCTGCAGCTAGAGTTCTGATGAGAATTAAAAAGAGAGATCATATCTCTCCTGTCTTAGCTTCCCTACATTGGCTACATGTTAAATTCAGAATCGATTTTAAGATCCTCCTGCTCACATATAAAGCTCTTAATAATCAAGCTCCATCAAATGATCTGTCACCTTTGACCTTTAGCCTGGTGCTGCACAACCAGTAGGCTTTGATCACTGGACCTCAGGGACCTGCTGGAGGTGTAGGGACTAAGAAGATCACCAATGTAAGATGGTGCTTGTCCATGTAAGGCCCTATAGACCAGAACCAGGATCTTGAAATGAACCCTGAGGTTGACTGGCAGCCAGCGACGCTGGAGGAGAAGCGGGGTGATGTGGGTGTGTTTGGAGGACTTGGTCAGAAGCCGAGCACAAGCATTCTGAACCACCTGTAGACGGTTCAGGGAGGTTCTGCTCAGACACGTGAAAAGAGAGTTACAGTAGTCTAAGTGTGAGGAGATGAAGGTGTGGATAACTGTCTCAAGTTCAGAGTGGGACAGAATGGGACTGAGCTTAGCAATGTTCCTGAGATGGAGGAAGGAAGAGCAAACAAGAGAAGAGGAAGCAGATAGAGGAGGAAGAGCAGAGGCCCCAGCACAGAACCTTGTGGGACACCATGGGTAAGGGAGTTGGTGGAGGACCTAAACGGAGACGGCCACAGAAAAGGAGCGCTCAGAAAGATAAGAGGAGAACCACTCCAGAGCAGATCCTGATAGGCCTACCCAGTCTCTCAGCCTCTCCATCAGATCAGAAGTTGATCAGAAGTTAACTTTTTTACTTACAGGTCATACTTGTACAGTCAATCTGATGCTGTGGTACACATATGGAATCTATGATCTTGACCCATATCCAAAACTAACCTGTGTGATATCACACAGGACATCAGGATGCTGCAGAAGACGCAAGACTTCTTATCTACCCTCTTTGAATAAAGTTTATCTTTTCTGGCTCAGAAAATGACTTTATAATTTTATACATTTTATATAATCATATTTTGTCGAACTGACAATATGTTTAAATCCAAAGTGTTTTAATAATGTGTCCAAAACTAACTAAGTCTCACAGATTCTAATCTGTAGCCATTCCTCATTTATTTACACCGAATGAGGAATTGATACAGTTTGGTTTCCGTAAAGCTTCCTCAGAGAGCTCTAGAACGTTTTCGCATTGGAGTTTATTTTTTCCAAATGTTGCATGTGAATTATGAAGAAGTTAAAGAATTTACATTAATTTACATGTGCCAGCGAAGTGCATTTGCTATATTTCAAAATCAAACCCGTGTCACATTATTTTTGCCATCTTTTCTTTTATTATTAACAACGGGCACGGGTTCAGTGTATGATCATTCATGTTATTTTACAGATTTATTTTTATTCTGTCATATTTCTAAACATTTGGAGCTCTCGTAGGAGCAGATATCTGGACACAAATCACAGTTGGTGTGCATGGCAGTCCGTTCTGAAGTTATACAAAAACCGTACTGCCTCCATAATGCCTCCAAACCACCTCTGTACCACCTCCATACCGCCAGTGTACTGCTTCCATATCACCTCTGTACCTCCACCCTCTGAACCACTTCCATATCACCTTTGTACCTCCACCCTCTGAACCATTTCCATATCACCTCTGTACCTCCACCCTCTGAACCACTTCCATAACACCTCTGTACCTCCACCCTCTGAACCATGTCCATATCACCTCTGTACCTCCACCCTCTGAACCACTTCCATATCACCTCTGTACCTCCACCCTCTGAACCACTTCCATATCACCTTTGTACCTCCACCCTCTGAACCACTTCCATATCACCTTTGTACCTCCACCCTCTGAACCATGTCCATATCACCTCTGTACCTCCACCCTCTGAACCACTTCCATATCACCTCTGTACCTCCACCCTCTGAACCACTTCCATATCACCTTTGTACCTCCACCCTCTGAACCACTTCCATATCACCTCTGTACCTCCACCCTCTGAACCATTTCCATATCACCTCTGTACCTCCTCCCACTGAACCACCTCCATATCACCTCTGTACCTCCACCCTCTGAACTGCCTCCATATCACCTCTGTACCTCCACCCTGTGAACTGCCTCCATATCACCTCTGTACCTCCACCCTCTGAACCACTTCCATATCACCTCTGTACCTCCTCCCACTGAACCACCTCCATATCACCTCTGTACCTCCACCCTCTGAACTGCCTCCATATCACCTCTGTACCTCCACCCTGTGAACCACTTCCATATGACCTCTGTACCTCCTCCATATTGCCTCTGTACCACCTCTGTACTGCCTTCATACCGCCCCTGTACCTTCTCTATACTGCCTCTGTACCACCTCCCTCTGAACCACCTCCACATCACCTCTGTACCTCCTCCCACTGGACCACCTCCATATCACCTCTGTACCTCCACCCTCTGAACTGCCTCCATATCACCTCTGTACCTCCACCCTGTGAACCACTTCCATATGACCTCTGTACCTCCTCCATATTGCCTCTGTACCACCTCTGTACTGCCTTCATACCGCCCCTGTACCTTCTCTATACTGCCTCTGTACCACCTCCCTCTGAACCACCTCCACATCACCTCTGTACCTCCTCTATACTGCCTCTGTACCGCCTCTATGACACCTATGTAACTCCTCCCACTGAACCACCTCCATATCACCTCTGTACCTCCTCTATACTGCCTCTGAACCACCTCCATATCACATCTGTACCTCCTCTATACTGCCTCTGTACCACTTCTATATCACCTCTGTACCTCCACCCTCTGAACCGCCTCCATATCACCTCTGGACCGCCTCCATATCACCTCTGTACCTCCACCCTGTGAACCACTTCCATATGACCTCTGTACCTCCTCCATATTGCCTCTGTACCACCTCTGTACTGCCTTCATACCGCCCCTGTACCTTCTCTATACTGCCTCTGTACCACCTCCCTCTGAACCACCTCCACATCACCTCTGTACCTCCTCTATACTGCCTCTGTACCGCCTCTATGACACCTATGTACCTCCTCCCACTGAACCACCTCCATATCACCTCTGTACCTCCTCTATACTGCCTCTGAACCACCTCCATATCACATCTGTACCTCCTCTATACTGCCTCTGTACCACTTCTATATCACCTCTGTACCTCCACCCTCTGAACCGCCTCCATATCACCTCTGGACCGCCTCCATATCACCTCTGTACCTCCTCCCACTGAACCACCTCCTTATCACCTCTGTACCTCCTCTATACTGTCTCTGTACTGCCTCCATATCACCTCTGTACCTCCTCTATACTGCCTCTGTACCTCCTCTAATCACTTCTGTACCTCCTCCCACTGAACCACCTCCATATCACCTCTGTACCTCCTCTATACTGTCTCTGTACTGCCTCCATATCACCTCTGTACCTTCTCCCTCTGAACCGCCTCCGTATCACCTCTGTACCTCCTCTATACTGCCTCTGTACCGCCTCTATAGCACCTCTGTACCTCCTCCCATTGAACCACCTCCATATCACCTCTGTACCTCTATACTGCCTCTGTACTGCCTCCATATCACCTCTGTACCTCCTCCCTCTGAACCGCCTCCGTATCACCTCTGTACCTCCTCTATACTGCCTCTGTACCGCCTCTATAGCACCTCTGTACCTCCTCCCACTGAACCACCTCCGTATCACCTCTGTACCTCCACTATACTGCCTCTGTACCACCTCTATAGCACCTCTGAACCTCCTCCCTCTGAACCACCTCCACATCACCTCTGTACCTCCTCTATACTGCCTCTGTACCACCTCTATAGCACCTCTGAACCTCCTCCCTCCGAACCACCTCCACATCACCTCTGTACCTCATCTATACTGCCTCTGTACTGCCTTCATAACACCTCTGTACCTCCTCCCTCTGAACCACCTCCATATCACCTCTGTACCTCCTCTATACTGCCTCTGTACCACCTCTATAGCACCCCTGTACCTCCTCCCACTGAACCACCTCCATATCACCTCTGTACCTCCTCTATACTGCCTCTGAACCACCTCCGTATCACCTCTGTACCTCCTCTATACTGCCTCTGTACCACCTCTATAGCACCTCTGAACCTCCTCCCTCTGAACCACCTCCACATCACCTCTGTACCTCCTCTATACTGCCTCTGTACTGCCTCCATAACACCTCTGTACCTCCTCCCTCTGAACCACCTCCATATCACCTCTGTACCTCCTCTATACTGCCTCTGTACCACCTCTATAGCACCCCTGTACCTCCTCCCACTGAACCACCTCCATATCACCTCTGTACCTCCTCTATACTGCCTCTGAACCGCCTCCGTATCCCCTCTGTACCTCCTCCCTCTGAACCGCCTCCGTATCACCTCTGTACCTCCTCCCTCTGAACCACCTCTATAGCACCCCTGTACCTCCTCCCACTGAACCACCTCCATGTCACCTCTGTACCTCCTCTATACTGCCTCTGTATTGCCTCCATATCATCTCATTACCTCCTCCCTCTGAACCACCTCCATATCACCTCTGTTCCTCCTCTATACTGTCTCTGTACCACCTCCATATCATCTCTGTACCTCCTCTATACTGCCTCTGTACCGCCTCTATGGCACCTATGTACCTCCTCCCACTGAACCACCTCCATATCACCTCTGTACCTCCTCTATACTGCCTCTGTACCACCTCTCTGTACCTCCTCCCTCTGAACCACCTCCATATCACCTCTGTACCTCCTCCATCTGAACCGCCTCCGTATCACCTCTGTACCTCCTCTATACTGCCTCTGTACCGCCTCTATAGTACCTCTGTACGTCCTCCCACTGAACCACCTCCGTATCACCTCTGTACCTCCTCTATACTGCCTCTGTGCTGCCTCCATATCACCTCTGTACCTCCTCTATACTGCCTCTGTACTGCCTGTATAGCACCCCTGTACCTCCTCCCACTGAACGACCTCCATGTCACCTCTGTACCTCCTCTATACTGCCTCTGTATTGCCTCCATATCATCTCTGTATCTCCTCCCTCTGAAACACCTCCATATCATCTCTGTACCTGTCTATACTGTCTCTGTGCCGCCTCCATATCATCTCTGTACCTCCTCTTTACTGCCTCTGAACCACCTCCATATCACCTCTGTACCTCCTCTATACTGCCTCTGTACAGCCTCTATAGCACCTCTGTACCTCCTCCCTCTGAACCACCTCCATATCACCTCTGTACCTCCTCTATACTGCCTCTGTACTGCCTCCATATCAACTCTGTACCTCCTCTATACTGCCTCTGTACCGCCTCTATGGCACCTATGTACCTCCTCCCACTGAACCACCTCCATATCACCCCTGTACCTCCTCTATACTGCCTCTGTACCCCCTCTATAGCACCTCTGTACCTCCTCCCTCTGAACCACCTCCATATCACCTCTGTACCTCCTCTGTACTGCCTCCATATCATCTCTGTAACTCCTCCCACTGAACGACCTCCATGTCACCCCTGTACCTCCTCTATACTGCCTCTGTACCACCTCTATAGCACCTCTGTACCTCCTCCCTCTGAACCACCTCCATATCACCTCTGTACCTCCTCTATACTGCCTCTGTATTGCCTCCATATCATCTCTGTACCTCCTCCCTCTGAACCACCTCCACATCACATCTTTACCTCCTCTATACTGCCTCTGTACTGCCTCCATATCACCTCTGTACCTCCTCCCTCTGAACCACCTCCATATCACCTCTGTACCTCCTCTATACTGCCTCTGTACCACCTCTATAGTACCCCTGTACCTCCTCCCACTGAACGACCTCCATGTCACCTCTGTACCTCCTCTATACTGCCTCTGTACTGCCTGTATAGCACCCCTGTACCTCCTCCCACTGAACGACCTCCATGTCACCTCTGTACCTCCTCTATACTGCCTCTGTATTGCCTCCATATCATCTCTGTACCTCCTCCCTCTGAACCACCTCCACATCACATCTTTACCTCCTCTATACTGCCTCTGTACTGCCTCCATATCACCTCTGTACCTCCTCCCTCTGAACCACCTCCATATCACCTCTGTACCTCCTCTATACTGCCTCTGTACCACCTCTATAGTACCCCTGTACCTCTTCCCACTGAACCACCTCCATATCACCTCTGTACCTCCTCTATACTGCCTCTGTACCACCTCTATATCACCTCTGTACCTCCTCCCTCTGAACCACCTCCATATCACCTCTGTACCTCCTCTGTACTGCCTCCATATCATCTCTGTACCTCCTCCCTCTGAACCACCTCCATATCACCTCTGTACCTCCTCTATACTGCCTCTGTACTGCCTCTATAGCACCCCTGTACCTCCTCCCACTGAACCACCTCCATGTCACCTCTGTACCTCCTCTATACTGCCTCTGTATTGCCTCCATATCATCTCTGTATCTCCTCCCTCTGAACCACCTCCATATCACCTCTGTTCTTCCTCTATACTGTCTCTGTACCTCCTCCATATCATCTCTGTACCTCCTCTATACTGCCTCTGTACTGCCTCCATATCACCTCTGTACCTCCTCTATACTGCCTCTGTACCGCCTCTATAGCACCTATGTACCTCCTCCCACTGAACCACCTCCATATCACCTCTGTGCCTCCTCTATTCTGCCTCTGTACCGCCTCTATAGCACCTCTGTACCTCCTCCCTCTGAACTGCCTCGATATCACCTCTGTACCTCCTCCATACAATCTCTGTACTTCCTCCTCTGCACCACCTCCATACTGCCTCCATACCGTATATGTACTGCATTTGGTGTGTAACTGCCTCTTAGCTGCCTGTGCTCCTTTGTGGAGAAAGACCTCACACGGGTGTGCCTAATTATTGTGAACGTTTGTTGCTGAACTTTCTTCCATCCTGTTGGACAGCAGACAGCTCTCCCGTTGAATCATCCTTGCAGAGAAGCTGCAGACTAATCTGCAGATCATACATTTTGTAAAAACTAAACACAAACCAACACAAAATTACCAGAAGTGCTTATAGATTTTTCTCTTTTATCTCCAGGGAGTGAGAGACTAAGACAGGTGTCCTCTATTTCCCTTTATCTATTAATTCACTTAAGAAGCTAGAGTGCTTTGCTGCTTATGACCGGACCTTTAATGGTTCTGTTAATGGTTGGTGCATTAGGCTAAGGACTGGTTAGAGTACCTGTTAGATGTATAGGTGTGCATGCCCTTTTTCTCAGTTCTCCCATGTTGGCAGGTGTATATCATTCGTGTGCTGCCTGCTTGCACAGTGCTACAGGAGCTGCACGTGCAAACACACGTGTGCAGATTAACATGTGTGCAATCTTAAGCAGACCCCTTCATGGTGCAAGAAAAGCCTATTAGTCATAAAAAAGTAAGTGCTTTTTCTTTTCAGTTTGGAAATAATGATCCAAGGATTTGCACAAAGGAATCCCAATTTAGACTCCTCTCCTCTCCTCTCCTCTCCTCTCCTCTCCTCTCCTCTCCTCTCCTCTCCTGTCCGTCTTGCATGCTCTTACACGATTGAGAAATTGTTCTCATCCAAAAGCTCAAGCTCCCAATGAAAAGTATTGTGGAGGAACCAGTGAGGAACCTGAGAGGAACCCAGGTGTGTTTGGGTGAGAGAGGACCCCTGGAGAAGCCATTTTAAAATGCTTTGAAGCCACTCAGCCAGAACATAAAGCTGCATTTTTATCAGAGACCTTCTCTGTTCTCTTCCACTCTCAGCTTAGTCAACACTTTATTATTTATTTGAATTTTTTTTAATAGAGAGCGTATTAGCAATTCAAATGAGGGCTATTTGGGTATGCTCGCCCAGCTTCCTCCCCTCGGCTTTCCAGGCAGTTTGACAATATTTTCGTTGAGACCCAATTTTCCCTAATGCAACTGTAGCGGTAGGGAGGTGGGGGGGTGGCAGAGCGAGAGAGCCGGGAGACAGAGGGGAGCCCGGCGGCCAGAGGGAGGGGGAAGCACAGCATATGCAGCGAGTGTGTGGGTGTGGAAGGTCGAACAGGAGACGCGGTGGCCTTTGGTGTGTCTTCTCTGCTCAGCTAATCTGAGGGATAATGTTAGTTATTGAAGAAATATGGTTCCATTCAGAGCTAAAAGGTTTAAATTCGTTCTAGGATTATAAAGACCACCACCCAGCCTGATAATGGGGCCTTTTTTCTGTCTCACCAGGTGATCTGAGAGATGAGACGTCCCTCTGAACTGTGCAATGGCTTAAACGTGAGAGGATTCCATTATATCAATGGTTTATTCAGGTTGTTGCTTTAGAAGAGTGAAAAGAAAATGTTTTTCCAGCAGGTTCTTCTGAAATCAGGTCTTACAGCCAGATTTATCTTCACTGTCGCTCTGGAAGAGTCCAAATTCAAATGAAGACAAGCTGAGACTGCAGTCAGTCAGAAAATAAAAAACATTTACAGGAGCCGCCGTGTTGGGAGACAATCTGAGCAGGGTGTGTGTATGAAAGCTCCGCCCACTGGCCTGCGCACATTCATGATGCTGGTAAACAACAAACGACCATCTGACTTTATCTTCTCAGTGGCCTGGTGGTACGAGTGTCTGCCCTGAGACTGGGAGATGGTGGGTCCAAATCCACAGTTTGGTCATACCAAAGACTTTAAAAATGGGACTCGAGCACAGCCACAGCTGCAGCTCAACACTCCTTACGAGGATGGGTCAAACGCAAAGATGTAACTTCACCACACACCAGTGTGTGTGACGACTAGTGGAGCGTTAACTTTAACTAGTTACAGCCAAAACAAATAGGAGCCTGTCACTCTCCAAAGTTGTGCGTTGCCCGTTGCTCCTATGTTCACATCAGGCGAGAATTTCCGACGAGCGCTTCTGCTTACACCTGCTGTCTTCCACACTACAGAACTCAAAGCAAATAGAGTGTCAGATTTGTAGGGTACCAACGAGATCAGCAGAGGGATAATCTTGAGATCACACGATAGAAAAGAAGACAGCGGCGGCATCGTAGATGGCATGTAGGACCTCGGACTCTGACACACAGTATCGATGGCGAGTGTGTCTGGCTGGTTTTGTCAACACCCCCTACAAACCACTTTTCAAAAAAAGCACACATTATGTGAGACAGCCATGAGAAACACACGTAAGCATAATTAAAAACAGGTATTCCGGCCCTTAGTGAGACCTCTGTCCTCACATCTTTGTAAACAAGCCGCACTGGGGAGGAACGTGGACGAAACACCATCTTAGCTCCAACTCAGGGGTCAGAAACATGACCTCGTAGCCACCTAATCCAATTTATGGTAACAGGTGCCTATCTCCCTTGGTCATTAGATGACACACACACACACACACACACACACACACACACACACACACACACACACGCACACACACACACACACTCTGTTGTTGCAGCTTTGCTTGCTACAACAGACTACTCATGGTAAATGGCCTGTATTTGTATAGCGTTGTAATGAATATGTTAATTACATTTAATTAAGGACCATAAGACATTAAAATTTCATATCGAGTGTGAAATCCATCTTGCGGACACTGGGTTGTTTAAATCAGAAGACTGGATCTTTTTATTGCAGGGATTTTAAAATAACACTTTGTATTAACTGAGAGACAAGAGAAGAGAGAGAGAGACAAACGTTTAAGAAAATTTACTACTAAATAATTTTAAACAATTTAACAAGACTAACTCTCTAATAATGGATGCTCTGTTTGAATGAAGTGCGAGGTGGTTGGTGTGTGGTGAATGAGTGTCAAATTCAAAACCCTCGTATCCGGAGAAGCAAAGTCTGAGTGGGCGATGATGTTTTGCTCCGAACTGATCAGAGTTTGAGACTCGTAGTCATAAACACATGAGACACAATTTATGTCGCATCCACATACCCTCAGTGAGGCCTCCACGATGGATCCAGAATGCCAGGTCCTCTGACCTTCCTTCCGGTACTGGAGCCAACGGTACAGCGTCACAGCACGACAAACTAGTCCTTGGATAGTCTCCAGGTAAAAGCGACAGGTGGTTCACATCGTCAAAAGGGGACCCTCCTTGGGTCAGCGAGTTCAGCTTTTATTCTGAAAGGAACCATTGCTTGGTTGGTAACAAAACAACAGATCTTTCCCAGCTTGATGGTTCTCAGCTTAAAAAGAGATGTTCGGATGGCCGGTCCGATTACTTCGCTTAGCATGCGGTGAACTCCATCGGATCTTGATAACGAGATCTTGAGAACTGAGCTTAAGATGGTGTTGGAACAGTTTTATTAATCTGGATGTTTTTGATTCTGGACGAATCAAAGCTGACAGATTTATAAACACCACAGAGACTCTGCCACACTTCAGACTAGGAAGGTTCTGATTGGATCAGTACAGCAATGTGTCATGTGATTGTTTTCCTTACGTGTGTCAGTGTGTCTAGTGAACTATAATAAGTCATATTACTTATTAAAACATATTAATCATTATATTGTGATTTCACAGATTGGTCACGTTGTATTATTGACTAACAGTTGTTTTGATTAGCTTTATTGAAAATAGAGTTCTTTGATTTGAAAAAAGAAAAGAGTCTCTTCATCTTCTGTCTTCCTTGCTGGAAAGTAAACAGTTTAGAAGCGAATGCATGACCTTGAGGCTGTTTCATGCAGTCTGGCGCGGTGTCAAAGGGAACTGTGGAAAAGGTTAAATAACCTTGGAGGAATAGCTCCTTCACCATGTTACAGCGTCTTCTTAGGGTTCTACAACCTCCCAAGGCACTTCGGAACATGACCAGTCATTCATCCATTCACACACACAGGTGATGAGCTACGCTGTAGCCACAGCTGCCCTGGGGCGTACTGACAGAGGCGAGACCTGCTGAACACCGGACCACCAGCAGGCAAGGCGGGTTAAGTGTCTTTCCCTCATTGTTTTCTATTTCGTGTCTAAAAACAGCCTCCAGCAACTAACTGGCTGAAACCGGCGGGGTTTTGGACGTTGGCAGCAACAACTGGACAGTTGAGAGAAACTTGTACAAATTGTTGAAACATTTTAAAAACTATTCCAGTGACGAATGCCAGTTTGTCACCAACCGTCACAGCCACGGTGGAATATTGAATTTGGCTGAAAATGAATCAGATCCACACATTTAATTTCATAAATTTGTAGGAGAAGTTGCTGCTTTGTTAACAAGACCGTTCGTGTCCCATCCAGCCTATCTGCCGTAACTGGTGATATACAGTAATTAGCTCTGGAGCATCAGAGCCCACTCCTGAGAGGTTGGTGATCCATGCAGCAGAACCAGGACACAAGGCTCACTGGCATCTGTTTATGCAGTCCAAGGCACTTTTTAGCAGAACCATACACCCACATGGTTGAACTCATCAGAAAACATGCATTATCATATATGTGCATAATTTAGGCATGGGTACCGAATTTGGTACTTTTTAAGGTACCGACCGAATTCCATAGTACCGACATACCGATTAACTTCATTTGAAACGGTGCCTCGTTTCGGTACCCGTCCTTCACAACGAGAACTTGCCTAGACAGCTGCGCATGCGCAAGAGCGTTATGTCGTCGGTCGCTGCGAGCGAGTTGTAAACAGAGCAGCATGGTAGAAAGAACGCACGCTAAAGCTTGGGTCCACTTCACTAAATGTGATGGGTAACTGGGTGATGATGAAACCAGCGACAACGATCTAAGTGAGACATCCTCATCTTAATCTGCTCCGGTAGGTAAATAACATGTTTAAGATAACGTTAGCTTGATATGTTAGCTTCCGTTTCACTAATGGTGTGTTCGCTTTCTCCTTGGAACTCAGAAATTCCGACTAGAACATGAACGCGCTCTAAAGTTTGGCTTCACTTTACTAAATGCGACGGGTGATTGGGTGAAGATGAAACCAGCGACAACGATCTAAGTGTGAGGCATCATCGTTTTAATCTGCTCCAGCAGCTAAATAAACTGTTTAAGATAACGTTAGCCTGATATGTTAGCTTCCTATGCCACCATTGTTATCAGCTAATGGTGCGTTCGCTTTCTCCTTGGAAATTCTAACTTCCCAGTAGGAAAAATCAATTGAAAAAGGACGGTAAAAGGAATGAAGATACACAGTAAATTTAGTTCACAGTAAAGATGTTTGCTTCAGTTTAATTATCAGCTTATAAAACTACAAGGACGATGTTAAAATACAAACAGTTGTATGTTATTTATCGTGATATTTATCAAATATGGTTATTTGGCATTTAATTATAAAAGAGAATTAAAATATTAAACACTCAAAAGTATCGAAAATTGGTACCGTTAAGTACCGGTATCGATTCCTAGGTACCGGGAATTAGTACCGGATCTATTCAGATGTCAAAGGTACCCATCCCTATGTGCATTACCAATATGCGTGCAGAAACACAAAATCAAGCTCACTTAGAAGCATAAAAACAAAACAACTTGTCTCCAGCATGTTGTAGAGGACTTGAAGGTGGACTGATATAATGCTTTTCTTCCATGTCTGATGTAGAGAACTATGATAACAACAGCTAATGAGGTGAATGATTTAATGCATCTCCCTCTTGTGAGGGCTTCTACCCCCACCTCAGACACAGGAGCCAGGAAAGGTGGCTTGGCTGACACCACCGATTCAGTTTAACTCGACCCGTTTGTGCGGAGCGATCCAGAAACACGGGGTCAGCTGAGGAGAAGTGACAGTTAAATGCTAATTCAATCTGTTTGTGCTGTCAGTCAGGTCCAGCTGATTAGCAGCGCCTATTCATCCACTTGTGATGTCGGACCCGTCCTGCCAAAACAACATGCGACTCTTTTTGTGCGTGCTCAGGGGGCGGGGTGGGGGGGGGGGGGAGGGGGTGGCTCAGTGCTAAGTCAGCACTCGGGTTAATAAGTCCTTTTCATTACACAAGCATTCATTAAACATTCATTCACTCACTCATCCTCATTTGCATTTTCTCATCATGAAAACATTCATTTGTTCACTTGTTCACCATTCCTCGTGGAAGGAGGGAGGCTGGAAAAACAAAGAGAAGTTGGTTTATTTGCAGGTTTTATTCTGTAACTGAAAGCAGGAATTAGATTTTAGGTTGAACTTGTGTTTCTTTAGTTGCTCTGCAGAAACACTCAAAACATTTAAGAGTTCAAAGTTGTACGACTTTGACGAATGGAGTCACAGCAGGTTATTGTCGTGTATCACGGATTCTGTCACAAAGAAGCCGAGCCCAATATCTGTAAATCTGACTTCATCACAGCAGTTTTTGTGTTTACTAACGTTGATCTGCAGCCTTCTTCAGTGGGACGGACTCCAGGAAGCTGCAGCAGTCATCACATGAAACCCCATCTTGTGGCTGGTGCCAAACACAAGCAGGTAAAACAGCAGCGAGTTATGAAACCGCTCTGCTGCGTGAGGCAGGACCTTGACTCAGAAACAATCATCTCTGGAACCAAAGCGTGCAGGCGCCGGAAACTCATTCATGTTCCTGTCTGAAAAAAGCAGCAGCGTCAACACACAGCCTCCTTTTTTATAGCCTTCCATATACATCAAACATCACACTCAAGACGCTCTCATAACCACTCATCACACCTCTTTAATTTGTTCTTTTTCATTTGATTTTCTATCAGGAAGGAAAACATCAAAGGCGTGTTGAACAAACCCTCTGAAGCAGCTCCCAGAGCGTTCGGGCTTTGGGTGATGTCAGGGCGATGAATTGCATACCGATGACGCAGCGGCGAGAGATCATCTTCATCTGTCTCTGCCCTGGGAGCTCTCTCCATCCTCCTCTTCATTACCTTTTTCTTCTTTTCCTTTTAACTTGTGCCGTTAGGGGGGGCATCAATCTGAGTGACAGGATGTGTGATCCTCCTCCTGGGCCTGGTAGGAGAAGGAGCACTGTCGACATAAATATCCTTCCTGCGTCGTCGGCCAGCGCTGAGCGGCCGTGGCCGCCGTGAATCTTCATTCATGATCACCAGCAGAAAAGCGTGAGCCCATCAGGCTCCTAACGAAATCACAATCAGCTGCAACCCTCAGTGGATTCTGCAGAAAGTTTCATCGACACAGTTGCATGCTCTTGACCGTGCACTCGTTTACTTGCATGGATGTAATTTTCACTTTAGATGTGGGGGGGGGGGGCACGGGGGGGGGGGGGGGAATCTTTACAGTATGTTCTAATGGGAAACAGGCTTCAACACAAACATTTCTACTTGGTCCTAGAGCTCAACCAGTGTCAATTTAATATAAAGTACTATTGTTTTTGGCTGGTAAAAAATGCAGGGGTCAAAACTTGACTTTGGAAAAAGTGGGGGGGACATGTCCCCCCCACCCACCCCAAAATTACGTCCATGTTTACTTGTCATATCTTAGAACACAGAGAACAATGAAGATTCATCTCTTCTTTTATATGAGGGGGGAAGTCTGCAATGACTCAAGGAGCGTCAGCTCCCACAAACACGCCTGAGAGCTCCAGCTCTAACCAGATTTCTAATCCCGCTGCAGCTTTTGCCACCTGCTTGTAGGAAAAACTCCCGAGGTGTGTCCTTGGATGAGCCCAGGATGGAAAATGCTCCTCGGTTTGTTGCAGAGCAGGCGAGGGGGGTCTGCAGAGTCTGGAGATAAATCTCTGTGGATTACACCTGAAAGGAAACACTTTTCACCATGAGAGCTGAGCTGCTGTGAAGCTAAAAATATCCACTGGGAAAGAGTTTTCCTCTCTTTGGGTCAAATGTAAGGTGTTAAAGAAAGCAAAGAGGTCGTCTAGAGAAGGACAGACCAGACGTTTCCTTCACCTCCCCTCGACATCACTCGCCCGTTTATTTTTTGAACAGCTTTAATTTGTCTGAAAACACTTTTCAATTATACACCCAAACGCACGTTGTTGCTTTGACTTAGCGGCTCAGTGAAGAGTGAAAAACCCCGAAGCTTCACTTCTAACAGCAACTTCAGCCAAAGCTGAACTCTAATTTCTCTATGGGATTAATAAAGTATCTTTGATTTGATTTGATTGTTCATCTTTAAACATAAAAATGAAAGGTTTTCTTGAAATCCACTCATCTAGGTAGACTTTCGTAGGCATAAGCATTCCTCGCTTCAACCACTGAGCATACAGGGCATGGACATTGAGACTGTGGACAGTTACAGGTACCTTGGGGTCCATCTGAACAATAAACCGGACTGGACTCATAATTCAGATGCCCTGTACAGAAAAGGGCAGAGTAGGCTGTACCTACTACGGAGACTGAGGTCATTTGGAGTTGTGGGCCCTCTCCTGAAGACCTTTTATGACTCTGTGGTGGCCTCGGCCATTTTTTATGGTGGGGTCTGCTGGGGCAGCAGCATCTCTGCGGGGGATAGGAAGAGGCTGAACAGACTGATCCGCAGGGCCAGTTCTGTTCTAGGATGCCCCCTGGACCCTGTGGAGGTGGTTAGTGACAGGAGAATGACAGCTAAACTGTCATCCATGTTGGATAATATCTCCCATCTCATGCAGGTGACTTTGACAGCTATGAGCAGCTCCTTTAGTGGGAGACTGCGGCACCCAAGGTGTGGCACAGAGAGATTCCGGAGGTCTTTCCTCCCCACTGCTGTCAGACTCTACAACAAATCTGTTGGATGAAGTTTACTCTGTATTCCTAAGCTGTATATAGTATGTTTTTATTTTTTAACCTATTCTTAAGGTATAAATTGTCTATTGTATTGAGTTTATTTTATCTCATTACGATCGAAATTATTGTATTTTAGTGTTTTCTCCCTCTGCTGCATAACTTTAACTTTACTTTTACTTGGCTGTAAACGAAACAAATTTCCCACTTGTGGGACTAATAAAGGTTATCTTATCTTATCTTATCTTATCTTATCTTATCTTATCTAACGAACAGTTTCACCTTAAAATAAATACGCTCCAGCTCACCCTGAACACCAGCCAAAAGAGTTCAGGTGATGACTGAAGTACGTGACAAAAGCGTTTCTGGAAGCACAAAAGGATTTGAATTTTCTAGACTGTGTGGGTTTAACCTTTAAGGCTTTTACAACCCCCCCCCCCCCCCCCCCCACGCAGACCGCTAACATGCAGCTTATTGTGCTCGTCAGACTTTATTAAAGATTACAGCAGATAATCTTTGTGGTGTCCTGCTGCATGTCGAGGACGGGCAGCACAATGTCAGCTCGGAGACGAGAGCCTTTAGGTAACCCGTGTGAATAAACCGGGTCTTCAGGAAAGCTCTGGAAGACAAAAACCATATGACCTCCTCTGGTTTGCTTGGAGGAGTTTAATTTGCAACACGATGAATCTAAATGTTGAAGATCAGGATCACATAAAAACGCTCATTATAACGGGCTTTATTAGAGCTTTTTGCTGAGTTTCAACACAGCATCTCAGTAATGGGATTACACCAAACATCTCATGCAGTACTTTATTGATATTTGGTTTAAAGAAAGGCAAAATTATAAAGGTTTGCTTCCAGTAAAGGCCTCAGATCTACAATCAAATAAACTATTAAAGTCGTACTTTTTCTGTCACTTGTTACGAAGCTGGCCAAGTCACTGACTGAAGTGACTTGTTAACGACTCACTCTAGCTCACATTTGTCCCACATTATTTCTGTTTTCAGAAGCTATAAATATTCACTTTGTGTTTCAGGACAGAACACATCCAGGGGAATCGCAAGTTTATGTTCCCTGCATTTCAATCAGTGAAAACGCAGCAATAAACATGTCAGTGTGGTCAGTGGAAAACACAGGGTCTGCCTATCTGAGAGCGAGCGCATCAGTAGGCTATCATAGTCTGAGCTGCAGCCGAGGACACCTGCTCTGCAGAGTCACACACAGGCGGGAGGAGAAGCCACCTGAATACAAATCAGAGCACCAGGAGGGGCTGCGAGGATGGAGCCAGAGCCAGGGACTGCAAGCTCTGCTCGGGAAATGAAAGCACTTCATTAGCGAGGATGCTCATAATGCTATCTTATGCTGATTCATTCTGTATCCTGCAAACAGCTTCCTCAGTGGCTACAGATGGCACTGTGCAAACTTTGTATTAAAGCCGCTGTCTCTTGGCGCTCTGCTGGCACTTTAGAGCTTATACAGTATTGAGTTGTGTTGACGAGGAGCTGCTGTTGTGACCGAGGCTTCTGTGAGACATTCTGTGAAGAGCAACATCAAGGATGTGATCCAGACTGGAAGCTGCTCTGCTGGCCGGCGTTGCATAACGACCACAGCTGACTCATAAACACAGCAGAGTCTAATTAATATTTTGTCGAGTGCCCAAAGCAAGGTCATTATCACAACACTTCAGCTGTAATCAGGGCTGCTCGGCTCTGACGCTGCACACAGAGAGGGGAGATATATACATACATATATAGATATGTATATATATATATATATATATATATATATATATATATATATATATATATACAAACATACATATGTATATATATGTATGTATATATATATGTGTATATAATTATATATATATATATATATATATATATATATATATATATATATATATATATATATATATATATATATATACAAACATACATATGTATATATGTATGTATATATATATATATGTGTATATGATTATATATATATATATATATATATATATATATACAAACATACATATGTATATATGTATGTATATATATATATATGTGTATATGATTATATATATATATATATATATATATATATATATATATATATATACAAACATACATATGTATATATGTATGTATATATATATATGTGTATATGATTATATACACATATATATATATATATATATATATATACACATACATATATACATATATATAACCATATATATATATATGGTTATATATATATATGTATATATGTATATATATATATACATACATATATATATATATATATATATATATATATATATATATATATATATATATATATATATATATATATATATATAAGCATCATTTTGTGAGGTATCAGGCAACTGGGGTGTGACCTCTACAGAAACTAGACAGGACAAGCACAGCGTCATCACAGGCACAAAACAACTTTAAGTGGTTAATGTGGCAAATCATGGTTTTCCTTCGCATTAACGGAGTTTTAGTCACATAGTTACACTCGCTTTGTTTGGAGTGAATCTCAAAAGGACCTTCGAACTTGGGGGACAGAGAAGAACCAACTACAGGACTCAACAAACTTGGTCACCAGGTTGCAGGGTTCTGACAACCGACTTTTTGCCAAAGGTTCTCTTCATTTTCTCTTTTGCATCTTTTAGATGCTGTTGAGCCAAGAGGTTTGCCAAGAGTCCACATATAGAGTTACACTAGATCCAGTGAGTGGAACGGGCCATAAAAACTTGTCTTTTAGGGCCTTCAAAGGGCCTTGAGGAGCATGGCCAAACACCAGTTGATGAGGACTGAAGCCAGTAGAGTCCTGAATGGTATCTCTAGCGGCGAATAACACAAAGGGACGTCCATCTTTCCAAGACCTGCCTGTGGTAAAACAGTACTTTTTAAGCATCGTCTTAAGGGTCTGGTGCCATCTTTCAACCACTCCCTGACTTTCTGGATGGTAGCTAGACAACTTATGATGCTTAATGTTCAGGGTCTCTGCCACTTATGCAAAGATCTGCAAGGTGAAATGTATGCCTTGGTCAGACTGGATTACTCTAGGCATGCCAAAAACAGGAAAGAAACCAGTCAGGACTTTAATGACATTCACTGTTGTAATTGATGACAGAGGAATGGCTTCTGGAAAACGGGTAGCCGAACACATGATGGTGAGTAGATATTTTTTTCCAGTACGAGATGGAGGAAGAGGTCCTACTCAGTCTATGACTATGTGATCGAAGGGGGTTGAGATCACAGGAGTGGGATGTAAAGGTGCTGGCCGTATGGTCTGGTTTGGGTTACCCACTGGCTGACATGTTAGGCAACTCTTACAATAGTCCGAGACCTGACGTTTTAACCCAGACCAGAAGAAATGGTGCAAAATGGAATCATATGTTTATTTATCCCTAAATGTCCCGGCCAGTCACTTTCATGAGCTAGTGACAAAATGTGGGAACGTGACTCTACAGGGATGACAATCTGCTTTATGTTCCCCCAGTCGGCCCCTTTGGCTGAGCCCAACATCGAAATAATATGTCCTTTTCTACTACATAAGTGGTCATACTATTCGAAGACTTAGAACCCCCACTTGCTAAAGCAAAGTAAGGTTGTAAAGTTCTGTCCGCTTCCTGAGCTTCTACTACGGCATCACAGGTTAAAGGGAAGTTCACAGAAGTAACCCGTGGAGATACAGGAACTGTGGTGTCTGGTCTGTTATCTGTATTAGAGAAGAGAGGATGTAGCACAGACTCATGGAGAGTTATATCTTGGTCCCTCTTAGCTTGAGCACGAGTTAACACACAAGCAGGCAAAATGTCTGTACTCGCTTGAGTTTCTGGTTCTGAAATGAGCTCAGGAATAGGTACTACTAAACCTCCAACGGCGTTGTTCCCCAGGATTAAATCAACCCCTTTAGTTGGCAATTCGCCCAACACGGCCACCACAAGTTCACCAGTTACTAGAGGATAAGACAGGTTAATTTTGTGCATTTCAGCAGTAATTGCTCCCATCTCAATACCTTGTAAAATAGCCGAATAGCCAACTAAGATGGCGCTGAGGAAGGACGCCCTGGTGCTAACGTGCGTCGTGTTTTGTTTGTTTTTGTCTGCAAATTGTGTGTCAGCGTGCTCTTACACCCGTGAAGAGCTTCTAGACGTCAGAAAATCAACGCCGACGGACCTACTTCCAGTTTTTTTAGTGGGTGTGGCGGATTTGGTCCACTTTTTAATTAAGAAAGTGAGACGCCGTAGGAGAGGGAAACGTGCGGGAGTGCTCGTGCGTCTACGAAGACACGGCTCACGTACACCCTTACCTGGGATCTTCCTCTCCAATGTCCGCTCACTTAGCAACAAGACGGATGAACTGGCGTTGCTGATGAGACGAAACAGAGACTTTTCTTCCTCTTCTGTCTTATGCTTCACGGAATCGTGGCTGAACGAGCAGACCCCGGATTGCGCGCTCCATTTGGAGGGATTCCAGCTCCTCCGCGCAGACAGACAGCGGGTCTTATCCGGAGGAAAGACAAAAGGTGGAGTTGTCTGCTTCTACATCAACAATGCCTGGTGTTCGGATGTGACTGTGCTCTCCCAGTACTGCTCTCCTGCCCTGGAATTCCTCTTCATAAACTGTAAGCCATTCTACTCCCCACGTGAGTTCGCTTCATTCATTCTGGCCACTGTTTACATCCCGCCTGGTGCGGACGTGCACGAGGCTCAACGTGCGCTCGCGGAGCAGATCCTAAGTGTGGAGCAGACCTTTCCGGACTCTTTAGTTATTATCCTCGGTGACTTTAACAAGGGAAATCTGAGCCAGGAACTGCCTAAGACTGACGCTAGGGTTTCCTATTTCTCCAACCTGGTGTCCCAGAGCAAAGGGAGCCCCAAGGTGCTGTTTAACACCATCAGCAGCATCGTCTCTCCTGCCTCTCCTACAGCCTCCATCCACTCTGTTACAGACTGTGAGAACTTCCTGTCTGTCTTTGTGGACTAAGTCAATAAGGTTAGATCTAGCATCTCTCCTTCAGCCTTATCGCGGCCTCTCCCGACTCCAACCAGGCCCATCATCCTAGATAGCTTTGCTCCTGTTTCTTTGCCTGAGTTAACCAAACCAGTTAACTCTGTGAAGACCTCTGCATGCCCCCTCGACATCTTACCCTCATCTTTGTTTAAAAGTGCTTTTCAGTCCATCGGCCCCAGCGTGCTCTCTATAATTAATGATTCTCTGGTCTCTGGTCAGGTCCCTGCTTACTTTAAGAATGCTTGTAGCGTATTTCTACATACTAGAATCAACACTGTTTCTATCAGTTATAGATTCTGAGAATGACTGAGTACATTAGCATATGAGCCGATATCATGTATAAATATCCAAGATACTTATATAATCGATAGAAGTTCATACACCAACCTGTTTGCTTTTGCAATAACCAGAAATATTAATACCATTCTGTGTTTCATTTCGAAGATTAGGCAGAGTTTAACAATTGAAGAATTTATTACTAATAATTTTAAACTTGACAATTTGAAACGACAATTAAAAATGACAATTTATGGATGACAATTTACCAGCTTTGATATTAAAACTCGTTTTAAAGGCAAACCTGTGACTGGATGAAAAGCTAAAATGAAATGAGAGCTTTGATGCGTGAATGAATTCTCAGAAGGTTTCTTTTAGAGAGAGAAGTGTGTTCTGGGGTGGAAATGATGGTTTTGCAGCTAACTGTTGTTACTTAGAGAAACAGCATCAGACGTCATCTGTCGAAAGTGTCTACCTCACCCAGTTTCTGGAGACCCCCTTTTGGATCCGAGATGTCAGGTGGAGATGATTTTCTCCGGGCACGAGGGTGGAAGAAGGACCTCAATGCGACCAAATCAGTCCTGGAATGTCTCCGTGGGTCACACGACTGATGAAACTATTTGCTTCTCAAAAGCAATAACTCTGAAGGATTTTGCGTCAGCTGGTTATCGTGCGTTTATTCAAAGCTATTTTATCAGCGTGACAGAACAGCAGGTAGAGGCTTCAGGGCTGCCGTTCCCGTATCCTCAGTGATGGTGGTTGGTTCACGAACTGAAGTTAAAGCTGCTGGAAGTTAGTTTTAACAAAGTCCTCAGAACACGCCCTCTCAGAGCAAGAAAGCTTTGGTCATGAGTCAAAAAACATGTGATGGCAGTTACCTTTCCTCTGGATAAACTCTGTGTTGGATGGATAAGGTGGAAGTTGACCTTCTGGCCTACTGAACACACATTACTGATCATCAACCATAATCATAATTATACTCAAAGCATAATAATTCATTTCAGTAATTAAATACATTTACTGAACCAAGAGATTATTTATGATGATTATAATAAACAGTAATAAAGACAAAGAGTTTATTAAAATTATTATTTAAAATTATTGTTGTGAAACTTGACGTGTCCTTCTTCTGGGACGGAACAGCAGCAGATAAGGGTGATATTCTGCAGCCATCATGACTCCTGGATTCATCTGTGGAACCAAAAGTTACAGTCTGACCCAGCTTGACCTAGCTGGGAAAATGTGACCTTTGTCACAAATTAGAGGACCGTTGTGACGCTACGTAATCCACCCGTTTCTTAAAAAAACAAGTCTTGACGCCTCTCTCCATAGCAGCTTCAGACCCATCTCTAAACTTCCGTTCATCTCCAAGATCTTGGAAAAGGTTGTGGCTAAACAACTCACAGCTGCTCTTGATGAACAGAACATCTATGATAGCTTCCAGTCAGGTTTTTGTAGAGCTCATTCTACTGAAACAGCTCTTCTTAGGGTCTCTAATGACCTTCTGACTCCCAGTGATGCAGGGGACTGTTCTGTTCTGGTCCTGCTGGACCTGACTGCAGCCTTTGACACTGTTGACCATCACCTGCTACTGGAGAGGCTGAGAGACTGGGTAGGCCTATCAAGATCTGCTCTGGAGTGGTTCTCCCCATGAATCTAGAGTAAGCCCCATGTTTTATTCCTTCAGCTCACTGCAGCCCACTATTTAGTGCTGATGCCAGAATATTTAATACATCTTTTTTATGGAATCCTTTAAGTTTTGTTGAAGACATAAAGAAAACAGGACTGCTGCTGCTTTTATCTGTGTTTATTCAGAGGTGGTGATTACTCACGAACATGGAGATGGAAGCAACAAGGTCAGAGTTAATGCAGAGATTCATTTTTCCAGCCAAAAGCTCTGAGACAGCCTGATACGTGTCTGTTATTTCTGATGCTATTATCTGCTGCTGGAGCAGCACCACAAACCCTAATCTCCACCAATTTTCCAGAACAAACACAATGTCACCTACCGCACAGGGACGAAATTTTGATTTCAGAAGTGGGGGGGACACAGCAGGCTTGTGCGGATTTGGGGTGGGGGGTGTTATGTAAAGACCCCTTGACACGTCACGTGCCCATCTCAATAATTTTTCCATCCTCAATATACATATATATATATATATATATATATATATATATATATATATATATATATATATATATATATATATGTATCAAAGTTAAAAAATGTACAACTCTATTATTATTTTTATTTATTATCATTATTGAAGTGCAGTTTTGGCTGTTGACAATGGATAAGCCATTGTATTTATTGTTTTGGGTCTTTTTTATTGTTTTTGGTGCAACATTTTCTAACAGGGAGTGAGATTCCTTTTTTATTCAATTTTTGTTTGTTATTTTTATTCATTTAGAAGTTCTGGTTCTGGACATTTCAATGTTAAATGAAGGTTTATTTGTTGCATTTTAAAGGGTGTACTTGCATTATTATGATATATTAACATTATATTAGTGGTTATTTTGGTCTAGATAATGTTGACAATATCGTTTATCATCAACAATTTGTTGGACAAAATATCGTCCAGCAAAATTTGTTACTTTCCCAGGCCTAGTCAAAAGTATAAAAATTATTTATACATAAACGGTCCCTCCTGAGATCTGGCCGTTTGTTCATTTGCTGTGTTAGAGGACATGCTGAACTAATGTTTTACACATGATCATCACCCTAACATTTGAGTGTATGAAAACATATTAAATGTTTTTTCCCTTAAAAGTGTTTAAACAGTTGTTGCATTTCAACACACAAAAAATAAATGGAAAAAATAAGATAAATCTAATGAAAAGTGTACATCTTTGACATTAAGCTTAAAAAAATCTGTTGACGATGATGATACTGTTCATTTTTCAGAGCTTTTTAATGTGAACATATACATTGCAATAGATAGGTTTACAATAAAGTTAAATGATAAAAGTTTTGAAGTTACACTTCTACTACTACTAGTAATAATAATAAAAAAATAATTATAATAATATGAATAAATTGTGTCTGAGGAGTCAGTTATGTGGAGGATATGAGTTTGTAAAAGTTAGTTTTGAGTATGTTTGTGAAGGAGGAGGTGAGTCTGAGCTTAATGCAGGGGTGTCACATGTTCCAACTTACGTTTTGACTTTGAAAGAAGTCTCTTATCACTTTTCGTTTTCTTGACATGCTGCCTCCTGGCTGTGCCTAACTACCAAAGACTCACAAATGAACACTTATTCAAATGTTATGTAATGGAAGCTGAGCTGAGCTCTGATATTACACAGCGTCTAGTTGACGATGTGACTCAGTACCGGTGTTCCCTAGCGGCTCCAAACTAGCAAAACAACGTGAGCACGTTCTGACTGTTTACAACTTGAGTGACAGCAGCAACAGCCAATAATACGTTAGCAAGTATCAGCAGAGCCAATAGATTAGCTTTTGGGCGGGTCTAATAGGAAACCGGTTTCCGTTTCGGTCCTAGTGCTCAACCAAATCCATTTAATGGAGCGTAACATTGTTTTTGGACGGAAAAAAGTGCAGGGGACCAAAACTGCCTTTTGAAAAAGTGGGGGGGACATGTCCCACCCGTCCCCCCCCAAAATTACGTCCCAGCTACCGCACATGCAAAACCTCCCCCCATCATCGCTATCTGAAAAATGCATTAAAGCCCTCTGGCCCTGTCCCAACACGCCTCCTGCTAATATCATGTCACATGCATAATATATGAGCGTCAACTAAAATCAGAGCTGCTGTAATCTACCCGTGTTACAACACGCAGGAAGGTCCCGTTTAATACCAGCACCAAGTCACCTGATCAAACCTGTCAAACTGAGCCGTGGGCGGGGGGTGTCCCAGGGGCCAATCCAGGCTTCCCTCCCAATCACCTCCTCCTCAGGTCTGATCGGAAGTGAGCCTGGACCATCTGTCCCGTGCTAATTGAACATGTGGTTCCCTCTCTACTCACGGGTGGGCCGAACTGGAGAGCCGCAGTCAGAGTCCCGTCTGGCTGTCAGAGCAGGTGAGTGGTTCATTTAAACACCTGTCTCACACTAATGGACAGAAGTAATTTATGCATAATCAATTTGAATATTCTCTATCACAGCCTGGCCTCCAAAAGCTGCTTAAGTCTGGGAAAACAAATCCATCCTTCACGTTTCGTATGCAGATCAGAGCTGCAGTACAGCAGGGTCTGGGAATTCTGCATAGTAATGAGTGGCTGGAGGGGAGATCTGGTCAGGATGCATTTCTCTTCCCGTTATGCTGAGCACGACAGCCGTACCGGCTCCCAGACGCGTTTCCAACCTATAGTCCTCGTGGTCGTGATGAAGGAGCAGAGGGCAGCTTAGGTAGAGTTTCTCGGGAGTTGAGGAAGGAGGTAAAGTCTGCTGACAGGAGCAAAGTAGAAGCTAGGACAGCATCAGTGGAGAAACAGAGAAAAACCACGAGTCAGCAGTTTTAGATGAGGTGTAAATGGGAGCAGAGTCCAGTGGTACCAAAGTTCAGACTGAAACTGCTGGGAGGAAATAACAGTGAGAGTCAGTTACTGTGAATCAAGATGGAAGCAGGAGAAATGATCTGACCTTAGCAGAGGTCCTCAGATGGAAACACCCAAAAGCACGAGAACTGATCCTCGCACCAAGATTAGTACCAGCACTAGTGTTTAAACGTGTCTTAAATGACAGCCTATTAAAGGCATGGTTGACTTGTTTAATGATTTGCAGTGGTATCTAGTAGGAATAAACAAATAATGAAGCAGAAATATCATAAAATGCCGATTTTAAGATATTTCTGCTTTATTATTTGTCCCCATAGGAGGGTAGGAGAGATCTCCTATCTAACATATTGAGTCTATTTAACCACGGCTCATTTATCAGAGTGTATGGAGAACCCAGACAGGAACACTGATAAATAATGCATGATGACACAGAATCACATAATCAATCAGCGACTTGGATGTTACAGAGGGAATCTCTTCAGCCTGTTCATTCTTTTGGTGCATGTTGGCAAAACATTTTGTTTAAAAATGTTCGTTTTATTTAGGTTTGAGTATTTATCCATCCATCTATCCATCCATTATCATCCACTTATCCAGGGTCAGGTCGCAGGGGCAGCAGCCTAAGCCAAGAAGCCCCGACTTCCCTCTGTCCAGCCACATGGGGCAGGTCCCCCGGGGGAATCCCAAGGTGTTCCCCGGCCAGCCGAGAGACACAATTAGCTGTCTCTTCACCACGACAGACAGGTACAACACCCGCATCACTGCAGACGCAGCACCAAACCCATCTCCTATTCCAGTTCTCCCTCATTTGTGAACGAGACCACGAGACGCTCAAACTCCTCCACTGGAGGCAGGACCTCGTCTTGACCCGGAGAAGGCATTCTACCCTTTTCTGACTCAAGACCGTGGTCTGAGATTTGGAGGAGAAGATTCTCATCCCAGCCGATTCACACTCTGCTGCTAACCGCTCCAGCAAATGCTGGCCAGCACACCATCCTCAGTCTAAACAGTGTTGGTGGTGCACTGCACACCTTTCCCCTCCTGAAACGCTGGATGGTGGACCAGAATCTCTTCATAGCTGTACAGAAGTCTTTCTCCCAAGCCAAACATTTTGCCTCAGTGACCATGTGAGCCACATTCCACCTGATCAGCTGCCTCTGGAGTCCCACACCCCCCAAAACCTGATAGGACTCCTTTTTCACTTTGACAGCATCCCTAACTGGCAGTGTGCAGCAGCAGGTTGAGTGGTTGCCACCACAACAGGCAACACCCACCCTGCAGCCACAGCTCAGGTGGCCTGTCTCAACAATGGAGGCACGGAATGTGGCTCAGACTCAATAGCGCCCCCTAGGACCATTAAAACTGTCAGACTCAATGTCCCCCGGCTCCCCTGGGTCACACGAGTAGAAAGGTGTGGCTCAAATTTCAAATACTAAAGTTAGCTCAGAGAGCTCATGAAGGCCTTCCATGAGCATGTCTAACGCAGCATGCAGCTGTCACGATAGGAGGTGCAAAGCATGCTGGGAAGCTCTCATGAAAAACTATTAACCGTGAACTTTAATGAGACAATTATAAGCATGTGTGATAACAGATAAGAGGACGTGAATCCTTCCCAGCCCTACATAAGCAAATTACATCATACACACACACACACACACACACACTTCTCCCTCTCCTTGACTTGATTTTTTCTTCTTTCTCTTACTCTTAAGCTGATTTGAACAGTTGGACTAATTAAAAGACCCAGAAGCCCGAGTGATGATGCTCCACCATATGCTCCAGCAGCACCACCTTCAGGGTGGAGCATCTGAGCCACTGTAGGCTGTTGGAGCAGAACTAACACATCTCATCCTTTTGATTACCTCACACATACACAAACCTTCAGACCTTTCTTCACTTCTCTAACTCTTGAATTCCAACCCTTTTACTTATTTCATATTAAAAATAAACACACGGAAAACAAGCGTGCATTAAGTAGAGAAACCACGACTATAAAACAAGGAGCAAAGAAATGTAGAATTAAGAAATAAAGAAGACTCTTTAGGTGTAGTAATTCACATGAATTCTTTGCTCAGATTTAATCCTAAATCCAGACTGATAAATTATTTATTTATTTATTTATTGATTGATTGATTGATTGATTGATTTTCCGTGTCCAGTCTAGCTGTGAAGCAAACAGAATTGATGTCTGACTGTTGGTGACAAGACTTACCGATTTACTCTCAGGAGGAGCATCAAAGCTTCTGCTTTAATGTCACGCCTGATACTTAAAACGTTATTGTTATTGTTTTTTCGGATGCTTTATAATTTCCACCAGACACGGAGACATAGGTGAAAGAAAAAAAGAGGGGGGGGGGGGGGGGTCCACAAAAATAAGCAATCACTGATGAAAAAAAGTCTGCTTCTAGACCTGCAGAAAAGGGACACACAACAATACAACAGTACAAACAAGCTATCACTGCGTCAACCTGATGAGGAAATAAAAAATCTGCATTGTTTTACTGAACAATCACACGATAATAAATCACAGTGCATTAAGTGCCAACCACAGCCTTAAGACCTGTGTTAAAAATGCCCCAAGTCAATACTTATGAGAGCACCATGTGAGCACCTGTGTGTGTACACATGCTTGTTTATGTAAGGTTTCTCTACAGGAGCGCCCAATAGAGAGTGTGAGGGGCCACAGATCTGCCCCCTAAAGATGTGTGGGAGATGGAGGGAGCTCCAAGTCCCAGAGATCCAGGAGCTGCCCCAGAGCACAGGAACCCAAGGGAGAATGTAACCAGAAAAACCCCAGCCCCCTCTCTAGAGGCGCAGAGTATTGCCCAACCAGCCACAACAAGCAGCCGGCAGAGTCCTGCCACAGAGTCACCTGCTACTGGAGAGGCTGAGAGACTGGGTAGGCCTATCAGGATCAGCTCTGGAGTGGTTCTCCTCTTATCTCTCTGAGCACTCCTTTTCTGTGGCCGTCTCCAAGTTTAGGTCCTCCACCACCTCTCTTATCCGTGGTGTCCCACAAGGTTCTGTGCTGGGGCCTCTGCTCTTCCTCCTCTATCTGCTTCCTCTTCAGCACATCCTGAGCTCTTTCAAAGGAATCTCCTACCATTTTTATGTAGATGACATCCATCTGTACATCTCCTTTCAGCCCCATGAGATGTCTAAGCTGCAGCTGTTACACTCCTGCTTAGACTCTATCAAAACCTGGATGGCTGGGAGCTTTCTTCAGCTGAATGAAGATAAGACTGAGAGCCTCATCTGTGCCCCAGACAAGCTGGTTCCCAAAGTCAGACTCTCTTGGTCAGCTTGCTTCTCACACCAAACTTTCCGTCAGGAATCTTGGCGTGACCTTTGACCCAGCTCTCACCCTGGATTCTCATGTCAGTTCTCTTGTTCGCTCTTCCTTCTTCCATCTCAGGAACGTTGCTAAGCTGAGTCCCATTCTGTCCCGCTCTGAACTTGAGACAGTTCTCCACACCTTCATCTCCTCACGCTTAGACTACTGTAACTCTCTTTTCACGTGTCTGAGCAGAACCTCCCTGAACCGTCTACAGACGCAAATAATTTAATCTATCTTTGTGACCCGGAGGCATCTCAGGACTGATTTGGTCGCATCAAGGTTTTTCTACGAACCACGTGCATTGGAGTCATCGGCTCCTTGTCATCTCGGATCCAAACGGGGACCTCCAGAACGGGTGAGGTAGACACCACAGATTGCGTCTGATGTGGTTTTATAAACCATCAAATATAGTTTATATCAGACATTCACTCCCACTCAGAACTCAGTTCTCCAGTAAGAAAATTGTCCGATTAAATAGTTTTCCCTCATTTACAGTCAGTACAGCGCAGTGCGCATGGCTCTGGGGTTAATCAAGTTTAGTTGTTTCTCTTTGCAACAATCTTCACAAAAAGGCAAAACAGTTGAATGGCAGGTTACAGAGATTTCCATTTGACTGTTTATTTTGACGAATAAACTCAAGGATGTTGGTTGTTTTGAAAGAATTACCCCGACGCACACTGATACAGATGAGATGACATTTGAATCGTTACGCACATCGCGGAGGTAACTAAATCAATCAAGAAATGATTCCCATCAGAATATCAGATCTTTATACTGGACACTGTGCTCAGCGCGGCTCGGAGCGCACACGGTGGACAGTGAGCTGAAGATTTGTAGAGGGGTTCGGAGGGCAGTGCAGAACCACGGTGCATGCGGTAAGATTTCCTCCTACTGAAGCGGTCTGGAAAGCCGGTCTCTCTGAGGGATGTGTCACTTGGAAAAATGTTCTCTGATTATGAAACTTTGGCTGAACAGCTCTTGTTCCCGTCTCAAACATGGAGACGCATGACGCATCCAGTCTGAGGCAGAATAGCCTCTTCAGCTCAGAAAGCACCTGTAGAGACATTTGATTACGCACAAAGTTCATGTGGAGCAGAAGCGGTCGGGCCACGGCAGGTGAAACGTTCCTAGCCTACATGAAGTGAAACTGTGTAATTGTAACATTAATATGTTACTGGTCTGGTTGGTTAGACCAGTGTTTGAAGTGGAAAACACACACTCACACACACACACACACACACACGCACACACACACACACACACACACACACACACACACACACACACACACACACACACACACACACACACACACACACACACAAACGCACCAATTAAAATAATGCTGATAGCGTGGATTAGAAGACAGGTGATGGTTTACGTATTTAAATGATGATCAGGCTGCTGTAAAATGTAATCTCCATCCACATCCAGACACAATTATCCTCTATTCTATTTTCTCTGCTCTTGTCTGGGCTGACGTAGCTGACGGTGCGCGCGGCGCGCCTAACTAGCGGCTGTGATGCACATTTTACGCATTTGGAGAGATGGGCTGGATGCTTTGCTTTTACTGGAAGATGGTGCACTTAACGCACGGGTGTAGACTACATATTAATGACAAATGAATGAAAATTAAATTGGGAGTTTTTACTTCATATTTTAGAAATAAAAATGACGGGGGAAAACATTTATGACGTCTTTTTAAACGAAATTTTCTAGCGCGACCTGCCTGCTTCACTAAGTCACTGCTTATTAAGGCCCATCCAGAATTACCGTGGCCCACCCAAATACTCAGACTTTGTACAGCTAATGTCAAGATGTAAAATTATGAATTCAGTCGAGCTCTTCCGTCCCTCCCTCACCTGTTTCTCCTTGAAACCCGACATCGGCTGTCAGAAGCGGGAGGGGAAGAAGGAGGTGAGGCAAACATAGTGAGTGCGACGTAGAGAAACCAGACTGGTGTGGAGTTGAGCAAAACACATCAGTCCGGTTCTGGCCTCCCTGCACTGGCTTCCGGTTTGCTATCGTGCACAATTCAAAATCCTCGTCTTTGTTTACAATTTCTTCCAGGGTGGTGCTCCCCCCTATCTAGCCACACTCCTGAACAAACATTCCCCATCACGCGCTCTGCGCTCCTCTGACCAAGGCCTGCTCCCTGTCCCTCGTTCTAGGTGTCGTACTCGTGGGGACCGGGCTTTCTCAGTCCTAGCACCGTCTCTCTGGAACCAGTTGCCACCCTCAGTTAGGTTGTCCCCATCTCTGCCAGTCTTTAAGAGTCGCCTAAAAACACACCACCTCCTCCGCTTGGCGTTTCCAGAACATGTTTGAATTTGGCCCTCTTTTATGTTGATTTTCTTTCACAGTTTTCATTGGTTCACTCTATCCCTTGTTTTACCCACCTGTCCTGTACTAGAATGTTTCACCTATTTTTTTGTAATTTGTACTTTGTAATTTGAATTGTTTTTATTTCTGAATTGCTTTTATTTTTGATTTATTCACTATATTTGTACTTCTACTGTACCATGTTCAGCGCCTTGGGCTTCCTGACGGGGTTGTGGAAGGTGCTTTATAAATAAAGCTTTGATTGATTGATTGATTGATTGATTGATTGATTGAAAACGGCTGAAAAAGTGTGGGTGTTGAAACCCCCACATTCCCCACGGGTGCGACGCCCTTGTTAATCACACATTTCCATATTTTGTTAACAGTGACTATTTAAAATGCAGAGGAGCCACTTGGCCGCCACGCCTCTCTCTTTAGTGAATCGAGCCAGAAGAGCCTCCTCCTTTTAAAGAAGTGGAAAGACCATCACTACTCAGCTGTGGCTGTGTGAGCACTCAGCCTCAGAGAAACATGACAGCATTTGAAATGTGCATCACGGCTGTTGTGACACTGACTAAAATTACAGTAAATTACCCCTCTGAGGTGATGTGTAATAACAGCACGGCTCATCGCTGCTCCCATGACGCCGGATGCGCCTTGCCACCCGTAAGGGACCTCGTTTTATGTAGGAGATGTGCCGCTCTCTTGTTATTTCACGTGCACACGCAACATGCACCCTGCTGTTGTGGCCCAGTCGTACGTGTGAATTCTTGCCCGAGTTGTGAGAGTCGTGATAATGGTGTGTCTTGCTTATCCAGCCATCTTGTGTCATCTCTGACAGGCAGCTTCCCTCCTTCACACACACACACACACACACACACACACACACACACACACACACACACACACACACACACACACACACACACACACACACACACACACGTGACTGTTGTCTCAAAGGTAAGGGGAGCAGAGAGGAAGGTGTTGACGCCTTGTTGATGATAGAAACCATGTTGTTTTCTCACGTGAAACAGAAATCTGAGAGTCAGCTTGGACATCCTGGGCTGTGTCCAGCATACTGGAGTCAATTATTACCTCGTCCCCTTGCCCCACATCCTCAGAGACAGTGAGATCATGTTATCAGCTGTTGATAGGTCTCAAATAAAATATAAATTAAATAAATTATAGACAAACAAGTCAGGTTTTTCTCGAGATCGGTGATCAGCCAGAAACAGCAGCCGGTGCACCTCTAGTTCTTTTTATTAGGAACATTTCAGCACACAACTCCAAGATGGTAAATAGCACACAATGTGTAAAATTGTTCTTAAGTACAAAATACACAGATGTGTGCTTAAGTACGGTTGATGAATAAGTTCCCTTTTAAATCAAAAGAGAAAGAAGGTGCAGAAAACTACCTTAATGCATCTGGTGGGATGCTAATAAACACTGCACAGACTCTCCTGAGGCTAAAGGGCTTGAAATCCAGTCAAGGCCATTTGCCATGTACTATTGAACAAAGACAGACGTGCATAAAGAGAAATGTTGCTGGCAGGTGATGAACCCAGACTGTAAGCAATAATTGCAGCACCATAGCTGGTAATTTCACCGTGGGACTTCCTGTTTACAGAGGAGAACCTAACACAGCTTGAAACGCAGCAGAACTGCAGGCTGTCTGCAAGTCTTGAGTTCCGTGGCGCTGACCTCGCTTCGATAAATCGGTCTGCGTCAGCCTCCGGTTGCTGCAACTCGCCGGTGATGTGAAGAGCCCGACCCAAGGGGGACAATTAGCTCCTTAACGTGTGTGATCTGATGGGCGTTTGCTGCTGAGAGAGGAAATCCACCGCAGCCTCACCAGCCTGAGACAGAAAGGATTAAACCTAAAGCATGAGCCTTCTGTCGAGCACCGCTGTGCCTCTCATCCATACAAGGAACTTCTCTGTTCATGTGGGATTTGCTGTCTGAACATTTGTGCTCTGTTCATCCCCACATGTTCCTGCTGCACTTACCACTCCGAGAGCCTCAGGGAGCTGAAACCGTCACCTTTGTCTGGCAACAACTCCCCTACACACACACACACACACACACACACACACACACACACACACACACACACACACTCGCGCGCACACGCACACGCACGCACACACACACACACACAATAAGAACATTTGAAGCTGATATATCAAAACAATAAAAAAATATTCAAATTATACTTTTTGACTAGATTGGTGTCACTCAAAGCAGGTGCCAATGGACTTTGAGCTTTAGTAACAGACTGGATAGGAAAATAAACCTGACAGACATCTGCATAAAAGTGGATACCGACCTTGTGCTTGTGATATAGGGCTCCTAGTGGTAACACGTACATGGAAAACAAAGAGCCAAGGATGGACCCTTGTGGTACACCTTAGTGAAAGTTGGTTTTATTCTATGCAAAATTACTCATAAGAACATGGACACTCCATTCAGAAAGGTAGGGCCTGATCCATAGGTAGAGCTGGACCCTTCAGACCCACACACTCCATCATTCGCTTTAACAAAATGTCATGATCCATAACATCAAATGCCACCATTAAATTAAGGATTAATAGTATGATAAATGATAAATGACCTGCAGTTGTATAGCGCCTCTCAGAGTAAGGACTCCAAAGCGCTTTACACTACAGTGTATCATTCATCCATTCACACACACATTCACACACTGATGGTGATGAGCTACGATGTAGCCACAGCTGCCCTGGGGCGCACTGACAGGTGAGGCTGCCGAGCACAGGCGCCACCTCCGACCACCACCAGCAGGCAAGGTGGGTTAAGTGTCTTGCCCAAGGACACAACAGCAGAATTTTCTATCCAGAGCCAGGATCGAACCTGCAACCTTCCGATTACTGGACAACCTTCTCAACCTGTGGAGTTACTGCTGCCCCAAACAATATCAGCACATCTCTCGAATAATTTATAAGTTAGAAATCATTCAGAACAGAATTCAGTGCTGATTCTGTGAAACCAGTCTAATAATTCCAAGATCCCATGCTAATCAAGAATTGCACAAGCAGACTTTACACAATCTCCTTTAAAATCATGGACAGGACAGGTCAATTAGAATCCAGTCCAAATTGAGCCTGCAGCGATGTGTAAAGGCCTGGTTTCTTATGGTTGCACCACTGTGTGCCTAATGAACTTGGAACTACACCAGATGTCTGTAACCCCGGGTGCAGTTAAATAACTTAAGATCAGGAATGTTTAGATAGACCAGCAGCTAGGCTCGGCGGGATTACAATAGGGATTAAGGTGGGTGCAAAAGGAAACGGCAGGAGGCAGGAAATGAGCAAACATTGAAGATATTTAGTTAGAAAAATGTGAAATGAGAATACAATTTTAACAATGCAACACTCAGATATACAACTCTGAGCCGCCCCAAAAAATAAATGAAATAAAACCCCAGTCTTATTTTGAACTCAATAGTGGAGTTGTCCTTTTAGTCGTTAGTTAAGTCAAAGCGTTGTCAGTTTCAGTTCTTTCTGGTTCAGTGGTTTGAGTTGTTACCACTTGGTGTTCACATTCAGTGAGAAGAGTGATGTGTCTTCAATTGAAGTGTCTTTGGGTTCTGGGCAAAGGCTCGCCATCTCCATCCGGAGAGAATCCAGGAATCCGATCCAGTTCTTAATTGGCAAGGATAAAAACTTTGCCAAGATGAGGTATCAATATGAATGCAGCAGTGGACTCCGTCACACGGCTGCTCAAGCTCGTGCTCTCATCACGAGGTGAAACATTAAATCCAGAACAGCTTGTGTACAACCGGTCTCGTTCATGTCCAAGTGCAAAAAGACCGTATAACAGGAAACAAAGTGGGAAGAAACGGATCTGACTTCCTCCTTTCAATGTAAATGTTTTTTCAAAATAAAAGCACAAATAAAATTTAATGCAGGTTAAAGAAGAGAAAAAGGACGCTTTCTCTGCTGGGTTACACTCTCCCCTGCTAAATATCATGCACGTCTCGTTGCATGTGTAACCAATACTGTTCATCGTTGCTATTAAGAGACTCTGAGAAAGCTGTACTCAAACCCTGAAACAGTGACTTCACCACAGTTACTAGAGGATGTCCTAAGTCAGGATAGTCAAGTCTTCTAGGTGGTTGTCTGGTTCTTACAGATCACCTTACTGGTTCAGTTGTAATGGGATTGTTACTTTTCATGTCATCTGGTAAGTGTATTTGCTGTTCTCTTGGCTCTCTAACTGAATCCTTAGAAAGTACCTCTGGTTCGGCTGTGGTTTTATTTTCCACAAGGTTGTCCATTTCAGTGTTGTCTCCATCTGGTTTGTTCCTCACAGGTAAGTAATCGGTAAGTCCAGCCTCATTTGCACATTTTTCCATATTTGGTTCTGCACTGGCAGTGGGTTCAGGTAAGTCACCATCAGGTGGGGTTTTCACATTTAGTTCCTGAGAAAGGCAAGGGTACTCATGTACAGTAGTAAATCTGGTTATCTCTTCACATGGGGAAGTCTCAACCCACTGAATCAAAAGTTCATTGTCAGGTTCGACTGTCTCCTCTTGATCATCATTACGTTCTAAAGTTGTGGTTTGACGAGTCTTGGGATGGTGAACTGACTCTGGTTCAGATGTGTCTAATGTGGCAACGGGGAGGAAACTGCAAGGAAGCAAAAGGTCTCTGTGTAAAGTGCGAGGGGATCCTTGCTTTGACTCAGGCTTAACAGTATAAACGGGCAAGTCACCTGCGCGTTTGATTACTACATGGATGTCTGCCTCCCATTTATCAGCCAGCTTATTTTTACCACACAGCCTCACATTTCTAACCAAAACTGTCCCCAGCTTCCAGTTCAGAAACTGTGATTTTGCGGTCAAACCTGGCCTTATTTTTGTAAGCCACTTTTTGCGCATTTTGTGAAGCTAGCTTAAAGCTTTCCTCTAGTTTTTTTTGAGACTTTCAGCATATTGTGAATGAGTCCCTTTTTGTTCTCAGTTGAAAGGAAGTCCGAACGCGAGATCAACTGCCAACCTGGGCTTCCTGCCAAACATTAACTCATAGGGAGTAAACCCTGTCACATCATTACGCGTGCAGTTGTATTCATGTACTAATGGCATAACATACTCCTTCCAGTAAGATTTCAGTTTATCTTCAAGGGTCCCCAACATACTAAGTAGTGTTCTATTGAATCTCTCAGTGGGGTTACCCTGAGGGTGGTACGGGGTGGTTCTTATTTTCTTTATGCCTGAGATTTCACATAAGTCTTTTATTAGTTTTGCTTCAAAATCAGGACCCTGATCAGTGTGTAGGTGCTCAGGTATACCATAGTGGACAATAAATTGGTCCCACAGGCACCTGGCAACTGTTTTTGACTTCTGATTGGGAGTAGGCAAAGCAAGAGCAAATTCGGTGAAATGATCGGTTATTACAAGGATGTTACTTGTATTGCTACTGTCCGGTTCTAGACAGAGGAAGTCCATGCAGACTAGCTCTAAAGGTTGCATGGTGGTTATATCAACCAGTCTAGCAGCTTTCTCAGGAAGATGCTTTCTTCGGATACAGCGATCACATGTGTTAACCTTCAGCTTAACCTGTGTTGCCATTCGTGGCCAATAGAATCACGTTATGACCAGATCAAGGGTTCTGTCATAGCCTAAGTGGCCCATATCATTGTGCAAACTTTGGAGCACCGGAGCTCTGAGCTTCTCTGGAAGAACCAGCTGGTGGGTCACTTGGTTTTTGTCCTGTTTTTTCCTGTATAACACCCCATCATGCATCTCTAATCGATTTAGTTCCCTAAGCAAAAGAGGGAGATCTGGGAGTTCTTTCCTAGCAGTTGGTGAACAGGTGTGTCCATGTTCGATTTGTTAAATAACTTGTCTGAGTGTGGAGTCTGCTCTTTGTTCATCCTTTATTTCCAACTGGGACAAGGCAGGAATAGTTAGTGAGCCATTGGTGTTCCTCCGAACCATATAGGTCTGGGATTGCTTCAGTTGAGAGGGTAAGTGACTCTACCAGTGTAACTCCACTATCTGGACTTTCATTTGTGGGTTTAACAAGATGGTTTTGACAGATGGCTTGGACAACTTCGCTATCTACAAGCTCTGTGGAGTATGTGTCTGCTAGGTGGCACTCTACAAAATGGCTCACACGCTCCTGCTCTTTCATGGACTGGACAACGGCTCACACGCTCCTGCTCTTTCATGGACTGGACATCATTTACCAGTTCACCTTGAGGGCGTCTAGACAACCCGTCTGCATCTAGGTTTTGCTTGCCTGCCCTATACTGTAACTTAAAGTTGTAGGTGGACAAAGCTGCAAGCCACCTATAGCTAGTAGCATCTAGTTTAGCAGAGGTCAGTATATATGTTAGTGGGTTACTATCGGTAACTACTTTGAATTGACCACCATACAAATAATCATGAAACTTTTCAGTCACTGACCATTTGAGTGCTAAAAATTCCAACTTGTGAGCTGGATAGCGTGCTTCACTTCTCGATAATCCTCGATTGGCAAAAGCTATGGCCCTGAGCTGACCCCCCTGCTCCTGATAAAGTGCTGCCCCTAATCCAGTAGTACTGGCATCGGTGTGGAGTACGTACGGTAGCTTTGGGTCTGCAAAGCCTAAGACAGGAGCTGATGTTAGCTTCTCGATGATAGAGTCAAAAGCTTTTTGACAGGCTGTGGTCCATCGGCTGTCAAATAGCACTTTGGGGTCATAGTAGGTCTGGTCAGTTTCTTTGGATTTAGACTTTTTGTAAAGTAGTGGGTGTCCACGCGTGAGATTATTGAGTGGGCGTGTTATAGATGAGTAACCTTTTATGAAACGCCTGTAGTATCCTGAGAACCCTAAAAAAGATTTAAGTTCTTTGAGATTCTTGGGTTGCAGCCAGGTCTTCAGGGCCTGAATCTTTTCAGGATCTGTCTCGACACCCCTTTCAGATATTACATGACCTAGGTTTTGGACAGATGTTTGGAAAAATTTACATTTTTCTGGGGATAACTTTAGTCCGTACTCCTGAAGATGGTGAAGCACTTGCATGAGTCATCGTTCATGTTCTTCCAAGTCGTTTGAAAACACGATGAGATCATCTAGAAAAACTAGCACCTCGTGTAAGTTCGTGTCACCAACGCAGCATTCCATGAGCCTCTGGAAAGTGCTTGTGGCATTGGTTATGCCCTGCGGCATACGGTTGAATTCCCAGAATCCAAGTGGTGTTATAAACGCAGTCTTTGCTTTGTCCTCTTCTTCAACCTCAATCTGGTAGTATCCAGACTTAAGATCAAGGAAAGTAAACCATTTAGATCCTGAGAGGGCTGAGAACGTCTCCTCTAGATTTGGAAGAGCGTAAGTATTTTATTGTCAGCAGATTCCGTTTGCGAAAGTCAATACAGAGGCGCACATCATTGTTTCGTTTTCTCACCACAACAATGGGAAACGAGTAGGGGGACTGGGACTCTCTTATCACACCTGCTGCAAGCAGCTCCTGTGGGTGCATTACGCACTGCCTCAAGGTCTTGTGGGTGTATAGGGCGTGTGCGGTGCTTGAAGGGAGTCTGATCTTGAAGTTTGATGGAATGCTTCACTTTGCTTGTACACCCAAAGTCAAGTCATGGACATCAAACACTTCAGGGCTGTCATTAAGTTGTTTGGTTATCCTCTCTTTCCACTCATGTGGAATCGGTGAGTCACCAAAGTTGAAACTCAACGGGGTGTTGTTGGGGGTTGATTCATTTGCACGAACTGGCGCGAGTAGTTGCACACCCCTAGAAAACTCCGAAGTTTGGAGACATTCTAAGGAGGTGTGATGGTGGCCACATCTTGAATTCTGCCAAGTTCAGGCTGCACTCCCTGTTGTTCCACAAGGAGGCCAACAAACTGAACCTTTGACCTGCACCACTGACCTTTGGCAAGAGAAATCTTTGCACCAGCAGCTGTGAGCTGACCCATGACGCGTGTCCAGCTCGGACAGGTGCTCATCCTAGGTATGATTACGAACAAGAATGTTGTCGACATAGATGAGGGTACCTTGCTCTCGTGCATCAGGACAGGCTTTGTCCAAGAAGATGTTGAACTGAGCTGGTGAGTTGGAGTAAACAAAAGGACACAGAGTGAAGGTGTACTGGTGGTTAGCAAAGGAAAAGACTAGTTTATATTGGTCAGATTTGTGGACAGGAACTGTCCAGAATCCAGACGCAATGTCAAGGGTGGAGAAGTGTTTAGCGTCTTTCACTTTCGGGAGTTTTTGTTTCAAGCGGGTCATCGGCCACCTAGACAAGGGAACCTGTTTGTTGAGTTGTCTGTAGTCAATGGTCAGTCGCCACTTACCATTAGGTTTCTTTACTGGCCACAAGGGAGCTGAGTAGGTGCTGTTACAGGGTCGGATGATCCCTTTCGCCAAGAGGCTTTCAATGCAGGGGCGGATTTAGGACTGAAGAAGATCCGGGGCTTAACACACACGCGCGCACACACGCGCACACACACGCATGCGCGCACACACGTGACACGCACTAGTCAACATCATACGGTATATATATATCTTGTACCACATAATGTTTAATCTGAAGCTACATATTCAGCATATTCAGGGCAGAGTATTGTTCCTGTTAGTGTTTAGTGTGAGATGATAGTGAATATTCCCTTTCTTTCTCCAACAACTTTACCTGATAAGCTAACTTTAGGCAAACCAGCAGCACAACAAATATTTTCAAATAAGACTCACAAACCTGAGTCAACACCAGTCTCATCAGAGCTGGGGTTCTGTCGTTGTACTTTTGGTCTAAAAAACGTCCTTATGTCCATCTTTACACATGCGTTTCAGGCAGAGACTGTAGAAGAAGCCAGCTGCTGAAGGGATTTTCTTCAGTGGTGGAGACTCGGGCAGGCTGTATACCGACTGAGTGGCCTAGTGGTAGAGTGTGCGCCCTGAGATCGGGAGATCAGGGGTTCGTCTCCTGGTCGGGTCATGCCAAAGATTTTGAGGAAAATGGGACCCAGCATTAAGGGGTTGGATTGGGGGGTTAAACCACCAAATAGTTCCCGAGCGCGGCGTGTCTGCAACTCACCGCTCCCCCAGGGGATGGGTCAAATGCGGAGACTAAATGGGACTTTACAAACTACTGCCAGCTGCGCTCTCTCTGTTGGACTTTGGTACTGCATGTTACTTCCACGATTTAGATCCGGGGCTTATCATGAAAGATCCGGGGCTTCAGCCCAAGTAGCTGGGCCTAACGGCTACTTGGAGGTTAACGCCCCTGTTTCAATGATTTCCTGGACTGGTCCGTGGGTTGCCAGGGGAATCTTGTACTGACGCACAAAAGTCGGCGCAGCGTGTGGCAGTGTAGGAATCCTGACTTCGTGGATAGCAGTTAGACCACAGTCCTGGGAGTCCAGTGAAAGAAAGTCTTTGCATTTTAACAAAAGTTGCCGTTGCTTGTCTCGCTCAACATCGTTGGTAAGAGCGTCTGCTTGGTCCATGACCTGTTCAATTTGAGAGAAAACATCAGAGGGGATCTCTGATGGAGGCTTTGAGCTCGGCAGTGAGCATGCAGTTTCCACATGCTCACGGTCACCAACCGCAAGGCAGTGAGAGTCTGGGTCAGAAGGCGGAATGAACGGCAGGGGTTTTCTAACACCTGCCCTCAGTTCCCCTTCTTCAAGATCGATAAAAGTTTCAAAGCGCTTCAAAAGATTGGCGCCTATGAGAAAAGGCATGGTACCGCTCCCACAGATGTACACGGGGTGTGTCAACGTCAGACCCATATCTTGTAGATTAGGCTTGTGTCAGAAACTTATGGTTTTGCTTGGGCAGAGCAAATAGAGCAGGGCCTTGAGGTCAGAAATGGACAATTCATCACGCTACAGGAGGCTCAACTGAACCTGAGAAATACCTGAAAGAGCCCCATGAAAGTAGGGATGCACACAGGGCTGGACTGGGACAAAAATTCAGCCCGGGCATTTTGATTGGAGACCGGCCCATCACCTGTTTTTTTTGGAAAAGACATTAAGCCTTACGCTGTTTCTGACACACACCAACGTACACTTTCTTATTGGTAATATTTATGTATCAATCTAATAAACGTAAACCTACACCATCCTTCCTATCCTGGTATTCTAAAAAAGTAGGGTTGGGGGTAAATGATTATTTTTAAAATGATTATTCTGACGATTATTTTATCGAATAGTCAACTATTCTAATGACTATTTAGATGATTAATCTAGCGATTATTTTTCTATTGCACAATTAATAAAAACCAAAAAATCTTAAATAAATTCCTCCAAAAAATTGATAAGTTGTTACTGTAAGAGAATAAACACTACAGGCCTTCCATTTTGTATAACACTGCTTTTATTGTGTTGCGGTTGTTTATGTTCTGGTGACGTGTAGAACTTGGGAGTGCAGGCTGCTGCCTGAGAGGTGGTTGGAGACGGAGTGTCTCCATGCTGCTTTGTTTTGGTCACTTATGTGCATGAGGCAAGTGGTGTTACGACCCTTCCTGGGGAGTCAAGTGTAAAGGGTTAAATTTACCTAAATATTGCCTTATTTATTATCTCTTGATGTTATTAGTCCCTATTTCTGTGGTTAATTGACAATAGTTTCCTGAAATGTTTCTCCTATTTTAACTGTAAATCCTTCTAGCTGTTATATTTATAACAAGAAACAGATATTCGGACGGAATATTTTCATGTTTATTCGATTATGATTGTGGAACACACCCAGCATCATAATAAATGAAGTAATATTTATGCCAATTTAAGCCTTTATGGGTGACCAGGACTCTGTGTTCAATTTTTGGCAAAGGAAATTATCATTTGTTGCCATTTTTGAGGTGTTTATGAATGTGGAAGACACCCAGCATCCTGTGATGGCACTAATAACATCAAGAGATAATAAAGTAATATTTAGGTAAATTTAACCCTTTACAGGTGACCAGGACACTGTAATGAATTTTTGGCAAGGGAAATGATCATTTGTTGCCGTTTTTGAGGTGTTTATGAAGAGACCCAGCAACCTGTGATGGCACTAATAACATCAAGAAATAATAAATAAGGTAATATTTAGGTAAATGTAACCCTTTACAGGTGACCAGGACACTGTAATCAATTTTTGGCAAGGGAAATTATCTTTTTTTTTTTTTTTTGCCATTTTTGGGGTGTTTATGATGATACAGTAGGCAGTATGAGTACAGTAATATCAACAGATAATACATAAAACCCTTATTTGGTCAATTTTAGCCTCCATGAAAATCTGAGCGATCCAATCACTTTTTGGCAAGTAAAATGCCATTTTAGTTGTCTACAATGAAATCATCAATAAAGAATTTAAAGATATTTTGAGGCGTTTCTTATAGGTAAACGGGAGGGTGTAGTCTATTTGGCAAGTGACCAATCTTAATTGTATGTGCTGAAGAGCTTTTATCTTGTTACTTTTAAATAGAGCAACGTAATGTTTAGCAACTTACACAGTGTCATTGTAAAGCCAAAGCTTGATCATTTTAAATACTTTTTTTCAAGTAAAAATGTGCCCCAAACTAGTTAACTGTGGCTCCATGTCAAGTGGACTAAAGAAAGGAAGGGGAAAAAATTAAATCGCTGGAGAATTGTTTATTTACATTTATACAACGTTTACATTCAATACAGGGTGCCATTTTACATTGTTTATTTATTTAGTATCATAAAGAAAGCCAGTTCTTACCACAAACCATCTTTCAATCGCAAATAATGCAAAAAGGATTAATATATCCTCATTGTGAACGTTTAAGACAATTAGCAACATTTAAAACAACTTCCGAACTGGAAAAACTAACGTGGCAAGGTGGATAAACGACGGCCCGGGTTGTAATCGATCCCCAGACCTCTGGGGTGAGAGTCATACGCTCTAACCAGTCAGCCAAAGGGACATCCCCTTGACCAACTATCCAGGGTGCAAGATCAATCAAGACATTGTGACAGGATGCTCACACTGCCACATCTTCCTCCCTCTTTCCACAAGCACGTCCTCGTGCTCCCGCGCAGGGTGCCACAAACACTGCCACACTAATATCCGCGATAAACATCTGTTTAAGTACCGGAAGAGGTTATCTTTGCTTTCTGAATGTCCATATTGCTAGATATGCTGAGTTTTAGGGCGAAATCCTGGGGAATTTTGTCTAGAAATGCAATTACCTAACCGTGCGCGATCCCGCGGTGGCTAATCATTTTTTGGCAGCGAAACGATTAATGGCACAACACCGGCTCGGGTTTCTCCTCCTCCTCCCTCTTTTCTTCTCTAACCTGTCGCTGGGCTGAGGCTCCATCACTTCCTAAATTGATTTTACTTGAATCTTCACCACCAAACAACTGTGAGATTTTAACACATTTACCAGCATCAGCCTGAAGGGCCAGTTTCTTTTTTAGTCGAATTTTCTCCGCTCCTGCTTTCCGTTTTTTGTTCTCCATTTTGTAAAGCTCGTCTGTCTGTTTACTGAGATTCACAAACAACTGGCGGGTGCATCAGACCTCTGGCTATTGGTCCAGCCCAGAGTGTATTATTACCAATTGGCCAATCCACCAACTTTTACGAGGCGTCGCGTGGGGCGGCGCGGACAAGTTGTCTGCAACAACTAGAGGCCAGGGAAAAAAAAAAAAAAAAAAAAACAGACACCGGCCCATAAAAGATGAAAGGGTCGGCCCAGCGGGCAGTTGCCCGCTATGCCCTATGGTCAGTCCAGCAGTGGATGCACCCCAAATATCAGGTCTACAATAATAAGTCCGATTACATCATATAGGCCGGGTTATGTTTATTTTATTCAGTTCTGAGTATAAATGAGTTTAAATGTCAACCTTCAATGTTTTGTTAAAGAATTAAGTCCTCCTCAGACTCTGATAGACTCCAACGTCTTCTGCTCCCAGGTGGGAATGTGGGATGATTTGCTAGGATGAGGAAAGGAAATCCTGGTCAAGATTTCAAAAACTTTTTTCAGAGAGTCAGCTTTGCAGGTCATTAGTCTGTGACCAATGCATCACTACGACTGAGGGGACAGCCTGTCTGTGGGTGATTCGCTCAACAAGCCCCGCCCAATGCAAATCTAGTATTGCTAAAAGGCAGGGACATCATGCCTGGGGACCGTGATGAGAAAGGACACAGTCCACACGTGAAAGCATGGTGACTCACTCTACAGACGTAAAAGGGGACTGAGAGTCACTCATCTTCACACATGTGCCCACATCGTCTCCCTCCCTTACAGCTACACACACACACACACACCTACACACACTCACACATGAACCACATATGAATACAGTAGCCTGCACATGTGTGTATCAGAGGAGTTTACTCATAATGGCCCAAACAGGCAGGAGCAGAGAATCAAGCACTCATCCAGAGCAGCAGTCCTCACAGTGAGAGCAGACAAACACAGAGTGGTTAAAAGCATGTGCAAATGATCACGTTACAGTTTCTACATTCTGATGGAGGCTTTGTTCAGTGACAGGTCCTGCCGCTTTGTTCAATCCGAGTTTGAATAGAAATTGCCTATTTTCAGTCAGTTATCGGTCCATGCAGCAGCTTTTCTGAGCTGGCTCCCTGTGGTAATCAGCTTGGTAACTAGGCTGGATAAAGCCAGTTTCACTAACATCCAACCTGCCTGCAGTGTGGTGCAGTGTATCTAGCATGCAGATTAAAAAAATAAGCTTTCGTGTGCAATTACTAAAGTAGTTGAGAAATTATTTTCAGCTCAGTGAGCTGACACAGAAACTCACTGAACTGCTAATCTGGGAGCAGGAGGGGCTGAAAAATCCTCTTGAATTTAAAGTTTAATGGATTAATGATGTTAGGGCTCCCAAGTGAACAGTCCCACAGCATCAACGGGAGCAGAAGGAATTAAATTGCTTAAGGGGTTTGTCAGAAAACAGGTCTGGGGCCTGTCAGCAATTCAGTGTGATGTAACCTTCATCCGCCTGCATCTGTTCTCTTAAATCTACCCATGATGCACCACGCTGCTGTTCTTTGCTTTCCTGCTCTCAACACAGGACTGCTCATTGGCCTTGGAGGCTACCTGGCTTACCGGAAAATTAACGAGCTGTCAAGGAATATTGGCCTGATCCCGGAGCTCAGAGATGGTTTGCACCGCGCTGTGAATTCACAGACTCACATAATTGTTGAGATGAATCGTAAGCTTGGAGCTTTGGCCGAGTTTCATTCATTGGCACAAAAGATGGATGCCATCAAGGAGAGAGTGGACGAATCAGCACGGATTGGGATAGATTAATGTCCATTATTGGGATTCTGAGAGGTTGAGGACCAACAAACTGTAAGACAGAGAGGAAAATATCTCTGTCTGGCCCCAAAACAATTTCTAATCGGAATCTGGCGCCCTTGAGCCTGCAAGGCTCCAACGAAAACTCCCCCCTCAGAAGATATGTGGAATGTGCCGTCGCTATGGCAACTCAACTCTGTCTCCTTTCCCAGCCTGGGCGGGACTGCGGGAAGGCCACTGAAATGTTCCAGGGTCACTGCAACCCTCCAACCCTCAATCTCCTCCCCCTATCCACACTGAGGTGACATGCGCTGCTTCATCATGGCTGCAGGAGCTGAAGTGGGGATAGTCCCAACCCTACCGCCCCACCTAGTGGACACTTACGTTGTGTAATGTCTGAAGTCTGTTGCATATCTGTCTGAGGTGTTTTTTTGCCGAGCAAAGCTGCCCTCCTGATGGAGGGTAACTCTGAAGTGCCTTTTTTCCCTCCACCTGAACCAATCCTCATGTAACCCTCTTATCTCTATTAAGGTAGCGCGACTCAGGGTTGCGAATGACCACAGTCACCAATTCTTGTCATGTGTCTTGCCCATGTATGTCTGATCTCTGAATTGTGTAACTCTAATTTCCCTCTGGGATTAATAAAGTATCTTTGATTGGATTGAATGGTGTTGCGAGTCAGGGGAAAAGGGCCGGTTGTGTTTTTATAAGCCCTCAGAGGGACACAAGGTCAGGTAAGGACAGCTATTCGTCAGGTATAAAGGACTGACCAATGAGAGCTGGAGTCAAAATCCACAAGAATGATGCATTGCCTTAAAGATAGCATGGATCTTTCAGAGGGTTTTCACCCCTTCTGTCATTAGTTTAGCATTATTTGGTTACTCAAGCAAAAAATATTAAAAAGTTAAAGAAATAACATGCAAAATTATTTTCCTGTTCGCATTCTGGGAAAGGTGGAGCTCCATAACACACGACTAGACCTTTTCATCTTTGTTGAGGGAAATTTCTATGTATGCATTTTATGACATAATAGCTTGCCACACTTGCAGCTGCTGCTGCAGCGGATCCTGGAATAGGAAGCCGTAGCTTCTCCACCTCCTCTGATTTTGTGGCTTTGTGCCAAATGCAGTTAAATAAAATAGGGACACAACTCCAGAAGCTTCTTACGTAGCTGGTCTGCTCATGAATCTTCTCTCTGACAGTTTCACAACGGCTTCCTGTTTAAAAACACTTCCAGCTCTTCTAGCCACCCAAGTACTGAATGTGCGGAGCAATCCATGATGATGCCCTTGCTGTACCGCTACCAGAGATATTCATGTAAACAGTTTTAAACCAGCATAAAGATCAGCTCAGCGATTAGCTGTACAGAGTAGAGAAACAAAATAGGAAAACTATTTCCTATTGTGTAATGCCTATGCTGCTTATTGGGAATAACAACTATTTAAACATGAATTACTAATTTAGCCTAAAAATAGGAACTGTTAGGTAAGGTACAGTAGTTATGGAAGGTATTAAGACCCCCGTCAACTTTTCACTCTGTATTATATTTGAGCCATTTGCTAAAATCAATGAAACTCATTGTTTTCCTCGTTAATGTACACACAGCACCCCACATTGACAGAAAAACATTTATTAAAAAGACAAACTGAAATATATCATCAAACTACAACCCGACTTAGCCAAGCAAAGCTAACAGAGGTTGCTAGCACCTGACCAGCTCAGTGGTCTGGTGGTAGAGTGTCCACCCTGGGACTGGGAGATCAGGGTTTGATTCCCGGGTCAGGTCATACCAAAACCTTTAAAAATGGGACCCAATGCCCTGCTTGACGCTCAGTTTTAAGGGGTTGGATTGGGGGGTTGAACCACAAGTTCCTGAGTGCAGCCACCTCTCCCCTTTATGGGGATGGGTCAAATGTGGAGATGAATTTCTCCAGTGTGTGTTGATGACCATGGGACTTTAACTTTATCAGCCAGAAAACTGTGATGGAGTGACTCTGCTACCCTTTGCCTTCTAAGCTGTAACACTTTAAACATGAGGCCGAGGCTGAGACCGTCTCTGGAGCAAGTAGGAGGCAAGTGGCTAGCGCTAACGCTTATGGTTCATCTTGTACTTGTCAATGAAATACAAACGTCTCTAAGTTTTCATTGTTTTGAAGCTTTAATTATATCTAACCAGATAAGTCACAAACAAATTCACCCACTCAGAGTTGTCACGACTGTGAACTTGACCGATCCATCCATCTTCTGGCTCAGCTCTCTCTTCACCACGACAAATCGGTACAACGCCCGCATCACTGCAGGTGCAGCACCAATCAGCCAGCCAGTCTCACACTCCAGTTTTCCCTCACTTGTGAACAAGACCCGAGATACTTACAGTCATCCACTAGAGGCAGGATCTCTTTGCTGACCCGGGGAAGGCATTTACCCTTCTCCGACTCAAGGCCATGCTCTCTGACTTAGAGAAGCTGATTCTTATCCCAGCTGCTTCACACTCAGCTGTGAACCGCTCCAGCAAGAGCCGGAGATCAATTTCTGATGAAGCCAACAGGACCACATCATCTGCAAAAAGCAGACACTCAATCTTTAGGCCATCACAACGAATCCCCTCAACACCTTGGCTGCTCCTAGAAATCCTGTCCATTAAAGTTCTGAACAGAATCGGTGACAAAGGGCAGCCTTGGTGGAGTACAACTCTCACCGGAAAGGAGTCCAACTTACTGCCGGCAATGCGGACCAAGCTCTGACACTGGTCATACAGGGACCTAACAGCCTGTATCAGAGGGCCTGGTGCCCCATACTCCCAGAGTACCCCCCCACAAGGCCCCCCGAGTGACGGGGTCGAACGCCTTCTCCAAATCCACAAAACACATGTAGAATGGTTGGGAGAACTCCCACGCACCCTCCAGGACCGCCCTAAGGGTATGGAGCTGGTCCGGTGTTCCACGGCCAGGATGAAAACCACATTGCTCCTCCTGAATCCGAGGTTACATAAACTATTCCTTTCCGGAGTCAGCCCCTAGGGAATGAAGGGGGGAACTGCAATTTTTGTAACTTCCACGTTGGCTTCTCTCTTGTCGGCCATGGTAGAAGGGTTGAAAAATTGCTGAAAGGGGACAAGCAGCAAGCTAGCTGTAGTGACATCTGCTAACTCTGGAAACTCGCTGGTTGTACATTCCTGGGTCAGCTTGTTTCTTGTTTGAAATCAGGTGGATATTTTTAAAATATCCATATATTGCCCATTCCTAGAAGAGTAGTCATTTCCAGACATGTACGCTGCAGGTACTTTTCTAGATTGCATTCTTCTGTTGTCTGATTAAATATTGCTCTTTTATACCAAGAGTTTTTACAGTGCAGTCGATGACCAGATACACTATTTTTATTGCTAACCTCCACGCGGTTTCACGAGAGAACTAAAACTGACCTCTCTCAAAATGCCTGATAACATAACATACATTAAAGACGAATGAATATTAACCCACACTCAATTTATTGTCCATTCTTGTGCGAAGGACAAATGTTGCACCCCCTCTATCTCTCTCACAGACACGTCTGAATGAAGCATGAGGTTCATTAACGTGAAAGTGACCAACGTCTTAATGACTGACTGTTGTCCCTTCAGCAGATTGATGAAGTCATTACTGTTAGAAAATGACCTGGATGTGCTCAGACAGGAAATGTTGCAGCTGAGAGGTAAACATGCACCTGAAACCAGGTTCTGACTAAAAATAATACTGAAAAAATATAACAGCTATGTTTGACCAAGATTTAATTTTCCAGGGACATATGCAAATCTGACTCATCATTTTATGTTGCCACGTTGGTCTCTATTGCCTCTATAAGAAATCTAAACTTAAATAAAAACACTCAATCTGTTTACTGTCAGTGTTTTAAGATGTTTTTCCCTAAATGAGCTGCTTCAAAAAGTCCCCAATGGTGACATCAGAAGGATTAGCATAGAGCAGCTCTCACCTGGCGACACTGGAGGAGCAGAGGCCCAGCAGCTCCTCCCGGGTATCTGTAAGCTTCTCAGCTCATAGCAGCATGAGGGGTGGGCGTGGCCGGCTCCTGTTTGTTTTCTGACAGAGCCCTCAAACAGCTCATTCTGGAAGGTACTAAAAATGTGAAGAACAAACCTGCTGAAAACGTTTTATGTGAGATGTTCGTTTTGTATCGACCGTAGAACTGTTTTAACTAAAATATAACTCATATGTCTTCTTTGAACATTAATGATTAACGATCTTTAGGTGAAGCTACATTCATCCTTTATCATAACAGCTCATCCCTTGCTAAGGCCTTAGGGAGCTGGGTGACGATCTCCAGCAGTCATCAGTTGACAGGCGGGGGACGCACTGGACAGGTCTCCAGTCCTTCACAGGGACACAGAGGCAGCCAATCACACACGCACACCTAGTGACCAGTTACAGTCTCCAGATAATCTAACATGCATGTTTTTGTTCTGCAGGTGAAAACCAGAGAACCTGGAGAAAACCCATTCATGCATGGAGAGAACATGCTAACTCCACCTCTGGGAATGCTGCGTGGTACTCGTCTTCATAAATGTGTTTATGGTGAAACAAAGTCACTCAAGATTTTGACACATGCTCTTATTTTGGAAGGTCACTTTGTTTTACCATCTGAACATGCATGTTAGATAAATGTTCCCTTAAGAAGTGACACTTTTCTGTTGATTTACATTTAGACACAAGTTCTGATGTTTCTGTATTTATTTTAGTGCAGTTATGCTGCAGCTGCTCCAGAAGCAGAATCTAACAGCACCAGAAACTACAGCTGATTTTCGATAAGACTGGGTTTGACAGAAAATGTTTTTTTTTACCCGCTGATTAAAAATGTCCATATCTTACTTTGGCATATCAGCCTCATCAGAATAGGAATATTTGTAATCCACACATAGAAATGATGAAAATGTCATCAGTTTTGCAAATATCTGGAACGAGAGATTTTGCTATTTCATTCAAATTAAATTTCTGTCCCAAATGTCACGATCGTATTAGAGCAAAAATAAAACAAAGTTTAACAATGATGGAAATGTACCATTAGAGAATATCAGAAAGAGTCTAAGTTACAACTGATGTGTAATTGCATAAAAATGCTAAACATGGGTTGTGTTTGTTGACTAGAAGAGCCTGGAGGGACGTATTCTTTCAGCAACCCTTGTGATGATGCTGTTCAACCAAACACTCATCCTCCCTTACATTATTTATGAGCAGGAATCCCATTAACACGATGAGCTAACACGAGACAAGAGAATAAGAACATAACTAACAACATCCTGGTGTATGAAGCAAAAACAAAGATGGAAAAAGAGGTTGTAGAGTTCTGGTTCATTCACGATGTGTCCTTTAACTCTTCACTGAAGAAATAAAGACAACCCTCTTCACTTGTCAGGTTTCTGTGGTCTAAAACGGTTCAGTGATGATGTGTGATTTTTAGCACATATCGCTCATCTCATCATTCAAAGGCAAGAGACAGGAGCCAAAGTTATGCCGGATCATTGCAGACGAGCTCTGGAGCAGTTTGAATGATGGGATGAGCTCGCCAGCAGGGTTATAAAGCACCAGCGTCTCAAGGTGACTTCCTGGGAGGTTCAGTCAGTTCAGTGGAGCTCTGTGTGAAAATAGGGCCATCATTCTTCTGGGAATGTCTGGTCCTTTCTCTGCTGGACCACAGCTCTGATTTATTTACTTATTTACTTGTTTTCACATTTGAAAGTAGGTTTGTTTAGAGCATCTATGAACTAATCCCACCACTATGATGAGTTCATTCAGTTATTAGATCAAGTAATCCAAAAGGTTTCAATTAAAGGCGACTGGGCTTCTTTGGTTTCTTAAAGATGTTTTGCTTCTCATCTGTGGAGCTTTGTCAATTCTGACTGGAATATGGGAGAGTCAAGCTTATAAACTGTAAGTGTCTAATGTTGTTTAATGAGCAGAACAATAATTAAAGCTGCAAGCAGCGTCGTTCGGCCCTCGCAGCGAAGCTGCTCGCCCACCGTCCGCACCACCTCCACTCCATCTCCGACGCTCTCCCAACCCATCGCCCTGCAACCGGTGGCGCACCCATACACTCCAGACACCCCAACGTGCGTTAAACTGACTCAACCTTTCCTTCTAACCTGCCAGCAGTCCCCACTAAAAATGTTTTGCATCAGTAAAGTATTCCAGCTTCAAAAGAAACTCTGTAACGTAAATGGAACAAAATGGCCGACTTCCTGTGGGATATGGAGCATGGCTCTATAAGACATCTTTGTAGGCCCAGGCACACTACATAAGTGTGCAAAATTTCACAATCCTCAGTCAAAGCATGACTTGGGGCTGAGAGTTTTAATGGTCGTAGGGGCGCTATTTCAGAAAAAAGGCCACGCCCATGTAGCGTTATGGATTTATGCTCTTTTATGAAAGAGAAACCATGCTACGTATTAATTCGGAATATTAATTTTAATAAATCAATAACCAAATTTTATATTGTTCAGAAGACTCAAAGGTTGTTTTCATCCATAAACTGCCGATAATATCTGAGTGTCTGTGTTTCAGTTCAATGAGGAAACCAGTTTGACGTTTAAAAGTTTTAATTCTTCAAATTAAACTAATGATTTTGAAATTGACAAACAGGAAATACAATCAACATTGATAACTTTGTGGGACAATCTTTTTAACAGTTGATATGCTGTTAATGCTCAAATAGACCTTCTGTAGGTGAATGAAGATTGAGAGTGATATGATGTGATTATGGATGCGTGTGGGTGCCAAGTGTAGTGAGAATTGAACATGAGATGAGATGAATGCATGTGTGCATCTGATGTTGCTTCAGGAAGAAACAGGTGTCTGAGTGAAGTGATGGTTTGAATAAACTTAGGTTTAGTGGAAAAGATGCATCAAAACGCTATCTGTCGTGTTTTGCCTCACCGAAAATCGGACCCTCTGTTGGACCCGGGACGTCACCTTAGGATGTTTCATCCAGGTCACCTTGGCTGGCAAAGAAGACAAAGATGCGCTGCGACCCGGTCCAGAGTTGTCCCTCGGTACACGTTGATGGTAAAGCGTTTTGTCGACGCTCTTTCTTAAGTTAATTCACTCAGAAATCAAAAGACTCGGTAATGAGTCTGCGTTAGAAGTTGCGGTTCAGCTATTCTGCCTGGCGTGGCAGAAACAGCGTGAGAGAAGGGGGGAAGAACGAGCCAACAGGCTCTGCCCCCCCTTTGGTTTTCAGGTCTGTTCTCTCTCGTTGTCCAACACGAACTGCATCAAAAGACTGAAAACTTACCAAAAACTCTCTCTTCTCAAAGCAAAAACATGTGCGTCATCAAATGTGTCTGGATTTTACTGTGGGAAGGTGTGTGTGAATGTTTGTGTGCTTGAGTGTGAAGGTCAGTACCAAACATTCAACATTATCTACTTAAGTGTGGATTCATTAATCCATTATAATTACCCCAAAGCATAAGAACCATTCATTTGATTAAACACATTTATAATGAGCAAAATGATAATGGTTATTTTAACATTAAAATCAAGAAAAAGAAGTTTAAACTTTATGTTTTGACTTGGTCTGGGTACAACTCATGTAAACACATCTTCTGGTAGACTGCAGGTGGTTGATGTTATGGTTTCCTCCCAGACTCGCTGGCGTTCAGGTCTTAATCTGTGGGTGAAAGTTCTCAGCGACCCAGCTTTGACACAGCTGAGTCCAACACCACCTTTGTGATAGAAAACCCATATTTCCTCACGTTACAGACCCCCCCTTTTTGTGACGACATGGTGGTCAAGCACAGGCCACCTGCCGTTACAAACACAATAACGTGATGTACTCGTGAAGGTAGACATCCCAGATGAAGGCAGGAACGATGAAGCGTCTCCACAGGTCTCGTGTAGAAGGGAGTCTATCCTGATCAGATGATTAAGGCCAAAACTGTTGCAATCATTGTAAAGTAATCCACTTAGGAATCTTGAAAGCAGAGCTATTTCAATAGCAGTTAATTTCATCAGCAATAATGCAAAGGTATGCAAAGGATAAGCAGCTCGTGTGCCACACGGAGCTGGGCAGATGAAGTATTCCTCAGGCGTAGTCCAGGCGAAGTCCAGTGACGACCTCGACCCATCTCGAATCACGACCGAAGCCCCATGCGACAGAAAACCAGTTGAAGGATGGTGAAGACGGCCCCTCTGATGGGATGTAGTCCATACGAGCTCGGAGAAGGAGACAAAGTGAGACAGCCCACACGATAGATAGCATTTGATGCAAAACAAAGAAATCAATCAAAACCTATCTATGGGTGCCTCTGGGAAAATGTGGGTGCCTTTTGTGAATTATCTAAAGAAGAAATGTACTGCACCCTGTTCTACGTGTCATGTAAAAACGTGATGCAGTGAAAACACAAATAAAAGAAAGTAAATCCTAACTGATATGTGAAACTCAGCAGGCTGCACTAATTAAAGGCATGTATATAAAAGAAATAATAATCATGAAAATGAAGGGCAAATTGGCTTGTGGCCCTTTAAGGGAAATAGCAACAAAATAAAATTAAATTTATAATCAAATATAATCATGCTACACAAAGCACTAATAAAAAGATAGAGATGTAAATCAGTTCCAAAAATGTAAATCAGTAGGTTAGTAATCCCTAAAGGTGTGAGTTAGTAACAGGACCCTGGCTGGAGGCAGGTAACCTGAAAAAAAAAAACTCAAAGGATATCACATTTGTTAAAAATTCATCCCACAACGAGAGAATTTGTAACGGTCCACCAGTCAGTGGAAAAGAATCCGGTCAGAATAGAGTTTTGAATCTGGTATTGCGGACCCACAGAGACACGAGTTTGGACGTATCTGTGGGAGCAGGCTCATAAGCGATTTGGTTATCAAACTGTTTGTATCTGGTGTTACGAACCCACAGGGAAACTTGTTTGAATTTACCTGAGGGTCCCGTTTGGAACTGGAGCGAAGCTGATGGTTTAGCTGTTAGATCAGAACCTGATTTTACCTGCTCAAAGTTGGGTTGCAGCTTAACGGAGGCGACTTTGTTGTGATCAGAAATGGTAGTGAACTGGAAATGCGAAAATGATGCTCGCAAAGCGGGAGGAGGCTCCCCACCCCCCTTTTGTTTCTCAAATGTATGCCGTGTCTGTGAGACAGGAGAAGCATAACAAAGAACAGTTCTTAAGCTCTTAAAAGCTCTATTACCAAGAAGATGCACAGTGTCACCTGAATCGTGCTGAAAGAGTAGGTGTTCAGATGTCCAAAGACCTGGAGGTGTTGGACTTGGAGGTTCTGAAAAGGAGTGATCCAAGGATGGTTGTGTCACGGGTGTCAAAGCAAACCTAGCCATGTTTAGAATCAGATACAGACATGTCGCTAGCTTTAGGAACATGGTCTGTCCTGAAAACTGAAACCAAGAATACTTTATTCCCAAGAATGATGGAGGTTCCCACACTGAATCAGAAAAACCCGGTTTAACCAGAGTATTTACAGACTGACTAGAACTCCGCCCCGTAGAAGGTGCAGCACCTAACTCCGGGTCAGAGGTCAATGTTGTCAGCTGAATTGGAGGAAGGTCAGTGTCGAGTTCTGCAATGACCCGTCCGCTCGGAGGAGGCGTTCCCCCGAACCGGTTGAAGTCCGCAACGGAAAACTCAGAGCCACTCAGCACCACCCCTTTGTCAGGAGGGGCCCCGAGCAGAGCATCACTGCACGCACCTACACCTCCCGGGCCGGGTTGCCTTCCCGAGCCCGTGAGAGAGGTGTGCGCAGCAACCACCGAGCCACCTTTAATATCGCCACTGACCACAGGACTGCTGGAAACCGCAGGGTTTTCTGTGTCGTCGTGGTCACCTGTAAGAGAAATCACAGGAAAGAGAGCACAGAGGCCCGAGACTAAGTCACACCCTTGTGAAAGGAGAAAAGAATTGGCCACCGTATTAGCAGAGGTCACAAACTGAAAAGTGACAAGGTCATTCACATAAAGGTCAAGATGTCCGGGCACAAACCCCCCAAATGGCCTGGTAGCTCCGTCCGGAGACCACAAGCGTTTCACAGCGGCTGACGTTTCCATCACGCCCCGATAAAGAAGCTGGTTTGTGCATGAAGCGGACTGACGAGTAAAACGGACCTCTGACTGAAGCGGTGGATCACAGCCTGAAGATTGCACACCCATGCTGGAGAGATGTTCAGCCTTTAACATGGATGACAGAGGAGAAGCATTAGGAACCAAAGGGTTAAGCACAACCTGTTTGTCAGAGAGGTTAACCATAGGTTCAAGAGATTTATTCAGCTTAAAAGCAGCAGAGAAAGTGTTGTTTATTTCAAACCTTGATGTTGATGGTGGGTTTTTGACCCCCTGGAAGAAACAAAGGTAAAGAAAAAGCGTTATGACTGTAAACAGCATGCTGCTCGAATTCACGACATGAAGTGCAGACCAGAACCACCTCCGACCCAGTGCAGCTGGCACCGAACCGCAGCCACTAGTCCCCACTGTTCCCGACCGGCGGCACCCGCCTAAAACGGGCCCGTTCGGGCGGGCGGAGGGACCAGCGATGCTCGGCCGGTGAATTTCCTGCGTCTTGGCATGTTCTGGAAGCAGAACGTCAGAGAACCTTACATCAGGTGTAACAGTGCAAGAAAGATTTTGTCGTGTCTCGTCCATCTCCCATTAAGTTCAGAGCAACTCGCGTTTCTACCTTCTGAGCCGACGTAAAACTCCGGGCAGATTCCTTAATATGTCTCACACAACAAGGACTGTCCGTAGCCTACTTAACTTTATGACACAGGGTAAAACAAGGAATTGTTGATAGAGAAATGAATACACACTACTTCACAAGATGGAAGAAAAAGGCATGGAACCGAGCAACGGAGGCTGTGAAAGCCGACCCGTTCACCGGTCCAAAATAAAAATAATAAAAAAATAACAAACCCTACGCTGCCGTGTTGGTATCAGACGGACAAACGTAGCAAAATGTAGATTCTACACACCGTAGCGATTTACAAGAATCACCGCCAATGCGGGTTTTGTGAGGACACAGACTGACTGTGCCAGAAATGATGACAATTTAACGGGACGCGTGCCCTATTTGTCTAACTGTGGCGCTAGCTTAGCTCCCCGGCCAGGCCTAGCGTTCTTTGTCTGTAGCGGCCAGACTGAAATTTCCCCGATTAACAAGTAGGCATCCCGCTCCACTTTTAATACGGACTTTAAAAAAACGTACGCAATCTGAATGCAGTAACGCGTAACGGCTGTGCCTCGCTTTACGACGTTTACCGAGCAGTCAAGCTCCGGCAGGTGTCACCGAGCATTCCGTTTAAAAAGCGCACGCAATCTGAATGCAGTAACGCGTGACGGCCATAACCCGGCTTACGACGTTTACCGTGCAATCAAGCAACAGTAGGTGCCTACGGGCATTCCGTTTAGATTCGGCTTCTATAAGTCGCTCATGCAATGGAGATATTTTCCACAATAGCTCGCCCACAGTGTCAACACACTGAGACGAAAGGTGTCCGAGAATTTAGTCTCGGTTCTGAGGTCGGAGAATTTAGTGAGCGGAACAATTTCCGGTTAAGTTCAAAATAAGACATCAAAGTGAAACACAGAGAAAAGCGTTGTTTGTAGCTTTTAGATGTAAGAAATCAGACATATCGCAGATATAGAAGACTGGATACGCTCGCCATTAAATGTAGCGTTATGGATTTATGCTCTTTTATGAAAGAGAAACCATGCTACGTATTAATTCGGAATATTAATTTTAATAAATCAATAACCAAATTTTATATTGTTCAGAAGACTCAAAGGTTGTTTTCATCCATAAACTGCCGATAATATCTGAGTGTCTGTGTTTCAGTTCAATGAGGAAACCAGTTTGACGTTTAAAAGTTTTAATTCTTCAAATTAAACTAATGATTTTGAAATTGACAAACAGGAAATACAATCAACATTGATAACTTTGTGGGACAATCTTTTTAACAGTTGATATGCTGTTAATGCTCAAATAGACCTTCTGTAGGTGAATGAAGATTGAGAGTGATATGATGTGATTATGGATGCGTGTGGGTGCCAAGTGTAGTGAGAATTGAACATGAGATGAGATGAATGCATGTGTGCATCTGATGTTGCTTCAGGAAGAAACAGGTGTCTGAGTGAAGTGATGGTTTGAATAAACTTAGGTTTAGTGGAAAAGATGCATCAAAACGCTATCTGTCGTGTTTTGCCTCACCGAAAATCGGACCCTCTGTTGGACCCGGGACGTCACCTTAGGATGTTTCATCCAGGTCACCTTGGCTGGCAAAGAAGACAAAGATGCGCTGCGACCCGGTCCAGAGTTGTCCCTCGGTACACGTTGATGGTAAAGCGTTTTGTCAACGCTCTTTCTTAAGTTAATTCACTCAGAAATCAAAAGACTCGGTAATGAGTCTGCGTTAGAAGTTGCGGTTCAGCTATTCTGCCTGGCGTGGCAGAAACAGCGTGAGAGAAGGGGGGAAGAACGAGCCAACAGGCTCTGCCCCCCCTTTGGTTTTCAGGTCTGTTCTCTCTCGTTGTCCAACACGAACTGCATCAAAAGACTGAAAACTTACCAAAAACTCTCTCTTCTCAAAGCAAAAACATGTGCGTCATCAAATGTGTCTGGATTTTACTGTGGGAAGGTGTGTGTGAATGTTTGTGTGCTTGAGTGTGAAGGTCAGTACCAAACATTCAACATTATCTACTTAAGTGTGGATTCATTAATCCATTATAATTACCCCAAAGCATAAGAACCATTCATTTGATTAAACACATTTATAATGAGCAAAATGATAATGGTTATTTTAACATTAAAATCAAGAAAAAGAAGTTTAAACTTTATGTTTTGACTTGGTCTGGGTACAACTCATGTAAACACATCTTCTGGTAGACTGCAGGTGGTTGATGTTATGGTTTCCTCCCAGACTCGCTGGCGTTCAGGTCTTAATCTGTGGGTGAAAGTTCTCAGCGACCCAGCTTTGACACAGCTGAGTCCAACACCACCTTTGTGATAGAAAACCCATATTTCCTCACGTTACACCCACCAGCTTATGACATCTATTTATATTGGGAGTCTGACTAGGATCACTCACCAGAAATCTTTTGGTGATATCGTGAGAACTGAGGAAATGAGGAGCAAACGTATTTCCATGAAGCGATGGCAAATTTCGTCAAGCTCCCAGGGCCCTGCCCTTTTTTTGAAACCTGCCAGTACTAGACACCAAGTGACCCAACTTTTGTATTGCTATTTGGCAGAGATTGCTGTTGAATAGATGAAAGGAGTCCAATAGGGAGCTCTGAAATATAAGCATGGTGTGGTGACAGGTCAATGTTTGAGGCTTAGCCACGCCCACACCATTAGAGTTCCTAGGGGGTGCTAGAGGTCCTAGGGGGCGCTATTTAGGAAAATAGGCCACACCCACCAGATTATCATATCAGATTTTTTTGGGGGGGGGGGGCAGACTAGGATCACTCACCAGAATTTTCGTGGCGATATCTTTAGAAATGACGAAATGGGAGACAAACGTATGGCCACAGTGGTACGCCTGACTTCGCCACGCTGCCACTGCCCCGCCCTCTTTTGAAAACTTCCATAAAGTGACGCCAAGCAACCCCCACTTGTCTTGAGTTACCAGCTATAAATTTTTGGTGATTAAGTGAAATGGGGCAATTTGGGACCTATCACAGTAAAACTTGACCTTTTTGATCCTGAGGGGGCGGGGCTTGTGTGATGTCATCATCCGACCATTCAGTTTAGTTTGTGGCTGGATGTCAAAACCACAGAAATTTTTGTAACTCTACTCATTTCGAGTATGAAGTTATAGCCATTTATATTTTTTTGGCGAGTAGTCCAACTTCGAGGCCTGGCCACGCCCCCTCAGCATATACAAAAAGTCAGTTTTATTTTTTCTATTTGATCGCCCATCCCTTCTGAGCAATTTCCCACAAAATTCGAGACAATCGTACGAAAAATGATCGAGTAAATCAATCAGAAGCGGACCATAGAAACGACCAAAACGGGGTCAAAATCACCACTTCAAACCAAAATGGCTGACTTCCTGTTTGATGTTGACCATGGTTGCCAGAGGCTTTTCTGTGCAGACTGTTGAGTACTACACGTGTACAAAATTTCATAACTGTACGACAAACCAAGGTTTATGGAGGGGGGTATTGTTCACATTCTAGGGGCGCTGTGGAGCTAGTTTAATTGCAATTTTTTTGGGACATTTAAAATACAAAATTTTACACCACGCCTGACATGTGTGCAAAAATTCCTGAGTTTTCGGGTATGTTAAGGCCTCCAAAAAGCCAATTTACTTGGCGGAAGAAATATAAACAGAGCAGATACAATAGGCCTTTGCAGCTTTGCTGCTCGGGCCTAATAAAGCATGTGCTTTAATTTAAACCCATTTGGATTACCATGACCTGGATTACTGAGAACTTTCCCCAGGACTATGAGGTCAAGATACCACCAGAGGGGAAGGGGAAAACTTACGGAGGATGGTCTGATGTCAGGAAGGACAGCAAAGAAGACGCATCACTCCAAGAAAACTCTCAGGATCAGAACGATGCGCCGCTGAAGGTCCAGGGATCAGACTGTTGAGGACTGAAGGAAAGTATTCTCTGATGGCTCTCCTTCCTGATTGTTTAGATCATCTGGCAAAAGACAAGGTAAGCCCTCCCGTCAGTCCTGTGTCCTCCACTGATACAGCATCCTGAGACCATTCATGTGTGTGGGCGGGGGTGCATCTGAGCCAAGGGAGTGGACTCATTCACAGTTTAGCCCGGCGATCCCCAACTCCCTTCCTGCTATTCAGCATGTTTTGTTGTTTCCCTAATCAACACATTTAGTTCACCTGTTCAGCAGCTCATCAAGCTGGAATGTATTGGAATGTTTACTGTGTGAAGTGCCTTGAGACGACTCTTGTCGTGATTTGGCGCTAGATAAATAAACTTGAATTGAACTGAATCAAGCTCTGCAGAAGCCTGCTAATAACCTGGTGATTAAATCCAGATGTGATGAAGCAGGAAAACAGTAGAACATGTTGGTGGTCACCGGTTTAGCCTTGCAACAGCATGAATAAAGAATGGTACCTAAACATACTCCCAGAGGAACTCCTCCAACCATCCAACAACAGGGTGGTAATGAACAATGACTTCTCCAGCATGATGGAGTACCAGGCCAGAAGGATAAAGTCAGAACTAAGTGGATCAGTAACAAAACATCAACATGTTGGGTCCAGGTCCAGGAAACTCCCCAGACCTTAATCTCAATGAGAACGTGTGGTCCATCCTGCAGACAAAAGGACAAACACAACATGGACAATGAAGAATGAGTTTGATCAGTCAGGATCTTTGTGGACTACAGAGATCTAGAAGGGCCAACCCTGAAGATATGGACCCTTTAAATGTCCTGTAAACATTAATAAAAACATTTAAAACCTTTGAAATGCTGTAATTCTATTTCAGTCCTACTTCATCCAGAAACAGTAGACCCATGTCATTCTCCAAACCTTTGACCTTGGCTGCAATGTTAATTAATTAATGTTTAATTGTGTCACATTGTGTAAAACGTTTAAATTTAATCATTCCAGCAGTAGAAGACTGATTAACAGAAAGCAACATCTCATCTGTATTTTGTAAAAAATCACTGTGTACTTGGGAAAGAGGACAGATGCACCAGGCAAACACAACCTTCCTGGGGGTTGTAAACACGCAGCCAAGTCGACCTGGCTGTGTTTCTCTCACCTGGCCTGAGTTTCCTCGGGGAAGGTTGTAGAGGTCATGAGCCTTGGTGGAGGATGTGATGTGAAAGCCTGCGGAGAAGCGCTGACAGCCAGTACCATCACCATTATCATAATCATCTCATCTTTATCTGCCAGACCCCCTGTTGTGTGTAGCTATAGCAACGTTTATGGTGAGACCTGCTTTTGTGGTGGACGCAGCGTTTCAGTCACTGCTGCTGCTGTCAAATTACTGTTCACACTCACTGATGTCTCCTAAAACACACCACAGACTGCCTCTTGTGACATACTTATGGTTGGTTCATAAACGGGGTTCTTCCTTCACTGCTCACAGCGGATCTGCTTTGCCGTTGTTTGCAAAAAATGATCGTCAAGAGTAAAAACAAAAGATGTTGGTATATGTGAGGCCAGGGGCGGATTTAGGACTGAAGAAGATCCGGGGCTTAACACACATGCGCGCACACACACACACACACACGTGACACGCACCAGTCAACATCATATATGTCTTGTACCACATAATGTTTAATCTGAATCTACATATTAAGCATTTGCAGGGCAGAGTATTGTTCCTGTTAGTGTGAGATGATAGTAAATATTCCCTTTCTTTCTCCATCAACTTTACCTGATAGTAAGCTAACTTTAGGCAAACCAGCAGCACAACAAATATTTTCAAATAAGACTCACAAACCCGAGTCAACACCAGTCTCAAAGCTGGGGTTCTGTCGTTGTACTTTTGGTCTAAAAAACGTCCTTATGTCCATCTTCACTCATGCGTTTCAGGCAGAGAGTGTAGAAGAAGCCGGCTGCTGAAGGGCTTCTTCTTCAGTGGTGGAGGTTCAGACAGGCTGTATACAAACTACTGCCAGCTGCTCCCTCTCTGTTGGACTTTGGTACTGCATGTTACTTCCGCAATTTAGATCCGGGGCTTTTCATAAAACATCCGGGGCTTCAGCCCAAGTAGCCGGGCCTAACGCCGCCCCTGTGTGAGGCTAACTTCTTGTGCATTTTCTACCTTAATCTTTAGTGAGCAGCAATTGTTCTTGTGTGCAGACAAACCAGCATGTGGGCCTGTACTGTTTGCAGTTGATGCTCCGTTCGCTGCACGTTTGTTGTGTCATAAAGCTCAATCACAACTAGAGTGAGACTCAACAGACATATTAATCTGAATATTAATTAGCACATAACAGAGAGCCGAGAGACCATGATGTCATTCTTCTGTTAATCTGGTACACGGTGACGTTTGTGGTAATGCAGCCAATAAACCAAAGTCCCACAGAGAGTTTTATGTAATAAAAGTGGACCGGAGCAGAGCCAGGCTCCCACCACTCCTATGGTCACCAGGCAACCCAGCTCATGTCAGCAGAGACACAAAGGCACATCCAACATTCCTTGTGATGTTTTTTGAAATTAGTTTCTGATTGTTCATTTGATATTTAAAACATGTGTAATTCCTTTTGATTGCTGCAGCTCTAAAGCGACTCAGCGACTTCATTTCCTAATGAAATGGTTTAAAAATAACATGAAGTAGGTTTCCTGTGGTAAGCTAACCAATAAGAAAATATGATTAGACCCCTCCCACACTGGTTTATGACCCAGCCATCCCCTCAGTGAGCAACATAACCAGAACAGGACTTGTTTGCATCTAAACTTTCTCCAGTTTGAGTCTCAGAAGAAAAAGTTCCAGACCCTGACATCCCTACTCTCCAGCTCCTCCTGGGAAGGAGTCCTTCTCAAGCCAAAATAACATTAATGTCTATGATTAGAGCTCCCTCTAAGGAGTTCTTGATCATTCCGATCTCCACCCAGTGGGCTGTGCCTGGAAAACCTCCAGACTAAGGAGGCATCCTGATCAGATGTCTGAACTGTCTCTGTTTGACAAGAAGGAGCAGCAGCATTCCGTCTGAGGTTTTCCCAGATAATGGAGCTCCTCCCTTTGTCTGTTAGGATGAAACCTAGCTACCCTAAGGAGGAGGACCGTTTCAGCTGCTTGTGTCCACATTTTGTTTTGTTTTATTTGGTCACGATCTGAACAACCAGTGGTGAGCTTTGATTTTTGACCAGTTAAACAAGAGTCGAGAGTGAAGCAACGCTCCAATCCATCCGTTCACGTGAAAGCCAGTCAGCCAGCTTCATGCACAAATGACCAGTCAGCTGTTATTCTGGTTGAACAACACCTGGATGGGATTGTTCTCATCCCGTTTAGCTGCAGACCACCCAGTGCATGCAGCAGTCGTGGTTTAAAGATGCATGACAAGCATGATCTGTTTTAAATTCTGAATAACCAACTAATTGTTGCACGATGCTTTCTGACTGATTTTCTATATCTTTGCCATAAAATGTTCAAACTGGTTTCATGACATGGTTTACTGGTTTCCTGTTTGTTGCCTCTAACAAGGTTTACTTGGTTCCGTTTGGTTCTGTCACCGATCTCCCGATCAAAAGGTGCCGGGTGCCAGGTCCAGTTCTAGTTCAGAACTAAATCAGCTCTTCTGCTATTGAGGTAGCTTGGTTTTTAAAGATCTGGTTTTATTGTACACACAAGTGCTCCTGTCCTAAAAACCAGAACGTGAAGGAGTTACCTCTCACACGTCTGAGGCACCGTCAGGGCTGTAACAGCGTTACCCAGGCTGGCAGACCGCTTTCACAAACCTCGGAACAATAAGGAAAGTGAGACTTATGTTGAACCTCTTTGTCTTTAAATTCTCAAGCTGTTTTTAGCTCTTGTGTTCCAACCAAACGCGCACGCTTCCAGACCATTTTATGGTCCCCTAAATGCTTTAGATCAGGGGTGTCAAACTCATTCTAGCTCAGGGGCCACATTGAGGGAAATCTAGGCCCAAGTGGGCTGGGCCGGTAAATAAAAAAAAAAAAATTCAGATTGTTTTCTTTGTTTTAATACAATCAATATGAAACAAGGCTGGAGCCTGAGGACAGTGTAGTACAAGTACAACACCTGAAGTGTACTTGGAAAATTTGAAAAAAAAAAAAATAATTCAATACATAATAAAAAATTCCTTAGTGATTCAAAGAGCTTACAGATCACATGGCTAGATCAGTTTCATGCAGCACTTAAAGTATATTTGACTCATTTTACTTTACATCTTTTAGCTTTCACCGGAGCATCAACATCAGAAGTCACATCCTGAGTGGCAGCCGTCTTCAGGATGTGATTCAGGTTCTTGTGTGAGCCTTGAGCGCAGCTTTGTTTTATTTATACTCATTACAGAGAAAACTTGCTCACAAAGATACATTTATTTTCACTTTACATTGTAAAGTATGAAAATAAAGTTTTCACAACCATCTCGCGGGCCGGATTTAATCCGCTTGCGGGCCGGATGTTTGACACCCCTGCTTTAGATGGTCGTTATTTTGCAGACAAATAATCTCTAAAGATCCAAAACAACTTAGTTTCTACTCAGTTTAACTCAACATTAAACACATTAGAAAGCTAAGTAAATATTCTTATGGTGAATCCAATGCTTATTACCGGATATAACGAGTTAACAGCTGAATGCTATTGGAAGGGTTGGAAGTGGTTTGTTTTATTGTGTAACGTCCAGGAATACCACCGGTCATCTACGGACATAAATTCCATTCTCTAAGGTGGATTTTACATTCTATCTTCCAACAAGCCCAGAAGGGAAGGTTCTGCAGCTCTGAACACATGATAATGTATTGCCAACATCATGTTCCCTTCTTAGGGTTCTTCTCTGCCAAGCCTGTCTGCTTATCTAGGCAGTTCTGCACAGAATAAAGGACTGAGCCGTTATAATAGTGAATGATCATGTGGTCGAATGAACAATAATGGTTGATGAATAATAATAATAATGTTTTGATTAATCTGTGCTTAAATTAATACGGTTGATTAATCTGTGCTTGAATTACTGAAGTTGAAATGAATATTATTCTGATGATCAGTAATGTTTGATATGACAAGGTAATCATCATCTACACTCAGACACAAGGTTCATTAGTGATAAATTAAAGTTAAGTTAAACGTCATGACACATAGATATTTTCTTACCCACAAATCAGAGCATCCTGTATCTGAAAGAAGGCATGATGTTCTGAGGGTTTGTTGTTAACACCCCTTAATATGTCACATTCCGATTGGCCAAGTAAATCATAATATGAGAGTATTAAAACAGTGTCACTTGCGGAGTGATTCAGCATTCCATCATTCCAGCATTCCAGCATTCTGTGAGATTCAGCATCCTGTTAGTTGAGCTAACTCTGACTGGCCATCGGAGGAAAACTCTCTAGCCACTGCATCTCTTGACAAGCTGTCAAGAGCCTTCAGCTGACACAGCAAAACGGTTCCTTCAGCTATTCAGACCCCCCCCCCCCCCCCCTCCAACATCTCGGATCCAAAAGGGAGTCTCCTCAGGGGGTACGTAGAACACAGCCAGATTGCGTCTGATGCAATTTTGATAAGAACCAACTTCATAGTTTAATGCAAACCAAATCCTTTTCACACCCAGAACTCAGTTCTTTGGGATACAAGGTTCTGATGAACACACACCATTCAATCATCTTACATCACATCCCATCACAGTGGTCTTAGTTTCCTAGTTGTCATTTTTGCTTTTTATAAACTTGACTCTGTCTGAATTAATACAACGTGTGCTTTGTATTAGGGCCTGAGGAAGTTTGCAGCTGCAAACGAAACGTAGCGGGAAAACAGGTAAACAAAAACTGCTCTGTGTTTTAAAAAAGAACTACAGCATGGAACAAAGTGTGTTTGATCCCTGAATAAACAAAGAATCCCAGAATCTTCTGATTAAACATCCAAAGACCAAGCAGGTTGATATTCTATATTTATATAGAGTATCACAGCTTACTGGTCATAAGTAAAGGTAATATATTAAGCTCAAAAGCAGCAATATTTACCCCCCCCCCCCCCCACACACACACACACACACACACACACACACAATTGAATGGGCCAAAAGGGGGATTAGAGTCTGCAGGGGAGCTGATTTTACTCCAACACCAGCATGTTCATTTTCTGATCTTTAGCATTTAAAGTTTTAAAAACAGTTAGCATGATCCTAGGAATTGTTTGCTTTAAACTAAGGGAACTGAAAACGTTGAAATGTGTGAAGAGACGGAGCATCTGGGTCAGAGGACCAGTTTGGAGAAAGCATTTGTGTTTATAAAGCTAATTGAACTATTTTACAAAGGCCCATCTATTCTCCGTTCTGTTTACATCATCATCATGATGATTAAATCTCATCCAAACAAGACAAAGTGACCATGGTTACCACAGCAACAGATGCAGGTACCAACAAGGGCAGATGTTCCAGCATGGCTAACCTTTAATCTCATGCTCTTATTGTCACTAAAAAGGATGTTCCTGTTAGTTCTGCACCTCTAAACACTTCATCCACAGAACATTCCCACAACAATTCTGTCACTCATGTTGCTAGTTTTTATGTTACCTGACAGCTAATGGAGGACCAACTCAACATGGGCACACTCTTCCTGACTGGCTTGGGCAACAGCATGGTAAGGGGGCCGAAAGACTAAAGATGGAGAAGAGAGGGAGAATAAAAGAGGCAGGAGGAAATTGGTGACCGTCTGCATTTTTAAATCTCCCCTTGGCCCATGAAGACAAACTTCATGCAGGGTGACAGAAGCCTAAAAGGCACTCCAGCACCTAAATCACTAAATCATTAACATTCAGCAGTTCATTCATACTTTGGTTTGCTTCTACCAATGAGCTGAGTGATGAGCTGATTGGTCAGTAACGTTTCTTGTTCTACCAAAGCTGAAGATTTGGAGACATTTTGGTAAGAGACACACACCTCGTAAGGTTTTTGTTGTGACTCATTCATCAGGAGAGAAAAGGTTAGGCTCCAGGTTTCTGCAAGAATGCACGTCATGCATGATCATCCTTCACTCCAGGCTGAATGCTGTGCATCTCCTCCTGTATTTGGTCAACATGTCACATCTCATCTGTGTGTGAGCCGCATCTCAGCTGTGTTTCTGCTCCACGGTGTGGCCCGGTGAGGGTTGACTCCATACCGAACGTCCAGGTTAGCTCTCCTGTTGGATATAAGGAGGACACACACACACACACACACACTCCTTGGGTTTTTGTCAGATCTCAGAGAGCCCTTCATGTTTCCATGTGATTCATCAGGCAGCAGCAAATCTCTGATGACAGAGAGGAACGGAGGAAATAAGTCTATAAAACATTAAGCAGAAGCCTCCCTGGAGGGCTGTTATTCATGTACATGGATCTCCAACCGACGACTTATCAAATGTGGCACGTCTGCTGCAGCACTTCCAGTGGCTACTTCCTTTCATACAGCCGGTTTAATCCTAAACTCACTGGAAAGGGGCCTTCTGACAGAGGGACGGGGGCTAAGGCATGGTCCAATTGATTTGAAGTGGCTGCCAACATCTTATCAGCCTCTTGCTAAGCATCCTGCTAAACAGTCCTGTCAGAATACCGTTGTGCCCCAAACATGACGAAGATTTAACTGATCCTGAGTCGCAAGGACAGTTAAAGTGTGTGCTGTCTTCAAAACTGCGAGGAAGACTCTTAATAAGGAGTCCTAGGCCTTAATGAGAATGTCACTTTAATGAAAAAGAAGAAAAAGATGAGGCTTCACAAAACATTCGGGGTGGGGTGGGGTGTGTGTGTGTGTGGGGGGGGGGGGGGTCTGTGACAGAAACTGTAAATCCGCATTTAATGCCTTGGTCTCAAATGGTGTCCACACAGCATCAAAGAACCCCCTTCCACTCACTTCTTTAAAAAATCTGAGAAAACCAGGCACTCAGAGGATTACTCCCACCCAACGGGTTCCTCCGATCCTCACTAGCCACCCCCCCCCCCCCACACACACACACACACACTCGTACTGCAGAAAGGTGGTGGCGCATGGACGTAATTTGGGGGGGGCGAGGGGGACATGTCCCCCCCACTTTTTCCAAAGTCAAGTTTTGACCCCTGCACTTTTTACCATCCAAAAACAATGTTATGCTATATTAAATTGACACTGGTTGAGCTCTAGGACCTGGCGGAAAACAACCGTTTGTGTTGAAGCCTGTTTCCCATTAGAGTATACTGTAAAGATACCACCCCCCCCCCCCCCCCCCCGCCACCCCCCCCACCCCACTTCTAAAGTGAAAATTACATCCATGGGTGGCAGAGGAAAAGGAGCAGCGTGGGAAAGAATGTGTTCCTAAAGGCTTGAGTCACGCCGAGGCATGAGAGAGTGTGGAGGAAATGAAAGATGGAGTGAAGAAGTTGAAGGCCAGAGTGTTTGATCTATAAAAGAAAAAAAAAAGGATCTAAACTCGATTAGTAAAAATTTTACAAACACTTTCCAGTGGACAGCCCAGGTCCTGAAGATGACCTGCTGAAACACTGACACCATTATAACTCACGCCACCAACAGCTGGATGTCCTGGTTTTGCTCATTTATCCCGGGTTTGGTTTGGACTGGATCATGGTAGAAGCAAGACAGATCTGGCACCTCAATCAGGTTCTAGTCTCAATGGCTCCTGACCCATTCAATCTTTATATTTAAACAGCTAAACATAAAAGTAGATTATTCCATTAATGTTTATCTCTATTATATCTGTAAAACAAAGAGTCATCACCATTTTTGTTCGCCAATGCTGATTAGCTTTGACAGCCATCTTGAATTGAGTGAACTCCAAAAGTCAATCAGTAATGAACATCTGGAGATAAACCGAACAAAAATATAAACGCAACACTTCAGTTTTTGCTCCAATTTTTCATGAGCTGAACTCAAATATATGAAACATTTTTTTACGTGCACAAAACACCTAGCCTGGCCTGCCAGACTTGTCCACTGTTTAATTCTAAACGGAGAACTAATCTGGTTACTCACAGGCAGAGAGGCACATGAGGGGCGGGACTAGCCAGCTCAAAAATATCCAGAAAAAAGGCGGAAATGACGACTGTACCACGCAACACTGTGGTTTTTTAGCTGTAGTCAAAAATGGCGTCTGGCAACGGCGCAAACATCTTTTTTAAGAAGAAAGGTTTTTAGCGTGTCTTCTTGTTGTGGTTTTAAAGAAATGTTCGCCATTTAGAACAGAGGAAAGAGCCGCAGCGAGCTTCGCTTCAGACGCCATATGAGAAACTGAGCGTTGCAGTGTGTGACGTAAGCTGCTCAGCATTGATTGGCTTGGTTAGAAATCTCAGGGGGTGGGGTTATTTGAATAGAAGAGTTTCCAGACCTAATGCTACCCACAAGGAAGCATGGGGCTGGCGTGCCATGCTACGAAACACCTATGACTCTGAAATATTGTTCTAAAATCTGTCTACACGTGTGTTAGTAAGCACTTTTCCTTTACCAGGATAATCCATCCCACATCACAGGTGTGGCATATCAAGAGGCTGATTAGACAGCGTGACTAATGTACAGGTGTGCCTTAGACTGCCCACAATAAAAGGATACCCTGAAACGTGCAGTTTGATCAAACAACACAATGCCAAAGAAGTTGCAACCTTTGAGGGAGAGTGCAATTGGCATGCTGACTGCAGGAATGTCTACCAGAGCTGTTGCCCATGAAATGAATGCTCATTTCTCTACCATAAGCCGTCTCCAAAGGCGTTTCAGAGAATTTGGCAGTACATCCTCACAACCACAGACCACGTGTGACCACACTAGCCCAGGACCTTCACATCCAGCATGTTTACCTCCAGGATCCCCTGACACCAGCCACCCGGACAGTTGCAGCAACAATCGATTTGCATAACCAGAGAAGTTCTGCACAAACTGTCAGAAGTCATCTCATCGGCATCAACCAATCAACCAATGACAGATACTTTATTAATCCCAGAGGGAAATTAGAGTTTCAGTACACACAATTCAGAGATCAGACCTACATGAGCAAGACACATGATGAGAATTGGTGACTGTGGTCATTCGCAACCCTGAGTTGCGTTACCTTAATATGCTCGTTGTCCTCATCGAGTTCTGGACCTGATGGCAGTTCGTCATCGTAACCGACTTCAGTGGGCAAATACTCACATTCGATGGCATTTGGCATGTTGGAGAGACATTTTGTTCACAGATGAGTCCCGGTTTTCACTGTTAAGGGCAGATGGCGGACTGCGTGTGTGGCGTTGTGTGGGTGAGCGGTTTGCTGATGTCAATGTTGTGGAACAAGTGGCCCATGGTGGCGGCGGGGTACTGGGATGGGCAGGTGTATGTCATGGACAACAAACACAGGTGCATTTTATTGATGGAATTTTGAATGCACAGAGGTACCGTGATGAGATCCTGAGGCCCATTATTGTGCCACTCATTCACGACCATCACCTCATGTTGCAACGTGATAACGCACGGCCCCATATTGCAAGAATCTGTTGTGACGATGGGTAGTTTAAATCTTACTTACGAACCATAAAATGTGAGATTCCATAGAAATATGAAATATCAATCTGATGGATCTTTGAATATTTTAACCAGAAGATCAGAACTTTTTATTGCAGGGATTATGTGACACTACGTATAAACTCCAAGGAAAGAGAGAGTCAGGTTTATAATAATTAAGAAATTTATTTCTACACAATTTAAACAAGAATAACTTTAAACACTCTGTGCACTGACGAACTAAGTGGAATGAGACGTGAGATGAATGATATATATGTGTGGAATGTTGTTATCTGAACCTCGTATCCGGAGAAGCATTTAGTTTTGAGTGGGAGTGAATATTTTGCTCTAAACTTTAGTTGGAGATTCATAACACACATGAAACGGCGTCTGTCGGTCTACGTACCCCAGGGGGAAGCCTCCGTTTAGATCCAGAATGTCGAGGTCCGTGGACCCCCCTTGGTACCTAAGCCAGTAGAAACAGCAGCTGTGCCGACCAGTGTAGTCTCGGAATGCTCCCAGGTCACGACAGGTATTGGCGTCAGCGAGACCCTGAGGAGGTCGTAAGTTTCAGCTTTTATTCTGAAGGAACCGTTGCGGTCAGGTGTAACGTGCAACAGATTTTAATCAGCTTGTCGAGCAAGGTTCTTTCGGCTGAAGTGGTGTTCGGATGGCCTGTCCGAACTTCTCTAGAACGCTTTGAACTGAACTAAAGGAGAAGTGGAATAGATTTTATAATTCTCATATTTTGGTTTACTGGTGAATCAGAATTTGACATGCAAATGAGGGCTTATTCAAACACCACAGAAAACCACGCCTCGCATCAGAAACGAAGGTTCTGATTGGATCAGACAAAAGGAAATGTATCATGTGACTTTAGCATTACTCTGCATCATCACGTGTCTAGTGCAGCTGTCCAAGATTATAATTACTTGTAAAATACTACTGATCACAGAATTATAATATCAAGTAATAACATTGCCATTTCACAGATTGATTGAAAATTGGGCTCACATTATTATTGGGAATAACAAACGTTGTTTGATTATGTATTTATCAAGAGAGTTCTCCGTCTTGTCTTGAGCTGTAAAGAGGTGAGGCAGTTCAGATGAACAGAGGGCATGAAAGACCTTGGCCAATATCTCATGTAGATTAGGCCTGTGTCAGAGACATTATGTCTCCACTCGAGCAGATGCAGCAGAGCATAATCTTTAGGTCAAAAACAGGACATTTCATGATGCTACACTGTACACAATTCCTGGAAGCTGAAAACATCCCAGTTCTTGCATGGCCAGCATACTCACCAGACATGTCACCCACTGAGCATGTTTGGGATGCTAACATAACCTTTACCCTCTTGCAATTTAACCTTCCCCTCACCCTTATGCGAACCTTAACCTGCTTGCGCACGCATTTCTGGAACTGCGCTGCTCTGGGTGGCTGCATGTTGGAGTAGCTCTGTTGACTATATGTAAGTTTTGCCTTTTCTTGGACATTTTTTCTTCCAGTTTCTCAAGAAAAACTGTATTTTTTTTGTGGACATTCTACTTTTCTGTTTCTGGTGCTGTGAAGCTTAGAGGATTTTTACTGCTATTTTTTCACTTTTTTCACTTTTTGTGCATTTGTTATTATGTGTAACCATGGCAACGGGCTGGTTTACAATCAGAAGCAGCTGATTAACATTGGAAAGGCTGAAATAATACCTCAACTGAAGCCACAAATATCAAATGAGGTAAAACGCAAGAAGCGTGGGTGCAGAGAGGGAGCAAAACGGAGACAGAGAAACAGGAAATTCAAACCATCTCTTCCATCGACCATAATGGGCAATGTGAGATCACTGGCCAAGATGGATTAACTCCAAGCCCTTTCAAGGACTCAGCCAGAGTTTCAGCAGTGCAGTGTTCTGTGTTTCACTGAGACGTGGCAGCAGGATTATGTAGTGTAGATAATCTACATACTAGAATTAACGCCTCCTCTGCCACAGACGCAGGCCCCCAAGAGCCCGTCGTCACCTCCTCTGCCCCAGGCGCAGGCCCCCGGACTCTGCTGGTTCCTGCCTCCTCTCCATCGGGGGGGGGGGGGGGGGGGGGGGGGGGGCTCTGTCACGCCCTGACTTGTCTCCCCGTTCTGTTTAGTCATGTGTCCATGTTAATTGCTCCCACCTGCCTCTCGTTTCCCAATCACCCAAGCTCCCAGCCCTCTTGTATTTAAACCCCTTCAGTTTTGTGTCTCGTGTTGGATCATTGCTTCTATGCCTAGCGTGTTATATATCAAAGCCTTTGTTAACCGTGCCTGTCTGTCTGCTTACCTGCCTTCTTCACCCGTGTTTGGATCCTTACCTCCGCTTCACACTCCAGCACGTCTGACACCTTGTTTACCTGCCCATGTGTTTCTCATTTGCCCTGTGTATTTATACCTCCCTCCTTGTATCAGTCTTTGTCAGATCATTGTGTTTATGTCAGCATTGTTTTTGTCCTGTCGTTCCCGCTCTGTTATTAAAACCATTTTTACTTTATCCGAGCCTGCATTTTTGCCTCCGGGTCAGCTCCTCCACACACGGTCCGCCGTCATCCACACCCGCAGCGTGACAGAATGACCTGACCAACCTGGACCTGTGGTGAGCTCAAAACATCTCCCTGGAGGATTTTTTTTTTTGCTTTTTCTCCCTTTTTAGCGGAGGGAGATTTTGGCCTGAGGGGTTTTGTTTTTCGACGCATCCTACCTGTTTTTGGGGGTCGAGCCCATTGGGAGGTTTTGGCGCATCCTACCTGTTCTCGGGGTGGTCAAAATCATTTCTCCTCACCTGCTGTTTCGCCCCATCCTGTTTTCCCACGGAACCTGCGGATCCTGGAGTTTTGGTGAGGTAAAACCCCCTACGCACACCAACATTCTTTGGGGTGGTAGGGCTGGACTTCCTGCTCCATTTCTGCTTCCCTTCACCCGAGCTTCCGCCTTTGGACCCAGTTGGATCGTGATGTGCACCTGCTCAGACAGTTTGTCGAGTACCTGCCGCCGAGCTGGGTTTCCTCGCATCGCTCCTGCAGTTTCGTCTACACCTGCGGGGCCTACGCCTGCAGGTCCTTCATTCTGCAGCCTCTTCAGAGTCCTGCTACTGCAGCCCAAACCAGAGCTCAAGGAACTCTCCGAAGCCAGAGTTGTGCTGCCTATTTCAGAGGCCCCTGCTCTGCCAACCAAGTGTCCAAGTTCCAGAGTCTACGTGTCCGAGTCCAAGTGTTCCAGTCTCCCGAGTCCAAGTGTTCCAGTCTCCCGAGTCCAAGTGGTCCAGTCTCCCAAGTCCAAGTGTTCCTGTGTCCCGAGTCCAAGTGTTCCATTCCCCCGAGTCCAAGTGTTCCAGTCACCCGAGTCCAAGTGTTCCAGTCACCCGAGTCCAAGTGTTCCCGAGTCAAGTGTTCCCGAGTCTTCTGTGTTATGTGGCTATGTGGGCGTCTGGTATCCGCCCCTTTTTTTTGGGGGGGGGGGGGGGGGGGTACTGTCACGGTCTGCCCCTGCCTCCCTGACTGTCTCTCTCCTGCCCTTGATTAGTCCTTTTTGTTTTCACCTGCCCCTTGTTTAACTGCCCATGTGTTCCTCATTTGCCCTGTGTGTTTATACCTCCCTCCTTGTATCAGTCTTGGTCAGATCATTGTGTTTATGTCAGCATTGTTTTTGTCCTGTCGTTCCCGCTCTGTTATTAAAACCATTTTTACTTTATCCGAGCCTGCATTTTTGCCTTCGGGTCAGCTCCTCCACACACGGTCCGCCATCATCCACACCCGCAACGTGACATTCAATGTCTGTAGCAAGATGCTGCAGATCTTCTACAAGTCTGTTGTTGAGACTGTAATCTCTTCAGCCATCGTCTGTTGGGGTAGCAGCATCAGAAGCAGGGACCTGAAAAGGCTCAACAGCCTAATAAAAAAGGCCGGTTCTGTTCTGGAGACGACTATGGAACCACTGGAGGAGATAATGCAATGAAGGATTCTCCAGAGAATCAAGAAAATGATGGACAACCCTGAGCATTCTCTTCACAAGACTGTCCGACAACAGAAGTGTGTCTTCAGTCAGAGGCTTCTTCAGTTTGGCTGCAACACTGACCGCTACTGGAGATCCTTCCTGCCAACAGCCATTGTAATATACAACATCTCTTTGGTGACTTGATTATTATTATTATTCTGAGCTACTACAGCAATCAATGTCCCTCTGGGATTAATAAAGTATTTTTGAATTGAATTGAAATGAAACTTTGTTTCTAGTTGTATTGTCCATCTCAAACACGGTTAACGGGATGTTTAGAACGAGAAACTGGGTTAAGGTTAGGATGGGTGTGAGGGGAAGAATAAATAGCAAGCAGTTAGAGGTTAAATGTCCGTGAAATGTGTGTTTGCCCACGGGCTTCAAAAACCAACGCTCTGGCACAGAACATCGCCAAAGCTTCGGAAACAAATGCTTGTTCACGCTTCGTCAGTCTTAGCTGCTTCAGGTGTGAGAATGTGCTCTTTTATATCTGTCCAGTGATTCAGGAGATATCTGTCAAACAAAACCAACGCTGAACAAGCCACTACTGTCTCTATTGTTTGGCTGAAAACTATAAAGATCTAGGAGCAATTTGAGCATTTGGGAAATCCCTGATGGTCACTCTGACAGAGCTACAGCATTGCCATTTGGATCGAGGGTGCTCGGTGTTCCTTGGCCACATGAGGGACAACCTCCAGCCTGTCCTGGGTTTCCCTAGGTCTTCTTCCAGTTGTACATGCCTGGAAAACCTTGCCAGGCAGTCATCCAGGACACCTAACCATATGCCCAAGCTACGTCAACAGGCCCCTCTTGATGTGCAAGAGCATTGGATCTACTCTGAGCCCCTCCCGGCTGACCAAGCTTCTCACCCCATCTCTAAAAAAGGGCCCAGACACCCTGTGGAGAAAACTTTTCTTCACTTGTGACCATAGGTGCGGTTAGGAACATAGATCAACCGGTAAATCGAGAGTTGTGATTTTCAGCTCAGCTCTGTTTCGGCCATCACCATTAAGGCTGCTAAGACATTGCTACAGTCCCCTGTTCAGCACCATGGACAGCTCCACCCTTAAGGCTCTCTACATCTCTGGTTCCCCAGCAGCTGGGATCAGGGTCAGCCTCTAAACCAGGTTCAGCAGAGCCTTCTGGATTAGTCTTATTTTCGGTCTTAGTTTCAGTCTGTAACATTCCAAGTCCTTCCAGATGCTCCATAACAAGTCGTTTTCGGTCTATTTTCAGGCCAGTGGTCAGAATTTCGAGACTAAGGTAGAAATCTTCAGGGGGGCTTGTTTCTATGAGGAGACTCATGGGATGGAGCCTCCATGAATTTCTTCACACTAAATCAAGCCATATTCAAGAACTGTGCTGCTTCATTCTGAAACCAACAACAACCACTGAAATGTAAAAAAGTTGTCCAAATGTTTTTTTTATCACAGGCTTAACTGATGAAAAGGAGAATATCAAACAATACAAAGTCAGTTTTATCCCGGATGAGCCCCTACTTATGTTACAACCGTTTTGATTGTATTTTATTAAAACTTGACTCCAAAGGGCTTCCTCATAAGGCCACACAGGTGGTTCCATGATTCGGGTCAGAAGAAGCTCTCTCTTCACCATGGCAGGTCGGTACAACGTCCACATCACTGAAGACGCAGCACCAATCCACCTATCAATCTCGCACTCCATAACCCTGAGATACAAATGTGGCACCTGCCTACCGGGTAGGTAGACTACAGTAAATGACACAAGAATATAAAATCCCACCCAAGGTTTACACCAGGTAAAGTTGAGAGCGACTGCTAAAAACTAACAAAATCAGCCATTTAACCACCACACCAGGGTTTATTCAAGAAATAGCTAACTAAAAACGTCACTAAAAAGCTTTAAGCCAGTCAAAATAAAACCAGTTGCCGGAACTTGGGCCAGAGAGAGTCTGCAGCCTTATCTGGGTGCTGTGGGGCAGGTTCCTCTTCTGCAGAACCGTCCTCCTCGGTCCTCTGGCCTTGTCACACCGCCTCCTTCAGGGCACTTGTCCGCCACGCTGCCATTCTCCTTGATCGCTTGCTTCATGCAGGTCAATCACCGGTTTGGCCGCACCACCGTGCCACGCTGTCGTCCTCCTCAGTCGCGGGCCCCGCCTGTCAGTGAGTTTAGACAGCAGTCACTTCTCAATCACACACCGGCAGGTCACACCTCGTCACAGACCGCTACTCACATGGCAGGGCAGAGGGATACTCTGCCCGTGTCTTCATGGAGCCTCATCACAGACAGTGTCCTTCCACCCGACAACCCTCCACTCTCCGTCATCTCCACCACCTCCTAATCTTCCACCAGTGCAGATAATTGCCCAGGTGGTCATCCGTCTGATCTTGTCAGGATAAAATCACAAATCCTCCCAGCTTCCCTTTTTTTTCAGAATAAAATCTTGTGTAGGCTTCATGGGAAAATATTTTATCTAATTTCAGAATATTTAATCCACTTTTTTAATTTCCAAAAGGCTGTGACCACAAAGTGGACCAAGAGAAGAGCTGTGAATACTTTCCTGATGTGCTGCAGTTCTGAGCAAGTCAAAACAGTACTGGATTACTGTAATTCATTACTCTCAGGAAGTCCACAGAATGTAGTTAAAAGTCTTCAGCGTGTCCAAAATGCTGCAGCTAGAGTTCTGATGAGAATTAAAAAGAGAGATCATATCTCTCCTGTCTTGGCTTCCCTACATTGGCTACCTGTTAAATTCAGAATAGATTTTAAGATCCTCCTTCTCACATATAAAGCTCTTAATAATCAAGCTCCATCATACATCAGTGATCTGATTGTTCCATATGTTCCTAACCGAGCACTTCGCTCTCAGACTGCAGGTTTACTGGTGGTTCCCAGAATATCTAACAATAGGATGGGAGGCAGATCTTTTGGTTATCAGGCTCCTCTCTTGTGAAACCAGCTCCCAGCTTTAGTCCATGAGGCAGGCATCTTGTCTACTTTTAAGACTAGGCTTAAAATATTTTTATTTGATAGGACCTATGGTAAAAATCTGATGTAAGCCCAAATCTGTACAAGTTGGGGAGTAGAGTGGCGCAACTGGGCAGCAGTAGCTCAACAGGTTGAGCGGGTTGTCCAGTAATCGGAAGGTTCCAGGTTCAATCCTGGCTCCAGACAGAGAATTCTGCTGTTGTGTCCTTGGGCAAGACACTTCACCCCCCTTGCTTGCTGGTGGTAGTCGGAGGGACTGGTGGCGCCTGTGCTCAGCAGCCTCGCCTCTGTCAATGTGCCCCAGGGCAGCTGTGGCTACATCGTAGCTCATCACCCTGCCTCCAAAGTGCCTCCATCTAAAAGGCTAGGTTATTCTGAGTTATCTCTGTAGTTATGCTGCTACAGGCTTAGACTGCTGGAGGACACACTGACCACTTTCCACACTCGACTACTTTCTTCTACAATTTGCTCTTTAACTGTATTATTTCCTGCTATTTCAGCTGTTAACTTTATTTTTTCTCTGTTTTTCTCCCCAGAGGAAGCTACATTGGTGTTCTGCTGAGCTGTGGTGGTCTCATGGAGGGGGCCATTGGCTTGAACACTGTTGCTAACCACTTAAACATTCTCCCTCTCCTGATAATAACACTTTACTTTCTTTGACATTGAATGTGCTACTACTAGTTTACCCATTTAATTATAGATCCACTAGGATCAAATCAATCAATCAAATCAAATCAAAGATACTTTATTAATCCCAGAGGGAAATTAGAGTTTCAGTACACACAATTCAGAGATCAGACATACATGGGCAAGACACATGACAAGAATTGGTGACTGTGGTCATTCGCAACCCTGAGTCGCGCTACCTTAATAGAGATAAGAGGGTTACATGAGGATTGGTTCAAGTGGAGGGAAAAAAGGCACTTCAGAGTAATCCTCCACCAGGAGGGCAGCTTTGCTCTCCAAAAAAAAAACACCTCAGACAGATATGCAACAGACTTCAGACAACACAACATAAGTGTCCACTAGGTGGGGTGGTGGGTTGGGACTATCCCAGCTTCAGTTCCTGCAGCCACGATAAGCAGCGCATGTCACCTCAGTGTGGATAGGGGGAAGAGCATTGAGGGTTGGAGGGTTGCAGTGACCCTGGAACGTTTCAGCGGCCTTCCCGCAGTCCCGCCCAGGCTGGGAAGGGAGACAGAGTTAAGTTGCCATAGCGACGGCACATTCCACATATCTTCTGAGGGGGGAGTTTTCGTTGGAGCCTTGCAGGCTCAAGGACGCCGGATTCTGATTAGATGTTTTGGGGCCAGACAGAGATAATTTCCTCTCTGTCTTACAGTTTGTTGGTCCTCAACCTCTCAAAATCCCAATAATGGACATTGATCTATCCCAATCCGTGCTGATTCGTCCAGTCTCTCCTTGATGACATTCATCTTTTGTGCCAATAATGAATCTCGGCCAAAGTCCCAAGCTGACGATTCATCTTGACAATTATGTGAGTCTGTGAATTCACAGCGTGGTGCAATCCATCTCTGAGCTCCGGGATCAGGCCAATATTCCTTGACAGCTCGTTCATTTTCCAGTAAGCCAGGTAGCCTCCAAGGCCAATGAGCAGGAAACCTGACACCAACACCACGAATATCCACACGTCTTCAGAGTCCTCCACAGACAGCTGAGATAAACAAATCAAGTTCCACTGTTTCCAGGAGTCCATGATGTGTCCTACTGGGTCTGTCCCGGCGGGGCATCCGGGAGCCACTTCTCCTGTTCTCATCGTTGAAAAGATTTTATCAATTGCATTGAGACCAGCTGACGAGATCCATTTTAGTGAATTTCAGTTTCCAATTTCCAGAAAAATGCAGAAGCAGCCGTGCACCCAGAGACAGACAAAGGGCCTTGAGGATAAGATATGGAGGAGAGGAGGAAAAAAGCGTCTGCACCCTCCAAGAGCCGGAAGAAGGATAAATACAATAAAGTTTATTTCTCACCAAATAGAATATTTATTAAGAAATCACAATGTAACCATAGAAACACTGCTTGGTATATATGTTGTGTGCGTGCGTGCGTGCGTGTGTGTGTGTGTGTGTGTGTGTGCGTGCGTGCGTGCGTGCGTGCGTGTGTGTGTGTGTGTGTTTACCTGTCCCCAGTGAGTCGTGGCGGATGGCTGCTTATACTGAGCCAGGATCCTCTGGAGGTTTCTTCCTGTTAAAAGGGCGTTTTCCTCTCCACTGTCGCTGCATGCTTGCTTAGTATGAGGATTGCTGTAAAGACACTGACACTAGGTAGTGACTCGATGCAATCTGCTGGGTTCCTTATGTAGGAAACGTTTTATTGATTGGCTTAATGAACTGACCTGTATTGGAATGTTTACCATGTGAAGTGCCTTGAGACGACTCTTGTCGTGGTTTACCGTTATATAAATAAACTTGAATTGAATTGAATTGAAACAGAACGACCATTCAAAGATTATTTCACTATAAGTTCCACTTGCCATAGCATTTTACCTGATAGTCTTCCTTTATTGCACTCCTTAGGAGTTTGTCTGCTAAATATAACGTTGTTTATTTCCTGACATGTTCAAAACAAATCTGATCTCAAAAGGAGAACTTTGCATGTCATGTGTCAACAGCAGGATGTGAGTAAGCACAAACAGGTGTCTGTTCACACAGGCTGATGCAAATCCAAGCAAGAACGTGCCAATTATTTCAACGAGATATAAAGAAGCAAGGAAAGAAAAACAACTTTTATCCCCAGGCTTTATAAATCTGCTGTTACATAATTGATGTGCTGGCGGAAACAGGAGAGCAGCAGTGTGAACTGGAGTACAGGCTGAGGAGGATGTGTGTGTGTGTGTGGGGGGGGGGGGGTTGCACAAACTACTCTTACATTTGTCTTTCTTTTCATTTCAATAAATACACATTATTATGGGGTGGCTGACTCGTTTCTTCCACTTAGAGCAAACATCTGTGCACCAAAATAAGAGCACACCCAGAACATCCAGAACCAAGATAGAAAAAATGAATAAAAAACATAAAAACACGGAGAGCATGAGCAAAGAGGATTGTGGTCCTGCATTTGCAGATAATCTTTGGAATGAGGCAGGGTGGCGAGGAAACTAGGAACTCTGTTAACAAAACAGAGGAGGGGGGAGCATCTGGGGAGCTTATCTTTGAAAGTGTCCTGCTACCAACCAGGTCAGATGAATAAAGAGGTTTTAACCTAATTTCTCACATCCACCAGCTCTCCGGACACAAAAACACGCAGTTGGAGATGTTTGATGATGACAGCCTTTTGGTCACTGAGAAAATCCAGTCTGCTGTTTTTAGTGTGATGAAGTGCAACGATCCTAGTTTCAGCCATGGTGCTTATAATAACTGCATCCAGCAGCATTAGGCTTTCAGCTCATTCACTTTCATACTCATCTAACAGAAAATGACAACAATGCAGGACATTTATTCACACAAATATGAATCAACCTCACTGGGGTGAGATTACACTGCCCCCTGCTGGACAGAGTGAAGGCTCACATGGGAAAAGAGATTACTGCAGCTGGAACAAGGCTTTTACTTTTTAATGTCATGTAATCACCGGCAGGTCAACATAATCCAAACATTACTAAAGCACCTCGGTGATGGAGAGACCTAAAGCTACGGTGTCTGTGTTAGGACATCCCTGGATCTCAAACGTTGATTTCCTACTCTGAGAGCAAATATTTACCACTTCACTCGGTTTTTAGCATATTTTAAACACACACACACACACACCTGGAGCATCTATGCATTGGCTTCTTGTCAGGAACATCGGACAGGTTGCATAAAACCCAGATGTCTCTAACAGGTTTTGCAGTTCCTTATCAACGGGCTGTTACAGTTTCTCTTGACTGCATAAACACGTTTGTTGAAACGATGCCTCGTGTTCTCAAAACAGGAAACACAAATCTAGAACATCTCACCCAACATCCCAAACATCAAAATGAAGCTCTACACTCAAAACCGCCCTCTATTCCTGAAATACCACTTTGCCCACAGAGAACACACAAGGCCTCAAACACACACACACACACACACACACACACACACACACACACACACACACACACACACACACTACAACATAGTCTTACACATTGGAGCAATAAATGAAAGACAATTGCAAAACTGGCAAGTTATGTTGCTTGTGGTTCTTCCCCACAAAAACCTTTTCAGACGATGAACACAAAAGATGAAACTGATGTATTTGCACATTTGTATTCATGAACCATACGGTACAACACACACCACAGACATTATTCCACCTCAGCACCTCGAGCACTAAAGTGGGTCGAATTTCATCCGAGACCACTTGTCTGCTTGCCCTTGCAACTTCCCTCCACCTCCTCCTCCCTGGTGTCCTGCACCTCCTTCTCATCCTACTCCTTTTGCACCTCCTCCTCTTCCACCTCTTTCTTTGCATCTCCTTGGATCCATTGTTTCAAACCTGAATGAGCTGACTTTTGGGCCATTCCCATCTGTACCGGGTCGGCCCGGGCCGGGTAGCGTAGGTTGTTTACATATCTGGGTGGCCTGGTATTTTTCCGGGCCAACCAAGGCTCATTCTCAGCCCTCTTCTCGAGGGGGTCTGCTTCAGGCCGACCAGGGCCAACACACCCACTGCTGACAGCAAATTCACACCTTCCATTAGAGCAAGCCTCTGATTGGTGGGTAGAATCAGCCCACATGGGCTTAAGACAAGGATGTGTGGAATCAACCGGGCCAGGCTGGGGCCGACTGGGGCTACCCGGCCCGGGCCGACCAGAGTTTCTGACTGGTGTGTGTTAAATTGGGACTCCTAGTGTGTCCAGATGGTTAAATGTGTGCTAATTGAGCTCAAGCTGTTCTGACTTCAGTAAACATGATTGACTGCTCGTGCTTTCTAAATGACCACGTGGCGTCAGCACTGAAAGATGTTGGGATTTGTGTTTAGAGTTTTACAGTAACAGTTCACCAAATCTGACTCGTGTGTTAAAGCAGGGAAGAGTGTGTATGGTTCAGGGAATCTGGGTTCAAAAGGTTGGTTATAGTGTTTAAGCGATCGAAAAAAAAAAACTGTGAAGCTGATTGTTTCAGTTAAAGGGTGAATTGAAGCTTTAATTAAACTCTCAGTTTAAGATGCTTACAAGAGTTACTCATTTTACCAGAAAGAAGAGAATTATCGGGTCTCGTCTATGTAGCGTGGTTAACTACATACTAGAATTAACGCTGTTTGCTATCAGCTTTGTCAAATTCTGAGAAAAGCTCAAACAAGTTCACAAATGAAGCTTCTATCATATATAAATATCTAGGATATTATATATTCAATAGAAGTTCATATGCCAACAAGCTTGGTCTATTTTTAATCCAAAGATTAATGTTTAACTTAAGATAATTAAATTTAATAGCAAAAGTTAATTTATTTAATCAGAAGTTTAAAGGAATCTTTGCTTATTCAATAACCAGATATATATACACCATTCTGTGTTTCATTTCAAAGAAGAGTCAGGTTTTTGAAGTTAAGAATTTATTACTAACACTTTTTAAAAAATGACAATTTAGAAATGACAAATTTTAACAATCTGATGTTAAAACTTGTTTTAAAAAGCAAACCTGTGACTGAATGGAAACTAAATGAAATGTGAAGCTTTGGATGTGTGAATGAATCTCAGAAGGTTTCTTTAAGCGAGAGAAGCATTCAGGGTGAAAAGTTGTTTTTGCAGCTAACTGAGTCGTTTCTGAGGCCTAGTCCACACGTAGCCGGGTTTTTTTAAAACGAATATCCGCCCCTCCAAAAACTTGCATCCACACCACCTCGTTTAAAAAACAACTCTGTCCACACGTACCCGGATAAATACGTTGTTAAGGACATGCCAGACCTGTAGGCGGCAGTACTTCCCCCGTTCTTAACCTCGTCCTTCGTCTGTGGTCTTCCGCAAGGAGCAGTAATTCCGCTTGCAAAAACAAACAAGCAAAAAGCGCTTGGACAATTGATAAAGCGAGCGCAGCTCTGAGGGCTTCCATGCTGTCGGCTAGTGTAAACACAGGTCGCACGCGTGATGTCAGCATTTTTTTGTCGCGGAAAGTGACGTTGCGGACCCTAAAACTCCGGTTTTGTCCGTCCACACGCAGACACCCAAAACGGAGAAAACGCAGATCTTCACTTTGGCCGGAGTTTTTAAAAAGATCCATTTTCGTGTGAAAAAACTCTGTTTTCGTGTGGATGACAGGCCAAAACGTAGAAAAATATCTACGTTTTGGCAGATCCCCGGCTACGTGTGAACAGGGCCTTAGATAAACAGCATCAGACGCCATCTGTCAAAAGTGTCTGCCTCACCCAGTATCAGGAGACCCACTTCTGGATCCGAAATGTCAGGTGGAGATGATGTCCTCCGGGCACGAGGTTGGTAGAAGGACCTTTGTGCGACCAAATCGGTCCTGAGATGTCTCCGTGGGTCACATGACTGATGAAACTATTTGCGTCTCAAAACCAATAACTCTGAAGGAGTTTTGCGTCAGCTGGTTACAGGTGCGTTTCTTCGAAGCAAGTCTATGGGCGTGACAGAACAGCTTAGTAGAGAATCGGGCAGCCGTCCCTCGTCTCCTGGTGGGTTCAAGAACTGATCTTTTTGCTGCAGGATTTGGTTTTAACAAAACCCTCAGAACACGCCCTCTCAGCGTCAGAAAGCCTGGTCATGAAATAAAGACACGTGAGGTGGTTTAAACTTTACCCTGGATCCCTTCTGAATGAGGCTGGTTAAACGTGCAAGATGACCTTCTGGTTTACTGAACACACATTATGGATCATTATTATACCCAAAGCATAATAAGTCATTTCAGTAATTAAAATACATTTATACTGAACCAAGAGATTATTTATGATGGTTGTAATGAACAGTAATTAAGTCATAGAGTTAATTAAAATTATTTAAAATTTATTATTGTAAAATCTTGAAGTGTCCTTCATCTTGGGACAGAACAGCAGCAGATAGATGGTTTCAGCAGACTTCACGGCTCCTGGCTTCGTTAATCTGTGGGGCAAAGTTAAGCCTGGTTTATGCTTCTCCGTCAGCTCCGCGAGGGACAGACACGCACGGATTGATGGAAGCGTTTTGCTCTTTTACTTCTCCGTCTCCTGGAGAGTGTTTCAAAGCAATTGCCCGGCAGGACCACAGAGGGCGTAGCGCTGTTCTGTGGTATCCTGTCATGTATCGGTCCAAGATAGTGTGTTTATATTGTGTTTTTTGTGTATATAAGAGACTTTTAACACGGACATATTTGTCTCTCATTCTCCCACCGCTTCATGCGCTCCCCACCTCTAAACCCATGTTTCCTGTCATTTCCGTCCACAAATAAAACGCTTGCTGCGCATCTTTTCACTCCTCCAGTCACGGGAGGATGAAACGTTCATATTTTTAGAGTTTTTTCGTGAGATATTCTTCAAGCTTCTCCGTGTCTGCCGCTAGTTATCCTCGGCTCTCTGCAATGGCGGCGCTGTAAACAACAGCGGCGTCCTGACCAAGCCCCCACAATGCCGCTCTAAAAATGGTCCCATCCCGGAAGTAAGAAAAATTGCAGTTCCACCCTCATCCGCTGGGGGCTGGTGCCAGAAGCGAGCAAATCCTCATTGACTCCCATGTTAAAAATGCCGATTTCACAGCAGAAATAAACATGTTTACAGCCTGGTACCAAAACATGTTTTTTGTCTAAATTATCTAGTTTATACTCATGACAACTCTGAGGGGGGTGAATTTTTTTCTCACTCTTCTGTTTAAGTGTATTGAAAGCCTAAAATTCTGTATAATTAATGAGCATCCGACACACGTGACCGCCGCCTCAGACCCACGTGACCACAGAGCTAGCTCCGTGGAAAGGCCTCAGTACAGCCTCGGTCTGGCTTGGAAACTGCTCCGGCATTTTGAGTCTCTGTGTTTGTGTATTCTTCTTTGGATATTATTGGTGCAATTGTTGGACAAAATGACTTGCAGTGGTATTAATTGCACTAATAGAGCGTCCAAGGAGTCTCCACTTCATTTTTTTCGGTAAGTTAAAATCTATATTCGTATTTATGTCACTGCCACCTTTAAACTAGCTGAGTTTACCGAAGTAGCTAGCTAACTATCAGTTTAACATGTAGCATGTACTGTTTAACCATGAAATTTAAATGTAAAATACGGTAAAATAATTAATAGGGCATATTTAGATGGGTAATAGGGTAAAACCCAGTGCATTTAAGATAAAAATGGGTTGAAATATGACGGAGCGCTAAGAGGGAGACTTCTGTGTCCAATCTTCCATCCGGTAATCCCCAGCGGTCAGGCCGGGCAGCCTGACCGATCCGGCGCCTACTTGCTGCGCGGTCTGACCGCTCGTGGAGTTTTTCATGTCTGACTTTAACCGCATCTAATACTGTATTACGGCGTGAGCGCAACTGCGACAACTTAATATCGATGTGTAAGCAGCCTGAGTGGTAGGGTGTTTTCATCTGAACCCTTAAAACCTCCAGCAGGCTATGCTGCACTATTGACGTGTTAGCGCGCGGCGCTAACAACTTAGCAACGTGACATGTCTCTGAGAAAGCGTAAAACACGGACGCTTCTTCTGAAGCGGAAAATAACACTTCTTCTTAAGCAGATCAGGATGTCGCCTCGGCTCGTTCACGGCCGAGCCGGACTGAGCTCGATAACATTGACCAAGCACAGCCACTGGGTCGTTGTAGCTGCCACCAGGCCTGCTGAAGGAACTCCAGCGGGTTTCATCAGACTCGTAAAGTTTCTTGTTTTTGCTGGGGATTTCTGTATTTTACCGCTCCCTCCTGCAGTCTTCCCCTATTAAAATTTAAAATGTGTAACTTTATGTATTGTGATGAATGACTAATATTCGTGTAAAACTAAAACGTTAGGCATTTAGGGGGAAAAAACAAAATAATAAACATTATACAGATGTCAAATAAATCAAACTGTAATTAAACTATATATTTTCAAAGTCATATAGACAGCATGATGGTTTGTGTGATCCGCGCGGTTTCACTTACACCCCTTTAATGATCAGGCTGTTTTTTATTATTTTTATCAGCTGATAGCAGTTAAAATTATGGTAAAAAATACTTTTATCTGTTTTTGATAACTTAATGCCCAGGAAGAGCATCTTCTCTAGACATTAAATATAACCCAAATGTTTTATTATGAGCAGATCTGATGAAGGTGTAGACAAGCAGTCTGCAAAGTAAAACTTGTTTAGAGTCCAAACTCTTACTAAAGCTTTTGAAAAGAAAAAATGGTTGAATTTTGAGAAATATCCACAACAGGGGAGCGAGACCTCTGAAAAATGTAAATTTTCTCTGAATTCATAGAATAATGTGAAGATTCTGGGAAAAGTTGGGATTCTGAGATTAAAACGTAAATCTTTCTTATCATAATTCTGGCAGTTTTTGTGTCCTTCTGCTGTGGAAAGTCGTGCAACATGAAGATACTGAGAAGATGCTTACAACCTGTATTTTTATTCCATCCATAAATAAAATCATGAGCTATTTTTTTAATCCAAATTTGATCCAAAGGGCCATCGTTGGTTCCAGACCCGTTCTAGAACATTCCTCTAATCTTAAAGTCATCATCAGTTTCTTCCTTTTAACAAATATTTATTTGTTCAAATATTTAATATTTATAACTGGAATATTTGTTCCTCCCTCTCCCACTGCAGTTAGTCCTGTCCTGCAACCCTGTTTTTGCAGCTTAGTGAAGCCAACCATCACTAACCGGGGGGTGGTTTTGGACCCAGAGATGCGGATGGACTCCCACATTAGCCAGGTGGTTAGATCCTGCTTTTCCCGGCTTCGCCAGCTACCAAAGATGAAGTCCATCCTGAAAGACGTGTCATATTTTCTCCCCAAGCCGGACCTGACCGTCATGTATCGGTCCAAAATAGTGTGATGATATTGTGTTTTTTGTACATAACAGACTTTTTAACAGACAAATTTGTCGCATTCTCCTACACCTCTTCACGGGCTCGCCACAGTAAATATTCTATTTGGCGAGAGATAAACTTTATTGTATTTATCCTAGTGAATCTATAATTAAACGGGTAAACTAGTAGCACCACATCCAACATCAAAGAAAGTAAAATGTTACTATCAGGAGAGGGAGAATGTTTAAGTGGTTAGCAGCAGTGTGCTAGTCGATGGCCCCCTCCATGAGGCCACCACAGCTCAGCAGAACGTCGTTGTAGCTTCTTCTGGGGAGAAAAACACTTTGAGAAAAAATAAAGTTAACAGCTGAAATAGCAGGAAAGAATACAGTTAAAGAGCAGATTGTAGAAGAAAGAAACCCCTGGGTTAAACTGGTCTGTCTACTGCATAATGCTGAACTCTAACATGTGTCCTCAGGGAAGGACCTGATTGGTGTCCAGAACCTGCTGAAGAAGCACCAGGCTCTGCAGGCTGAGATCACAGGTCATGAACCTCGCATCAAGGCTGTCACCCAGAAAGGAGAGACCATGGTGGAAGAAGGTAGAGCAGGTCTGGTCCTGACATGTTTCTGAGGTGTCTGCAGGTTCTGGCTCACTTTTTTTGGGTCCAGGTCACTTCGCTGGTGAGGAAGTGAAGACTAAACTGTGGGAGCTTCATGGACGTTGGGACACGCTGAAGGCCAAGGCGTCCCAGAGGAGGCAGGACCTGGAGGACTCTCTGCAGGCCCAGCAGTACTTTGCGGATGCTAATGAGGCCGAGTCCTGGATGAGGGAGAAGGAGCCCATCGTTGGAAGTCCAGACTAAGGGAAAGACGAGGACTTGGCCGAGGTATGGAAGTCCCTTCCTGAGAAACTCCAATCGCTTTTCTTTGCTCTCTTTCCAGTCCTTCATAATTAGTGTTTCTGTATTTGTCATTTCCTTCGGTTGTCTACCAGACGTCGTTGCTCGTTTGAGCGTCTCATGGGTTAGGGGTAGAAGTGCTGGCCTCGCACAGGAAGTGATGACAAACGTGTTCCCGTCGCTCTCATTTCAAACGGTTTACAAGCTGTGATGTGTGTTCCCGCTGCAGAGCAGCCATGACACGTGGCAGCCGGCAGAAGGCTCACGCTTTTCCACTAAACACCCGCAGAGCTGCGTCTGCGGTGAACTGAGCAGGGTTTGTTTTACGGTGGCGGATCCGATTGGACCATCGCTGCGAGAAAGCTCCACTTGTGTCAGACGAGCTGAAGGTTCTGATGTTCTGCTCCACAGGCTCTCCTGAAGAAGCACGAGGCCCTGATGTCGGACCTGTCGGCTTACGGCAGCAGCATCCAGGCCCTGAAGGAGCAGGCCCAGTCCTGCAGGGTGAGTTCAGAACCCTCGGCCCGTCAGAACATTCTTATCCACCACGTTCTAACACCAGACCTGTTAACCCGAACGCAACAAGGTAATCAGCAGGTGCTTTTGTCCTGCAGGACCTGAAGGCCAACGAGTCCCGCCTGAGGGACATCAACAAGGTGGCATCTGAACTGGAGTCAGAAGGTCTGATGGCTGAGGAGGCTCCTATGGTTCAGGCTCAGGTGAGCGTCACCTGTCTGCAGCAGCTGGTCCCTCTCACTTCCTGGTTTAACTCTGCTCGTCTCTGTTTGTAGCAACAAGAACATCTGGGTTCTGCTCCTGGAAAGGTGCATGTTGTCCTCCGCCTCCACCAGAACCAGACGTGGTGTTTATGTTACCACTCATTTGTTTGTTTGTTTGTTTGTTTACAGGATGAAGCCGACTCTAACACGGCGTCACCCTGGAAGGTGAGTTCATTCAGCTGATCAGAGGTCACCTCTGATGGCAGCAGTCACGGCCGACCGTGCTGACATCACACAGGAATTCAGGTGACCCGGCAGGCACCAGGTGCTGGTGAAAGTGGGGACATGTCAGCTGGTTGCCATGGCTACAGTTATCTTTATGCATCTGTATGACTGCTGACTGGTGTGTGTTTCCTGTGACCTTTGACCTCAGACCGTACGGTTGGGCGTTCAGACGACGGCTAACTTTAATTCCATCAAGGTAAGAGGAAGCTCTTCCCTTCCTGTCTGAGCGATCCGTCTCCAGGTTTCTTCGTCCGGCGTCCAGCCCGCTGGCGTCCACCTTCATCTCACCTTCATCTCATCTCACTTCATTTATAGTGCAATACTTTCACATTATCATTTTCCCACACTTCTGTATACCTGTATTTTTTTGTTTTTCAATAAAGAATGACAAATTATTTAAGTTTGGTTTTTGTTGCACACAAATATATATCTGTAAAAAATATCTACAAAGCTAATGTTTACATAACAAGTATGATTGGGTTTTGCAATACGGCACTCAAGTTTATTTTAGTAAGATTTTCAAACCAAGTAAAGTTAGTAAAGAACACATTTCTATTGTCTGCTAAGAAACTGTTGGGATTTAAAATGGGCCTGTTGTACAAATAACTTGTAAATGATTATTCCTCACTTTTGTCTTAACCAAAGAAATTCCAGTAATTGAGCAAAAACATTTATTTTTAACACTACAGTTTATAAAACAGGGCACAGTGTCGGCACATGTATGTATGTCCATGGTCCGCCCCAACCAAACCAAGAGACACAGACGTCAGGGAGGCCAAGGTTGTCTCTGCAGCTCTCTGGGCACCACGCCTCACTCAGCTGTCTCCAATGATCCAAATGGCTATGGAGGAAAAAATAACAGGTTTGGCCTAGCTGTTTAAAGTACAAAACCATTCATGAAGTGGTCAAGACAAGTACTTGGTACTTACACTTGCTGCTTTGTGTAGCTGACGTTGACACACAGGCTGCCATGGTGACCTTTTAATAGATCTAAGAAAAAAATGTAATAAAAGAATGAAACTTAAAAACTCCCAGACCTCATGTCATATTTACTAATCAGCTATGGCTGATTTGTTTGGATCACAGTGAGTTACACTAATTCTAATATATTTTTATTTCTATTATACATACATACTTTTTAACTGTTATTTTCACATGACTGTTATCAGGCTCTCTTGTTCTGGTTCTGATGATAACTCTGTGTCTTCCAGTAAGTTATCTTGTGCTTACTTAATCTGTATAATGTCTCTTTACTTTTGGTAAATTGTACTGAGTCCAGAATAAAGACTAGCTGGCTGTACAAGATACAAACAAGTATTACGTTTTGGAAATATATGAAACACCGCAGCATCTGTTAGAGCCTGTGGCGGGGTGCTGAGGGCCGGCTCCAGCCCAGGAATGAGCTCTACACGCCGGCCGGGAGGGTTTCAAACACCGCCATCCTCTCCTCTGCTGGCTGTTCATTCTGTTATGGTTACCGGTGCTTGTGTAGCAATGTGAAACGCTTGGTCTCAGATTTTGTAAGAAAGATAATAAAATATCCCCCCAAAATACGACTTAAATATATTTTCTCTTCTTCATGATACATTTAATGGCTGGTGCGACTCAGGAGTGATAGCGCCGAAAAAAACTACTGAAAACTTGCTCAAAGCAAAATGTTTTCATTACGGAAATAAATTATAAACTTACCGATTTAAAACTTTTTTAATACAGGTACTTCTCACGAACAGGCGCAGAAAACCTCCACCTAAACTCCGTGTGAGGTTCAGGTCGATGGGTGTTCCAGTTAGCTCCGGTTGGGTTGAAGCTAGGTGGCTACATCCGTTAGCTCGGCTCCCACCTCCGCTTTAGCTTTGGGTTAGCCAGGGTTAGCTTCAGGTTAGCTCGTAGCTAGTTCGCCTGGGTGTCGTCACTCGAGCCCAGCCTTACAGCCACACCCTCAGCGCCTCCTCTCTTCCCTTTTATGGAGTTGTCTGGGCTGGACGGAACCTGTGACACGGTCAAAATGGCGGTGGTGGCCACCTCCCATTATAGACAACAAACGTGTTATTGAAGCCAATGGAATCCGTTTGTCCAGTATTTACAGTCTATGGTCCTGACCAATCACAAGCTTGCGTAATCCGTCTCGTTCGACGGATGTTTAAAAAAGTGCTCGACTCCGTACGTACTTGCGTGCGTGCCTGTCGGAGCCCTATGCAAGAACGGGTAATGGCGTTGCGTGTCTCCGCACTGACGCAGACGGAGAAGCATAAATCAGGCTTTACAGTCGACCCAGCTTGACCCAGCTGGGAAAATGTGACCTTTGTCACAAATTAGAGGCCATTCGTGACGCTACATCTATCAAAACAACACTCACCCAAAAAGGAAGAAAGATTTTATTGGAAAACATTTCTTTACCTAAATTATACCAAATTTGCATGTTTGACATAAAAGGAAAGAAGAACACGAACAGAACATTAAATTAGCAGTGAGAACCAACAGATTTTCTCATTCGGAGACTTAAAGCTGCCGGTGGGATGTGGGGTTTGTTTTAGACTCAAGCCGGACCTGTGAGTGCCACAAATGTCCCAGAGTGCTGCTCTGTTTTCCTGTTTATGATGTCACGCAGAGTAATGGGTAAAAGTCTGTCCTTGTCCCTCCGAGGAGCAGGAAACAAGTCCACCACCGTGCAGCTGGGCTTCGGACGCCTGCGTCTTAACGCCCGCTTCTCTGCACGGGATTTGGGTGGAGGGAGCCCATCACAGAGACGAGGGCAGGCAGAGGTGATGCCACAGAAAGACGGGTCATCAGAATGAGATGATGCCTCTGAGCTACCTTCTGATGGCGAGTCTCTGAAGGCGGGCTGGAGCAGCTGTTTACTGAGAAGAGCAGCATGTGTCCTGACGGGTGCATGGTGGCATCCAACAGCTCCATTACTCAGTCCAGGAGAATCTTCAAAAGACGGTTTCAGCGTCTCCACCTTGTCCAGAGGTTTCACCTTACGCCGTCTCCTCTAAGCAGCAAAGAGTGGAGTCAAAGGGAGGAAAGAAGGTTTGTGTCAGATCTAAAGGTCCTCTTACATCCTCTCAGAGCAGGCAATTCCACCCACCTTCCTGTTGGCTGGACCAAGACTCTGGGTCTCCTCTGCATGTAGGACTTCTGGGCCTGGAAACCAAACAACCAGGTGGAATTCTTGTTTTTACCCTCTGGGGTCCAGGGTGTAATTTGCCATTTTTGACTAATTTAGAGTTTTCCTTTGTATTTCCAAAATAAAAACCATAGCCACTGCCTTATGTGGTATCGATCTTTTCAGCACAACCTGGACTTTATGAATTTATACTTATTCTTTATATTTGGACATAAAGGGGATGCATATTAGACCTTAAATCACTCAAAAACATAAAATCTGATCAGAAAAAAGTTGTTTATTTTACTGTGAAACCAACAAACATTTATGACGAATGTTTTTTATAATTTAGATTCTTTATAAAAATATGAATCAATTAGAAAATAACAAATAAAAATTGTTAGCCCTCAGGGGTTCAGGGTGTAAATCACCGTTTTTGACTCATCTTGGTTTTTCTTTTGTATTTTCTAATAAAAACAATAAATATTGCCTTATGGGGTATCATTAATTTCAGGAAAACCTGGACTATCTGAATTCTTACTTATTTTATTAATTTGGCAATAATCTACATGCATTTTGGAGTGGGGAGTGGCTCTGTCTCACGCCGCGGGGATCGAGATCTGACAGCTGCGCGGCGCCGCCCACTCCTCTTGTTGGATCTCTGAGGAGCTGGATCTCTGCCTTCATCCTCTACCTCATCATGACCCAACTCTTCTATGAGGAAGGATGGATCTGCCACATCGTCATCAACATCCTCGCTGTTTGCCTCAGACTCTGGCTGTGAGTCTCCGTCCACTTCCTCTGCTTCCAGTTCAAAAAACAGCCGTACTATCTGCACCGCCTGGTGGACATTTATCCTTCTCATCATCCTTTATATAAGCCTAATAGAAGCCTACTAAACTGCAGAGACAATATATCTGTCCGGATCGCTCCAAAATATGAAGTTTACCGTCAATATCTGTCTAATTGCTTGTTGTTACCCCGTTCGCGCCACTCCTTTCCCCGCCAAGCGGCTCCTTTTTGCGCACATCTCGTTACTCGTGTGGCCTTCCTCTCTCTCTCAGCTACATAACGATGCTTTTTATCAGTTGAATATGTGAGACGTCCACCAACAGCAAAAGGATCTCGTGTTTTTCTGTTTTTTTTATGTTCACAAGCACAGTCCCTCTCACGGATTACTAAACTGCTGTTTTGACAAGTTATCAGATTGTCTAAAAATAGGTAGTTTTTTTAGTTTAGTATAACTCCGCTTTTACGTTGCCTATTAACAAAAAACTGGGGTGTAGTTTATAATCTCCTTTTTAAAGCTGAACTGAAACCGAAACTCAGCGAGGCGGAGTCTTGCTGCTACAGCGTCCCAAATCAGACCTGTTCAAAAGACGCTGATACGCGTCTGTGGACCCCAGAGGGTTAAAGAAACACGGTGATTATTAAATAATTAAAGCAGATCAGAAAACTACATAAAGGTGTGGTTATCAGCTGGATTCATAAACAGTCAGGCTGGTCTCTAGTAGGAATGAATGCCTTGTAAATCGTAATCTGGGGGAAAAAAAGCTCCGGTGTGCCTGTTTGGATGTAGAAGTCAGCTGGAAGAGAAAACAGCTTCAGACGTCAGGATTTGGACTCTTATTTCCAGATATTTGGACATCTGATTGGCTGAGAGCAACCTGACTCTACCACTGCTCTGCAATGTTGATGCTCTATCTCCACTCACAAGACTGAAGGAGTTCTGCCATGTGGTGGAGTTTCTAATGCTAACGGTTAGCTTCTTCTAGCCAAGACGTTTTCTGTTTCCTGGACGCTAAACCAACAACAGCCTTCCCCGTTGAGAGTCAATATCGGCACGGAGTCCACGGATGCAAGTGACAGTGTGACGCACGTCTGTCAAGATTTTCTGATCCTAGAGTTTCACCGTCTACCAGAAGCTAATGCAGGAGATAGGTGTAGGAGACTAAAGTTTCCGATTCTGTGATTCCAGCAGAAATTTGGTCTCTGTCCCTAGCCAACAGCTGCAGTGAGAAACCGATTCATGTTCCATATCCTGTGGTTGGTGATGTGATGCACACCTACCTTCAGTGGAGGCTGCCTGGAAGGCCTCGGAGTGTATGAGAGGATAAGAAGCACTCCGTTTCAGACCGGTCTCATCGCAGAAGGAAGACTGCCTGCTAAACAAACAGTAACCATTAAGTAGAAGAACATTTTATTCATATTTTTTCCACAAACAGAGCTTCTTAATCAATTTCCCTCTGGGATTAATAAAGTATTTTTGAATTTGAATTGAATTGAATTCTGACCCCTTCTTTCCACGGAGCCGTCAGCAGCGCGAGTCGGCCGCGTCTCAGGAGCAGCATGTCGCGGCCTTTACGCGCCGGTTCTATTTTCTACGCGCGACGCCTCTGAAACGGGTCAAGTTCGACATTTTTGGGGAAGGAAAGACAGGAAATCAGATGCGGAAATGGAGCGAAGCTCCCGAGATTTTCAGAATAAAGAAACGTGCTGCCTTCCGGTTGCTTTACTTTAAGAAAAGTTGCTAACTGTGCGTCCCCGTGAGAAGTTATCACCTAGCTAGCGGTCTCCTTTGTTTTTCAGGTCCGTATTGGCGATTATAAAACGGACAGAACATAAAACACAAACCTTTTGGAGCCATGTTGTAGTTTTCTCCTGCTTGTTGTTGTGTTTACTGACGAAGTCACTCGTGTGACTTCGTGCTCGGTCGGTGACAGCTGCTCCCCTGCTGCTTCGCGTCTCGTGGGAAGGGCCGAGCAGCAGCTTACGCGAGCAAGACGTGCTGCTGCAGTAACGTGCTGCTGACGGCTCCGGTGGAAAGAAGGGGTGACTGGGGCAAAAGGTCATGCCCTACCTCTCAGGTCTGCAGCTGCTGTAGCTCTTTGGGTTGGGTGGATCGGGTTCTGCGCTTGAAGGAACTGTGATGCGGCACTGGTTGGCACACAGCAGGAGGCCGAGACACAAACACAACACGAGAGAAAGCAGCAGGTAGTTCTGGCTGTCTGAGACCTGGAAAACAGAAGCTAGTCATCAACATTAGGTGTGCTTCTTAAAACACACACACTAGACCAGCACACCAGATCCCCAGCTGTTTGGATCAGGAGCTCTGCTGGAGCGGCAGTAGATGACACAGATCCAGACCGGATTAAGCCGGTCGTAAGAGGCTGAGAGATGTAGAAGGTGTTCGGCCTGCAGACGTGGATCTACCTCCATCTGCAGCTGGCTGACTCTAGCAGACAAGTTGAGAACGAGCTGAGTCACGTTCTCCAGCTGACCCTGCAGCAGCTGAATGGATTCAGTCTGACGCAGATCCTGCAGACATAAGAAATAACAGCTGGGTTTCGTATCTCTGCACTTTTACAACAGGCTCAGAATATTTCTGTTTCACTGGACAAAAGGACCAGACGAGTCGGACAGGAAGCACACCTGCTCCTCTGCTATCCTGGACGTTTTCTGGAGTTTAATGATGGTTTTGTTAAAAGCTTTCTGCATCTCCTCCATCTGCTTTCGGTACCTGTGATTATAAACATGGGAAGGTCTTCAGACTGAGGAGTTCCTGAGCCAGAGGACCCGCTCTTTTCTCATCATAACTTAAAGAGCAAGTCACCCCCAAATTAACTTTTTTTTGCTGATAAACTAAATAAACGAGTGTCTAATCGTGCTGCAGACACGTGTCGTCAATAATTTGGCACTTCAGTGCATCTTAGTTAAAATTTAAATATTCTGCCTAAAACTGGCAGTGTTGTGCCGTCGCCAGGTAAAAACTCTGCACTGTATTCTAATTTAAATCTGCCACCGCTATTGGCTTAGAGGTACTGTATGCTGTGATGTCATATGGTACATTATGATGTCACAATGCTGTCGTGAGCCTGTGTGTGTGTATTTGTTAGCGGCTCCGCCCTCTCGGTCTGCCAGGCAACAGCATTTGTTGCATTTTTCAAACATGAAGTGAGAGTGGAGTTAGACTCTGGTAGGGGGTGACTTGCTCTTTAAGGAGCCTCACCTCTGGCTGAGCTGCTCCAGGTAGCGCCCGCTCAGCGACATGTTCACCTCCAGCGCCTTGATGCGGTTGTTGAGTCTCATGAAGACGGACTCTTTCTGGTTGGACCCGTGTAGCAGATTCCCGTTCTGCTCCGACCCGTTAAATGGCTCTGCGTAGATGTCTGACAGGGACGGAGGGGGGGCGAGAGAGGCGGTTGGAAAAGGCGGAGGAACCAGCGGACCGTTGCCTGCCGAGGACGCAGAGATGTCCTCTGTGTTGTCCTCCGTTTTCGTATCCGTGACGACCACGTGATCAGCAGGGGGGCGAAAGTGGGACACAGTGTCTGCAGCAGAGGGGGGGTCTTCAGTGGAAGCTGGGGGGGTCTCGGAAACAGGTGGTGGCTCAATGTGATGCTCTGAAGGAAGAGTAGAGGTGGAGGGGAGTAGTGGAGCCTGAGATGTCTTCTCCTGGACAGTGATGTTCGTTTCTAACTGAGGGACATCATTGTGAGGTGCTGCTGATTGGTCCACTGAGACGGAGACGCTGACGGAGACGGAGCAGCTGAGAGAAGCTGTAGGCTCCACACGCTGATCTTCAGCCAGGCTCTCCTCTGGCTCCGGCTCCTTTACAGTGTCCTCAGAGGACAGCTTTGGTGTCTCCACAACAGGGACAAATGGTGTCTCAGTGAGACTGGGTTTAGGGAGGTTCTGAGTCCGACTGGGCTCCAGGACACTGGGTTCAGTTCTGGAAGCTTCTGTGTTCTCAGCAGGTGGAGACGGCTCTGATGGGACAGCTTCAGTCTCCGGCCCCAGCTCAGAGGACCGTTCTGTTTCAGGAAGCCGATTCTCCTCAGGACCACGTGGCTGGAGCTCAGAGCTAGGGTTAGGGGACAGCTGTCCAGTAGGGGTCAGGGTAGATGGAGGTCCTGGCTCTCTGTCCGCAGCTTGGCAAGTTCTCTTTTCGGCTGAACACCGCTGCAGAACAAGGTTCTGGAAGGAAGCTGCACACGAGCAGGAGGAGGAACAGGAGCAGCAGACGTTCTCCTGATTCCTCGTTTCCTTGTCTTCATCCTGATCCTCTTTGTCCAGAAGAATGATTGTAGAGCTGATCGGTTCCTCCTCCTCTTTACCTAAGGGAATGACTATAGTGTCCTTCGGCTGGAGGAGCTCCTGCACCCGCTCATCATCACCACCACGGACATCTTCATCATCAGTATCAGCTGGTGTCTCGGCGGTCTGAGGCGGAGGAGAAACAGGCTCATCTTCAGAGTCTGGACTAGAGAGAGAAGAGCTGAATTAGATCTGAGAGTGCTGGACTAATCTGTGCTTCAACATTTATCTGAAGTTTAGAAGGCTGCGCCGACAGGATTAGACCGGGACAGAGGATCGGCGAAACTGTAGCTACAAAACAGGTAAACAAAACTGTTTCTGTGTTTAAAAAGAACGAAAGCATGGAATTAGAACCACGACACAGCAAGAACACACCTAAGATGTTCAAAGAGAATGATGGATTGTTTTTAAAACAGCGTGAAGACTGCTCTCAGAGCAGGCTGTAAAGGACTTCAGATGGAAACACACCAACTATGAACTCGATACCTGTAAAGTTCACGAGGCATAGCCAGCTCCGTTTCTTTTTTGGCTAAACTCAAGTGGCCGTGGCGGCCATCTTGAATTTGGTTGACTCCAAACATTCACCAGCTGTAGACGAACGTCCAGCTATATCGTTCTGAGAGTTTCGTTAGAATCATCTCGATGGTCCGCGAGGTATGTTGCCAAAAAACACTCGTGCCACATGAAACGAAGGAAAATCAATAAAAGACGACTAACTGGGCGAAGAGAGGAAAACGTGGCTTTTGTGAAGGCAAGTAAGTAAGTAAGTAAAAGTTTATTTATGTAGCGCCTTTCTCAGATATAAATCACAAAGCGCTGTACAACATGATAAAGATCAGGGCAAATACCTCTAACCAATAAAAACATCAGAAAAACAATAGCAGTGATAAAATAGTAAATAAAATCATGAGTATAAACAAAGTGAAGGTGTGAACAAGAACAAAGCCATCTTTTAGAACATTTAGGGAGGGAACGCCTGGATGAAAAGGTGAGTTTTTAGATGATTTTTAAAGACATCTACAGTGTTAGAGAGACGGAGATTTGAAGGTAGACTGTTCCAAAGTCTGGGTGCAATAGTCTGAAAGGCCCTGTCCCCTTTGGTTTTCAGTCTGGTTCGAGGAACAGCCAGGAGGTTTTCAGATGTGGATCTAAGGTTCCGAGAGGTGGTGTGTGGGGATAAAAGCTCAGATAGGTAGCTTGGAGCCTGGTTGTTAAGAGCTCTATAGGTCAGGACTAAAACTTTAAACTGTATTCTATATTCTACCGGGAGCCAGTGGAGGGACTGTAAACCTGGAGTGATGTGAGCTCGTCTGCTGGATTTGGTTAGGAGTCTGGCTGCTGCATTTTGGATGGCTTGAAGGCGTGAGAGGGAGGTTTTGCTGAGACCAGTAAAAAGAGCGTTACAGTAGTCTAAGCGTGATGACACAAAGGCATGGATGATTTTTTCCAGATCTGCAGTAGAAACCAGTTTACGGACTTTTGAAATGTTTCTCAGTTGAAAGAAACAAGAGCGGGAGATGGTTTTGACGTGTGAGTCTAAACTTAAAGCTGGATCAAAAATAACTCCCAGGTTTCTAATGTTGGCCTTGGCTGATGGGCAAAAAGAGGCAATTTCCTGTCGATTTGTGGCTGAAGTTCCGGGGGTGCAGCGATCAGGGTCTCTGTCTTGTTAGCATTGAGGACTAGGAAGTTGCTGGACAGCCAGTTACTGATCTGGGTCAGGCAGAGTACAAGGGTGGCCAGCCTGTCCAACTGGTGTGGCATAAAGGACATATAGAGCTGAATATCGTCAGCGTAGATGTGGTAGGAGATGTCTGGGAAAGACTGAATGATGCCAGCTAGAGGAAGAATATAGAATGCGAATAGTAGAGGCCCTAGAACTGAACCTTGGTCAAGGTTGGTCAAGGTCAAGTTGTTTCGTGCTTTAATACATTCGCAGTGGTCTCAAGCAGGACTGAATGCCTTGTACGTTGTTCTCTGGAGAGTCTGTTTCAGCACGGAAAATTCAGCCAGAGGAGCAACTGTCAGAAGGATCTGGACTCTTACTTCCTGATATTTGGACACCTCTCCTCTGATTGGCTAACAGCAACATGCCTCTACCACGGACTCCATTTGCTCTGCAACGTTGATGTTTTACCTCCACAAATAACACAAGCCTGGAGGAGTTCTGCTGTGTGGTGGAGTTGCTAATGCTAACGGTTAGCTTTTACTAGCCGAGACGTTCTCAGCCTTCCCCGTTGTGAGTCAAGATGGGTAAGTCCGTGAATGTTAACCCTTTAAGCGCCAAAGTCGCAGAACTGCGACAAGCAGCAATGTTGGATTTAATAAGCCACAGCAGCAGAAATGAGCCCCCGCGCAGTTAATACGTTACACTGCGGGGAGGCAGACACCTGTAACTTCAATCCAAGCAGCATTTGTGGGTGTGTTACTATTCAAACTTTTCGAGTATTTAGAACTTGAACCCCGCCCACCAGTCGCTGAGCCGTGGGGCTTGTCAGAGCAGTCAGAGCGAGTGAGAGTGAGCGAGTGGTAGAGGAAAAAAAACGCAATGCCGAGAGGAATGTTCAGTGCTGACGAAGCTCTTCGTCTTGTACTGGCAGATTCGGATTCGGAGGAAGAATATTTCCTGTCCGAGGATGATCTGCCGTCTTCTAGCGAGACAGAAAGCGTGGCTTCAGCGCGCAGCAACAGAGAGTCCGTCAGCGACGACACGGTTACACAAGCAGCCCATCCAGCCCTTATCTTGTCCGATATTCCGCGTCGGGAAAAGAGACGTGGCGGGAGGCTCGTACCGGGTCTGATCCTTTGATCCACCGTGCCAGGGGGGAGGGGGGATGTGGTGGCGGTGATCGGGCCGGTGAAAACTCCGCTGGTGATCAATTCAGCCCCTATCTATCTATCTATCTATCTATATCTATCTATCTATCCATCTATCATCTCTATCCATCTATATCTATCTATCATCTATCATCTCTATCCATCTATCTATCATCTCTATCCATCTATCTATCTATCTATATCTATCTATATCTATCTATCATCTCTATCCATCTATCATCTCTATCCATCTATCTATCTATATCTATCTATCTATCTATATCTATCTATCATCTATCAATCTATCTATATCTATCTATATCTATCTATATCTATCTATCATCTATCATCTCTATCCATCTATCTATATCTATCTATATCTATCTATCTATCTATCTATATCTATCTATCATCTATCAATCTATCTATCTATATCTATCTATATCTATCTATATCTATCTATCATCTCTATCCATCTATCTATCATCTCTATCCATCTATCTATCTATCTATATCTATCTATATCTATCTATATCTATCTATATCTATCTATCATCTCTATCCATCTATCATCTCTATCCATCTATCTATCTATATCTATCTATCTATCTATATCTATCTATCATCTATCAATCTATCTATATCTATCTATATCTATCTATATCTATCTATCATCTATCATCTCTATCCATCTATCCATCTATCTATATCTATCTATATCTATCTATCTATCTATATCTATCTATCATCTATCAATCTATCTATCTATATCTATCTATATCTATCTATATCTATCTATATCTATCTATCATCTATCATCTCTATCCATCTATCCATCTATCTATATCTATCTATATCTATCTATCATCTATCAATCTATCTATCTATCTATATCTATCTATATCTATCTATATCTATCTATCATCTATCATCTCTATCCATCTATCCATCTATCATCTATCTATCTATCTATATCTATCTATCTATCTATATCTATCTATCTCTATCCATCTATCTATCTATCTATCTATCTATCTATCATCTATCTATCTATCTATCTATCTATCTATCTATCTATCATCTCTCTAGCCATCTATCTATCCATCTATCATCTATCTATCTATAAATGTGTGCATATATATATATATATATATATATATATATATATATATATATATATATATGTATATATGCACACATATACAATAACAATTATAAACAAAATAAACCAAAGACAGGATGAGTGAAATGTGTTCATGAAACTGAAGCACCAAAAACCGTGTTCTTGATTGATATGCAATAAACATAACAAAATACCAATAAAGTAATAAATATTATATATATATATATATATATATATACACATAGTTATATATGTCTACATAGGAATATGTATATATGTATCATAAACAATAACACTAAGAAAATAAGACAAAAATATTTAAAAAAAAAACAACAAAATCTGCAAATGTGATGCAATCCAATATGGCTGCCACCTGATGACGTCACAATATGCAAATTATTATTATTTTTTTATAATAATATGCAAATTATGTGAGTGAATTTGTTCCTATCACAAAATTTGGCTCGTACTGAAGATATTTCTCATTTACAATATTCCTCTGTCTCTAACCAGATTTAAGCTACAAGCTCTTTAAATAGTGATGTAAAAAATTCATATTTTACTGAAAAACTATGGCACCTAAAGGGTTAAGTGACAGTGTGATGTAGATCTGTCAGGCTTTTCTAATCCTAGAGTTTCACCATCTATTTTCTATCAGAAGCTACTGCAGGAGATAGGTGTAGGAGACTATTTTTTCAGCATGAAAAACTTAAGAGTGACAGATTTATAATAAGAAATAATAAAATGGTTTCTCAGTAAACCAGCCCTTTACATAAACACAGTTGAAATAAACCAGCTGTATATCCTACCAACGGCTGTAGTGGTTAGGGTTGGGTGTAGAACAGGGAGCACTGGGCTTTAGAAGCTCAGGACCAGTACTCACGCTGTGGAGAGGTCAGTAGCACCAGGAGTAGCAGTGGGTTCAGGTGACTCCGACATGTTGACTCCCAGAGACGAGAGGTTTCCTTAGAAAAGCAACAGCAAACCTCACTCAGCCAATCACAGATGAGAGAAAACTGAAGACAATAGGACACGGCCTCTTGTCCATACCTGGGCTTCCTCCCAGAACATTGACAGCTATGTTGTTCACCATGTTCAGAATCACATCTGAAGAGAACATTTACACAAATAATTATTCTGCGGGTTTAAAACAAGCATGGTCATGTTTTAGAGGTGAAGGTGTGTTTGCTTTCAAACCTTTTGCTGATCCAATCAGATTCTTAGCTTCTCCAGATGAGACTCCAGGAGGATAATCTGTAGGAAGGATGAAACATCTTTATGGGTGTGACCCCACGGGGAAAGTTGATTATTGAGCAGGATTGATGGTTTATCCCTTGAGGACCACGTGGCAGGGGTGAGGTGGTGCTCACTCCTCCCCCCGCCACACAAACCCAAGGGATAAACCATCAATCCTGCTCAATAATCAACTTTCCTCGCGGGGTCACACCCATTAGGACAGTGGGAGGGTTAAACATGACCCAGACCTCTACAGCAGACCAGGGTTTCTGTCTCACCTAAATCATCATCCTGATCATCTGGCCTCTCTGAAGGATCAGCAAACTCCTCATACTCCGCCATCATGCTCGTCCCAAAAACCCTGTCGGAGGAAAACAGAGCAACATCAGTTGGACGCCAGCGGGGACAGGAACGAAGGTCTGCTGAAGCCCGTCTCTCTAGAAGCAAACAAGTTAACTCATTCACTGCCAGCCATTTCCTGATCAGTAAAGCCCTTCGCTGCCAGCGTTTCTCACCGTTTTTAGTGTTTTTTTTAAGAGTGACTGTTACGGACGCTGTCCGTTTTGTGGCTTCAAGAGGGACTCAGCCTCAGCGCTCCTCCTGTTCTCCTGGCTCCAGCTGAGCCAGGTGTTAACAATTCCACAATCAGGGCTCCTAGACGAGCTGGGGGCCGTAAAAGTGACAGAACGTTGCACACTAGGATGATGTCGACGCCAAAACAACCAAAACAAAGCAGAGTCTCGCCTCTTACATCAGGAAGACTCTGCGTGTTTCGAGCATTATCCGTTCTTTCATAATCCGTTGCTGAATTGTGGACAGCAGCGGCCCCAAACGATCTCCCAACACATGGATTTTCTGCTTCCTGATCACGTAACGTGTGACCTACGCAGATGTAGATCGGCTTTAGAGATGAGATGCTTGTTCTCGCGGTGCGGGGGCTCGTCCGACGCCCACACAGTAAAAACATGCACTGGCAGTGAATGGTTGGCTTTAAAATGACGACTTTAGTCATCAATGGCAGTGAATGAGTTAATAGAAAAGTGTGTGTGTGTGTTACCTAATGAGACTGAGGGGGCAGAAATGCTCTGAGCCAAAGTGAGACAGCAGCTCCACCTGGAAACCATGCAGGAGTCAGACTGCAACTGGGATCATTTACAGTTCATTTATGAATAACTCCACACAGAAATCATCCCTCAGCAGCTGCCAGTGAGTTACTGCATCAGTCAGGAAACCCAATCATCAGTGGATCATGTGACAGAAGAACAGAGCCTGGTGGTGTGTGTGTGTGTGTGTGTGTGTGTGTGTTTGGATTTCAGACAGCTTGGTTAGATCAGGTTCTGGTAACTGATTAGTGTGTTAGGATCATGTGTTTTCAGATCACCCCACCACAGCAGAGCAGGCTAACCTTTATGTACTTGGTGAACATCTGAAGCAGAAGAAACAGGAAAGAACAGAGAAAAACAAACAGATTTAAACAGGCATCCATAACAGGACATGATGGCTGGCTGGATCTTCAGACAGAACCACGAGGAACAGAGCTACATGCTGAGCAGCACTAGCTAAGGCTAGGTTCACACTGCAGACAAAAGTGCATCAAACCTGATTTGTCCCTACGTGTGATCCATATTTGATGTTTTTGAGACAGTCTGAACAGCACGGATCTGATTTGTTCAAATCCGATGCAGGTCACTTTCATATGTGGTACTGAACCAGATTAGCATTAGGTACCGAATTTGGTACTTTTTAAGGTACCAACCAAATTCTACAGTACCGACTGAGCACCGATTCACGTCATTTGAAACGGTGCTTCGTTTCGGTACCCGTCCTTCATAACGAGAACTTGCCTAGACAGCTGCGCATGCGCAAGAGCGTTATGTCGTCGGTCGCTGCGAGCCAGTTGTAAACAGAGCAGCATGGTAGAAAGAACGCACGCTAAAGCTTGGGTCCACTTCACTAAATGTGATGGGTAACTGGGTGATGATGAAACCAGCGACAACGATCTAAGTGAGACATCCTCATCTTAATCTGCTCCGGTAGGTAAATAAAATGTTTAAGATAACGTTAGCTTGATTTGTTAGCTTCCGTTTCGCTAATGGTGCGTTCGCTTTCTCCTCGGAACTCCGAATTTCTGACTAGAAGAACATGAACGCGCTCTAAAGTTTGGCTTCACTTTACTAAATGCGACGGGTGATTGGGTGAAGATGAAACCAGCGACAACGATCTAAGTGTGAGGCATCATCGTTTTAATCTGCTCCAGCAGCTAAATAAACTGTTTAAGATAACGTTAGCTTGATATGTTAGCTTCCATTGCTACCATTGTTATCAGCTAATGGTGCGTTCGCTTTCTCCTTGGAAATTCTAACTTCCCAGTAGGAAAAATCAAATGAACAAGGATGGCAAAAGGAATGAAGATACACAGTAAATTTAGTTCACAGTAAAGATGTTTGCTTCAGTTTAATTATCAGCTTATAAAACTACAAGGACGATGTTAAAATACAAACAGTTGTATGTTATTTATCGTGATATTTATCAAATATGGTTATATATTGAGAAAAATATATATTTAATTATAAAAGATAATTAAAATATTAAACACTCAAAAGTATCGAAAATTGGTACCGTTAAGTACCGGTATCGATTCCTAGGTACCGGGAATTAGTACCGAATCGATTCAAATGTCAAAGGTACCCATCCCTAAATCAGATACATATCTGATGTTTTTGTGACGGTCTGAAGTTTTTAAACGGTCAAGTGGCATTAAATCTGTTCCCTACGTCACTGATGAATAAGCGGGGGGGGTGGGGGGGTTCCAAAATCTCCAAACACAAAGTTACTAAACTCCTGACCCAAATGGTCAACTTGTTGTTTTACATCAGCAGAGGAGAAACAAGGCGTGGAAATTTATAAAAAAAAACAAACACAAGAAAATCAAACCCACCTTCACATATTTTGCATAAAGGTGCTCGTCCAATGGGAAACTCTGGACTGTGCGTTCGTCCCTGGCGTGGAACGTTCCCAGCTTCAGCCACTTGTTAGTTGGGTACCTGCAAACAACAAGAGTGGGTTCAGAAGCAGAGACGTCTGGAAGCTCACAGATCCAGACAGACAGTGTACACCTCTTAAGGCTGGTTCATACCGGTCGCTGATGGAGACCAGGAAGTCTTTAGGGGTGGAAGAAAAAAGCTCAAAATTAGCGATGTCCAACTGTTTCAGCTGGATGGGCTCACAGAGCTCAATGATAAACCTGAGCAAGAAAGAACAACAAACTCTAAACTCCAACGTTCAGGAGCAGCGAGGACGCCACACAGAAGCACCTACCATACTTTGGTGCTACATGGGTTTAACATGTACATGTCCATGTTCTCCTTCAGTATGGAGGAGGTGCTCTGCAGAGGGAACAACAGACTCAATATGCTGTCAAACATTGTTTTCTAAAACCAGAGAAGAAGAAAGACCTTAGCCTCTGGGTTAGCACCGAGGATCTTGGCTCCACACTCCACAGAGGCGTAGTTGTTAAAGTTCTTCTGGACTTTCTTCACTGGGAGGGAGGCGCCGTTGCTGGAGGTGTGGGTGGACTGGGCTGTGAAGGAGAACCACAGAGATCCTCTCATAAATGTCACCTTTTAACTGAAATAAGAAGCAGGGACCGTTCTGGTCTTACTCTTCTCCTTCTCCACCTCCATCATTTTACGCTTCCACTCATCAAACGTGGGGATGTCCTCGGGGTCTTTGCTGCTCACAGGGGGGTCCGTGTCTGCAGTGCCGGGGGAACTCAGGTCCTGTCAGAGATGAGGAGACTACGTGAGGTGGGACGCTTCCCCTGGCAGAAACAGGAAGTAGCTCACCTGAGTGCCTCACCTTCTCTTTCAGTGTGTGGGACATGTTGGCTTCCAGATGCTTGGTGCTAGGAACAGCTGGAGGACTCAGTGGGGGGGCAGTGTGGGCTTTGGTGCCTGCAGTGTGAGCATTAGAGGTGTTCTCCAGAACCAGAGGAGGGCTGAGGAGGTAACGAGAGCAAACGTTCAGAGAGCAGCTGTTCTCCGATGGAACCTCTGACGGGTTTTCCTACTTCATGCACCTGTCGTCATCATACGGGTTGGTCCCTTCGCTCTCGCAGTCAAAGTCAGAGACCTCAGCAGCAGCTTCAGCAGACACATCACTCCTGTCACTGAAACATAACGGCAAAGCTTTTAGCAGAAAGGAATCTTTACCAGACTCTGAGCTCCATGTGAGAACTCCGTTAAAGACAAACGTGTGAGGTCACAGCAGCCTGCCTGCTAGGGGTGCTGGGACCGGAGTCAGAGGGGGGAGGACAGTCCTCGTGCCGGCACACGGATGTTTCAGGACTCTGCTCAGGTGGTGGAGCTCCTACATCTGCCTCCAGAGCAGCTGTCTCTGCTGGAAAGTCCTGATGGAAACAGACACAGAGATCCACACGGAGCGCTAACCAGAGCTAACGGGCTGAAGGAGAAGCAGCTCCAGAAACAACCAATGAAAACCTGATGGCGTGTTGCATTTGGAAGAACTTTAAACACAGAAGATTCCTGCAGGTTTCATCATCTGAGACTCGTGTTGTTCTGACCCCGGGTTTCCACGGGAGCCGTCAGCAGCACGTTACTGCAGCAGCACGTCTTGCTCGCGTAAGCTGCTGCTTGGCCCTTCCCACGAGACGCGAAGCAGCAGGGGAGCAGCTGTCACCGACCGAGCACGAAGTCACACGAGTGACTTCGTCAGTAAACACAACAACAAGCAGGAGAAAACTACAACATGGTTTGTGTTTTATGTTCTGTCCGTTTTATAATCGCCAATACGGACCTGAAAAACAAAGGAGACCGCTAGCTAGGTGATAACTTCTCACGGGGCCACACAGTTCGTAACGTTTTTTAAAAGTAAAGCAACCGGAAGGCAGTACGTTCTTTATTCTGAAAATCTCGGTAGCTTCGCTCCGTTTCCGCGTCTGATTTCCTGTCTTTCCTTCCCCAAAAATTTCGAACTTGACCCGTTTCAGAGGCGTCGCGCGTAGAAAATAGAACCGGCGCGTAAAGGCCGCGACATGCTGCTCCTGAGACGCGGCCGACTCGCGCTGCTGACGGCTCCAGTGGAAAAGGTTCTGTTGACCACAGCGGTTCCTATCAGCAGCTATGACGTGCTGCTGCAGTAACGTGCTGCTGACGGCTCCTGTGGAAAGCTGGGGTAAGCCTCAGAAATCCTGCTCATTTAGAAACATTCTCCTCAAACTGTTTCCTATCCATGTGCTGTGTCACCTGCTCCAGAGCAGAGGGACGAGCGCCTCCCACTTCTTCATTTTCTGGTGAGAACTGAGCAGGCAAGTCCCAGACTGGCTCAACCTGAAGGTGGAAGGAAAAAACACAAATACATCACTGTCATAGATGTAAATCACTGTTTAAAAGGCAAACATTCAAATGTGATTTTCACTCAGTGACGAACCGCCACCTTCTGATGAGGCGCCTCTTCCCCAGACTCCTCCTCTGACGGGACATCCTGGGAGGACACGGGCATCGGGGCCTCTGGGCCCGGCTCCAGACACCCAACATGACAGCTACAGAACCTGCAGATGTGGAAGGAAATCTTTAAGTCCCACAGCTGTTTCACACAAACTGTTATTTACAAAAGCAGAAGGTTGTGGGAGCACGCTTTTGTTCTCTCTTCAGGAGGTGAGTCACAGAAAAAGCCACAGCCATGAGAAAGTCCAGGTGGGTTGTGCCCCAACATAACATGTTATCTTATCAGTGTGAGAACACACGCCTGAACCTAATCTGCACCACACTAGTATGAAATCCCGCGATAGAGCTCTGAATGGTTTTATGACTGCTGCCAACTTTACACCTGCTTAATATGTGACCAGGTGTGTTATTCCTAACATCTGTGGAAAAACGGCAACTTCCACATATCTAAATGAAATCCGCGTTTTGATGTGAAAGACACACAAACAGAGAGAGGGGGGGGGGGGGGGGGCTTCAAGTCAAAACCCAGTCCCAGCTGAGGAGAGGCGGTAAGAACCAGTAACATCTGAACACTCGGCCACCGGGACTCACAGCGTCGAGCTTCTCTCCATCTCAGGACCACAGCAGGGTTGTCAGCAGCTACTTTTGCACAAACTCGTGAAAAATCTAGGCTTGGATTTCAGCTAATCCAAGGTTACCTGAGTTCTGATGTTTTCAGAGTAAACACTCAGCTGGTTCAAATGAAGGCGTTGCTAAACTCAGCAGCCATAATATGAGGAGGCCTCAAGGCATGAAAATAGTGTTGAAACATGGAGGAAAACTGGATGGGCTGCAAGGTTAGCGCTGTCGCCTCGCAGCACGAAGGTCGCAGGTTCGAAACTCGGCTCGGCTGCGGCCTTTCTGCGTGGAGTTGCGTGCTCTCCCCATGCATGCGTGGGTTTCCTCCGGGTACTCCGGTTTCCCCCACAGATCACAACACGCCCTACAGGTTATACAGGGTATCTGCAGGTTTAAGGGAGCCAAATTTAAGACTTTTTAAGACCTTTTTTACGGCCACTTTGACCAAATTTAAGCTACTTTTTAAAATTAAATTTCTGCTATAATTTCCAGCTATTGCCTGGAACTGGTGCTAACCACGTCGGGAACGTAGGATTAGCCACCCAGTTACCATTAAACTTGCACTTCCCCATGGCGCAAGCTCCCACTAGCTTAACCAGCTAATGTGCTCATCTAAATATAGCCCCCTTTCACAACCAGCTGAACGTGTACGGTTCCGCTTTTGCCAATATTATACACAAAAATGCTGAACACTAACTAGAAATTCACAAAAATTTCATAGAAATAAAATAATCTAGTTTATTGGGTCTTTGGTAATTTAAGACCTTTGGAAACTGTATTTAAAGATTATTTGTCATTTTTAAGGATTTTCAAGGCCTTAAATTGGGAAAAGTAAATTTAAGACTTTTTAACACTTTTCAAGGACCCGCGGATACCCTGTTATAAATTGTAAGTCGCTTTGGATAAAAGCGTCTGCTAAATAAATAAACATAAACTGGATGGCTTACTGTAAAACACAAAGACTTCAAGCTTGAATTCAGCATCTTGAGAGCAGGTTAGGTCTGAAAACTCACGACACACAGCCATCACTTCCTTCACAGTATCATAGTGATTTCAGGACAGCTAACCTAACATCACATGTCCTTTACACTCACTGGCCACTTCATTATTATAGATTTGAGTCTATTAAAGTGGTTCTGAAGGCAAGAGGAAGTCCAACCTGGTATTTGTCAGGTGCACCTAATAAAGTGGCCAGAGGATGATTGGCATGGATGGTACAGATGATGTGCTGCTTTTATAGAGTCTAAATGTGGCGCAAAGTACAACAGTGGAAACTTTTAAACAGGCTGAAAAGGTATTTTAGTAGTTTAATACCTAAAACTGCTTCTGTTTCAGAGTCAGAGAAGTCTAAACATATTAATGTTTTATTATGGTTAGTGTAAGCATTCTTACACACGCCTACAACATGTTTACCTTATTACTAAAATAACACATGCAGTATTATTTTATTTAATGTGTTACTTATAAATAAAAAGATTATAAAGAAAATCAAGGTACTGACTCAAATGTGTCGCTAGTCAAAGAAATGCATCAGTGTGGACAGGTTGGTAAAATCCTGAAAGGGTCAATGGATCTTCCAGGATTAAACATGTTAGGCCTTTACATTTCAATAGACCTTAACTGTATCTGATACAAACTTAAAGCAATGCATGGGTCTTTGCAAACATCTCCAACACATTTCTGACTAGCATATTACATCATCATGCCCTCCCTGCTGATGTCAGAGGATATTATGATGTCACTATCCTCTAACATCATGGACTGAGCTCATAATAATCTCTCATTATCTCTCTCTGCTGGTTTTACTGAGTTCTAACAGACACAAAAACTAACTGACAGGATTAGGGACATAACTGTAACCCAAGAAGGGTTTAATCCTGTCTGCTGGTGAACCCAAGCCCCTGGTAAACATCAAGTCTTCATTTTAACCAAACAGGTCGTAGTTATGGGTGGTCAACAGCCAGAGCAAAGTCACCCAGGGTGTTGTTGTTAGGAGCTGCTTACGGTTCACATAAAGCACCAAACTCAGCTTAAGCACCGATGTTATGAAGTAATCCATGATCATAGGTCAACTCGTTCCTCGGCTGCCTAGAGCAGCCTCCGAACACGAGAGGCTCACTCCTCCCAACAGGTCAGAAGTCAGCCAGGTGCCACATCACAGCTAACGTCAAGCTAGCCAACAAACTACTGCCATGTAAACAACAGAGTCGTTTAACAAGCTCGCCTTTATTCGCAGCGTCTGATAATCTAAAACACCATTTAAATGAAACGTAGGAAGCAAAACTAAACTCACCAACAAACTACAGTTACACTTAGCCACACTGACAGCAGGATTCGCCACAACAGTCGTGTCATCTTCATCCCTCTCCTGTCGGGACAGACATCCTCTCACCACATTCAAAGAAACGTTTTCTTTTTAGTTGTTGTCTTCACCTGCTGCGTAAAATGTAAACTCGCGGGTGTGTTCTGTAAACCTCACACATAATAATAACGCATTCCCAGGTCTAGAGTAACACTAACGGCTGTTTCCTGGCTGGCTATAAACAACCTGCCACCAAAACCCAGTGCAACTAACATCCAATCAGAAAGCAGTAATGCTGTGACGCAGCTCCAACTCTGGGAGCGCTCGTTTTATAAAACCTGGTCAAGAGGCGCTAACGCAAGTCATCTATCTATCTATCTATCTATCTATCTATCTATCTATCTATATCTATATCTATATATATAGATATATACATATCTATATATATCTATATCTATATATATATCCTCTATGAGGCTTATCTACTTCAAAGACGCATCTGAATGTCGTCAGCTTGGATAGTTATAATTTTTTTGAAGTGAGGAATAATCACGCTTTGGGTAAAAGGAAAAGAACAGCTGATGAGAAATAACGTAACCTTCAATAAACAGTTGTTTTGCTGACTTTTTAAGCTGTGAAAGTATTCTGCGATCATTTTAAACTCATATCGTGCACTATTTATCACCTTAAAGGAAAAAAAAGCTGGGTTTGTTATAGTAACTAAATATAAAGAAATTACTCATTGACACGAGGTATCGCGAGAGTAATGTGTACAAACAGCAGCTTGGCTGCAGAGATCCCTCAGATCCGAGATCTGTGTAAGATATCTGTTAGAAATAGTGTAAGTTTGTTAACCAATTTGTGTTTTAACATTCTGTTGTTTTTGTACATTAATCTCATAAAGACTAGTATTTGCACGTTTTAGTGTAATATTTAAACAAAAGAAACATCGCATTGCAGTCTTTTACGAAAGTAAAAGCATTTTCACCTCTCGACAGTAGAGGGAGCCATTTCCTTAAATCTGTAATTTTGAAAGCCTAAAATGAAAATTCACTAGGACATCAAGGCTCAACAACAACAACAACAACAATAATAATAATACTACTACTACTAATAATAATCCAGAAGATTGTACTTCTCGGAAGTGCCCACATCATCAGAAGGACGCTTTCCATAAACTTAGAAGCATGGATTGATTCTGGCACTTCAGTGAAAGCATACAAATATACAAAAAATAATAATAACAATAATAATAATAAAAATAATAATAATAACTACTATAAGCATTAATATAGTAATAATAATAATAAACAAATAATAATAATATACTGAATGTATGAGAGATGAAGAACTAGTATGTTTGTTTCCACTCTACAATAAGAAAAAACTGTCCTTATTAAAGGCTAATAACAGGTCAATGCTATTTTCAAAAATAAAGCTGTGGACTCTTCATGAACCATTCACATCCATTTACAATATTTGAGATATAAAATAGCATCAACTTTCCTGGAAAACAGTGAGTTAACATGTACCTGTATCAGTACTTAATTGGTGTTAAATGGGCTTCGTGTTATGAATTATGAATAGCACAAATGAATAAATATAGTGACAAAGAGATCCATTCTGCCCACTTCACCCCTGCGTGAAGACTAAAATGCCGGAACATCTTGTAAGGTTGTATGGGGAGATGATGGAAGGTTTGGTTGGTATATTTCAGAGTGATGGGAATGAGCTAGTTAAGAAAACAGAAGGAACCCATCATTAGATATTTTGGTAACCCTAAGATTGTGGTGGTACCATAATCTTGATCAAGGTACAGCTGTTTTATGTCCTCTTCAATTCATATTACCATCATCACGTCTCCAAATCAACATTTTCTTATTTGTTTTGCCTCCTGATCAAATACAACAGCTCTGGTTCTGACCAAGGTCTGCAGAACCCCAACAGTTGCTCCAGAGCAGCAGAAGACCACACCAGGTTTCTCTCCTGGCCACACAGGATCACCAGAACTGGACCAGAAGAGATTGGAAAAAACTTTCCTGGTCGGATGAATTTGGATTTCTGCTGTCAGGTCAGAATTTGATGTCACCGACATGAAAACATGGATCCGTCCTTCCTGGTATCAGGGCTTCAGTTCAGGTGGTTGCTGATGCTGTAATGGTGCTGTGTGTGTGTGTGTGTGTGTGTGTGTGTGTGTGTGTGTGTGTGTGTGTGTGTGTGTGTGTGTGTGTGTGTGTGTGTGTGTGTGTGTGTGTGTGAGGTGTACCCAGCATGCCACTTGCTCCTTGTAATAAAAACTCAGTCAAACATATGAGGAAGTAGTTTATTGAGGAGCGATTCAGACACAGAAAATAGCAACTGATGCATTTCCCAGATTCAACACTTTCTTTTTCATTAAATTTTTTTCACATTTACTGAAACCGTCAGCTGATTCTTCGTTTATTTTAACTTTACTGATCTCCTTCTGAATAACTTTGGCAATAAAGAATTGCGATTGGTGCCAGTAAGGCCGTCTAACCGAGGGTGAAGAGAGCTTATAGTGAATAGAGACACAGAGAACGATTAAAGCGCTAGTTTTCTTGATGAGGTCTTAATAGTCCACAGGTACACTGTCTCCTTATCATTACCTATATACACCAGAACAAAGTTTAGGCCCACATACACAATAACAAAGTGACAGAGAAGCACTTGAACATCGACAATACAACCTCAAGCTCTGATGCAGCTGCTGACAGGCTGACTCCAGTCCGAACGGAGAAAGATAAAAATCCAAATGAGGAAGAATGAGGGGGAAGAGAAGGGCTGAACAAACTAATGTTTTCTTTCGTTTGATCTTTTACGTCTATCTGGTCCATCAGCCTCTGAATCAGAGCTTGAGGGCCACATTTTGACCATCGATACACCACAGGTGGACGCCTATGACGAGGTGAAACGTCTTATCGAGGTTGTTTTATCCATATAGAGAGTACTGAAGGTGCTCCTCAGCCCTGCTGTGGTGTGTGTGTGTGTGTGTGTGTGTGTGTGTGTGTGTGTGTGTGTGTGTGTGTGTGTGTGTGTGTGTGTGTGTGTGTGTGTGTGTGTGTGTGTGTGTGACTGCTACTACAACACACAAAACAGCTCACTCAAGTCAAACACTAACTTGAGCCTGCAGAGTTTTCATGACTCAGCATTAACAGCTTCCACCATGAAAGAGCATAAATGATGACAAACATGCAGAAAGACAGCACATGCATGTGTCCTCTCTCTCTCTCTCTCTCTCTCTCTCTCACACACACACACACACACACACAAACACACACTTTATTATTTGCACAGAGAAACGTATATACCGTAAATCCTCTAATATTAGCCTGTATTTAATTAACTGCCGGGTATCATATTTTGGCCGGTGTCGGAGTCGGCGGAGGTGAATAATTGCCGGTTTTTTATTGTGGGGGAGAGGGCTGAAGCAGGGGGAGGGGGGGAGAGGGCTGAAGCAGAAACTACCGTTGTTAAAAGAAACGTGTTTAACTCTGCAAATGTGGGCGCAATTTTAATTGTCAAAAACTCCAGCGAACCATTATTTCATTTTGCTCAAATAGAAATTGAGGCCTGCCTCTAATTCTGGTCCTCCTTCCAATAAAGGCCTGGAGCTTGATGTGCTTGAGTCAAATACAGGCCCGGCCTGTATTAGAGGATTTACGGTACACACTTCTACTAAGATACAACTTTTGTCCCTAAGAGAACGTTGAGCTGTTAATTAACACTTGGAGGGGCGTTGTACAATAAATTATTACAATACTAAATTAAACTGCCTATATGTAGGCAAATTAGTCCCTCCCCCAAATACTTACGCACACAAAATGGCACACACACACTACGTACACACACTCCCATGCAATAAGAGCAGTGTATGTACCATGCTGCATTTTGGAATGAGTAGAGCAGTATGACTGCTGAGCATATTTGTCATGTGGAAGCAGCGACGTGGGAGGGTGGGGGTACGGAGCAGTGGACCTGCTAAGCAAACCTGGGGCACAGGCGAGCAACAAGCGCACATACACATACACCACGAGACAAGAACCATAATGTACATAGATATAATGGACGTCTTCACCTGGCAGAATACTGAGGTCAAAGGAGTCAAAGACCTCCATGTCTTCACAAAAGGGGGACACCAGGACACCAGAGCCATGGCTAGGTAGGGGTTAGGGTGGGGGTGGTATGGGTACAAGGATTCCTGCCCAGATGATTACGGTGGAGCTTGTCTTGTAGGAGATGGCGGAGGCCGTCGACTAAAAGGTAGAGGTGTAAGAGACAGAGAAAATAGAAAAAAGTGAAATAGATTAACTTTTTCACAAGAGTGAAACATTTCAGTTTAGATGTAAGTGAGACAGAGATTTCACTTGAATTGTCTCTTCATAAATGGCAGGTTTAAAACTAACTGGAGTTGATGCCAGCTTGTGAGAAGTCAGAGTATCAACACAAACATCTAAACCAGGATTAAAACGTTCAGTTCACTAACACAGACTAACAATTCTGGGCTCATGCTACATCTTGTGCGGCTTTAAAGTGACAGTGTGTATTTTCCCTGGCGACAGGGGGCAGTACATACCTAAATCATTGCAAGCAAGCATCATTTTTGTGTTCAAGTAAGACCTTACCAACGGATTATGGAACTGGGATTGGGACACTATTAAATTGAACTTGTACCAAGTTTTGTAACTTGAAACATGTTTTGTAACTGTGGCTTTTGTTTTTTAACACGCAACTTACATTTTATGACATGTAACTTTTGTTTTGTAACATATAAATTTCATTTTGTAACAGGTAACTTTCGTTTTGTAACAGGTAACTTTTGTTTTGTAACATATAACTTTTGTTTTGTAACATGTAATTCTCATTTTGTAACAGGTAACTTTTATTTTGTAACATATATCTTTTGTTTTGTAACATGTAATTCTCATTTTGTAACAGGTAACTTTTGTTTTGTAACATATAACTTTTGTTTTGTAACATATAACTTTTGTTTGTAACATATAAATTTCGTTTTGTAACAGGTAACTTTCGTTTTGTAACAGGTAACTTTTGTTTTGTAACATATAACTTTTGTTTTGTAACAGGTAACTTTTGTTTTGTAACATATAACTTTTGTTTTGTAACATATAACTTTTGTTTTGTAACAGGTAACTTTCGTTTTGTAACAGGTAACTTTTGTTTTGTAACATATAACTTTTGTTTTGTAACATATAACTTTTGTTTTGTAACATATAACTTTCGTTTTGTAACAGGTAACTTTTGTTTTGTAACATATAACTTTTGTTTTGTAACAGGTAACTTTTGTTTTGTAACATATAACTTTTGTTTTGTAACAGGTAACTTTTGTTTTGTAACATATAACTTTTGTTTTGTAACAGGTAACTTTTGTTTTGTAACATGTAACTTTTGTTTTGTAACAGGTAACTTTTGTTTTGTAACATATAACTTTTGTTTTGTAACAGGTAATTTTTGTTTTGTAACATATAACTTTTGTTTTGTAACATATAACTTTTGTTTTGTAACAGGTAACTTTTGTTTTGTAACATATAACTTTTGTTTTGTAACATATAACTTTTGTTTTGTAACAGGTAACTTTTGTTTTGTAACATATAACTTTTGTTTTGTAACAGGTAACTTTTGTTTTGTAACAGGTAATTTTTGTTTTGTAACATATAACTTTTGTTTTGTAACATATAACTTTTGTTTTGTAACAGGTAACTTTTGTTTTGTAACAGGTAATTTTTGTTTTGTAACATATAACTTTTGTTTTGTAACAGGTAACTTTTGTTTTGTAACATATAACTTTTGCTTTGTAACAGGTAACTTTTGTTTTGTAACATATAACTTTTGTTTTGTAACAGGTAACTTTTGTTTTGTAACATGTAACTTTTGTTTTGTAACAGGTAACTTTTGTTTTGTAACATATAACTTTTGTTTTGTAACAGGTAACTTTTGTTTTGTAACATATAACTTTTGTTTTGTAACAGGTAACTTTTGTTTTGTAACATATAACTTTTGTTTTGTAACATATAACTTGTTTTGTAACAGGTAACTTTTGTTTTGTAACATATAACTTTTGTTTTGTAACATATAACTTTTGTTTTGTAACAGGTAACTTTTGTTTTGTAACATATAACTTTTGTTTTGTAACAGGTAACTTTTGTTTTGTAACATATAACTTTTGTTTTGTAACAGGTAACTTTTGTTTTGTAACATGTAACTTTTGTTTTGTAACAGGTAACTTTTGTTTTGTAACATATAACTTTTGTTTTGTAACAGGTAACTTTTGTTTTGTAACATATAACTTTTGTTTTGTAACATATAACTTTTGTTTTGTAACAGGTAACTTTTGTTTTGTAACATATAACTTTTGTTTTGTAACATATAACTTTTGTTTTGTAACAGGTAACTTTTGTTTTGTAACATGTAATTCTCATTTTGTAACTGGTAACTTTTGTTTTGTAACATAACTTTTGTTTTGTAACAGGTAACTTTTGTTTTGTAACATATAACTTTTGTTTTGTAACATATAACTTTTGTTTTGTAACATGTAACTTTTGTTTTGTAACATGTAATTCTCATTTTGTAACTGGTAACTTTTGTTTTGTAACATAACTTTTGTTTTGTAACATAACTTTTGTTTTGTAACAGGTAACTTTTGTTTTGTAACATATAACTTTTGTTTTGTAACATATAACTTTTGTTTTGTAACAGGTAACTTTTGTTTTGTAACAGGTAACTTTTGTTTTGTAACATGTAATTCTCATTTTGTAACTGGTAACTTTTGTTTTGTAACATAACTTTTGTTTTGTAACAGGTAACTTTTGTTTTGTAACATATAACTTTTGTTTTGTAACATATAACTTTTGTTTTGTAACAGGTAACTTTTATTTTGTAACAGGTAACTTTTGTTTTGTAACATATAACTTTCGTTTTGTAACAGGTAACTTTTGTTTTGTAACATGCAATTCTCATTTTGTAACATGTAACTATGGTACGTAACATGGAACTTTTATTTTGTAGCTTGCAGAAAAAAATCAGTGTACAAGTTTCAAATCACAAATCTCAGTCTACAGTTAGAAAACTCAAGTCTGCAAGTACAAAACATGTTATCCCAATTCTAGCTTGCGTCCAACAGGAATTGTCTTCAACGTGAATCCAAACTCATTGATTGGCTGGTCAGACAAAGCCTGTCATTTGTTCTTTGGGAAGGAAGATAGAATTGGGACAAAAATATGTGAAAACAACCTTGAACTACGTTACAGCTGCTAGCACATACGAATGTAAAAGGAAATACTTTATTGATGTGATTATAAATGTTAACAGCTTGTACTCTGGTCACACGTGGCAAAAGTGGTAAATTTGATTTAAATGACATACGTGATGTTCGCCCTTTGGTTCTTTGTAAAATGAGAGCGGAATATTTGTGACAAACGGTTTACAGACTTAACTTTAGGGTCACATGACCCTTAAAACTGACAGCTGCTCAGCAAAAACAAAGTCCTCCAGACTCTGGAAAAGAGAATGAAGACTGAAAACTTTAATAAAATATGTGAAGGAACAAGAGCTGAAGCGGACTTCTGGCATTGCCATGGAAACATGTAAATGCTGACCATCATCTACCATCATTTCTGCGTTCATCGTGTCCCAAACACGAAGAAGCAAACATCAAACCCAACGGATGAAGCTTGTAAGTGCAGAACCAGCTGTGTGATGCTCTGCGTCAGCGTCAATCTTTCCAGCAGGATGAGTTCATTTCATCGTCACAGAGTCAATAATCTGCTTCATAATCTGAGTCGGTCATGAACAGACATAGAGATCAGTCAACAAAGACCAGACCTTCTAATATTCGCCCTTTTCGTGCTGCGCTCCCCTCCCTTCTCGTCCTCTTCCCGACCAGGAACCTCCCGGCGGGATGCGTTTTTCAAACACCAAAAACTCCGAAATTTTCAATATAAACACTCTCATAAGTGTTGCTCAGCCTGAAGTTGCACATCTTCTCCACTAAATCTTCTGGTGTAAAGTAGTAACTTCAGCTCAGCTCAAACTAAGCCTGACACTGAGATTTTGGTTTACGTTACCTATTTATTATAATCTACAGCACATGCCCTAATAAATAGTTATGATTATTACATCATGAGATAATTTGCATGAATGGTTTGATTTTAGCTAAATTTTATAAACTGATTTGTATCGGACTGATGTGTAACGCACATAATCATTGCTATGAATGGGTGTCTGATGTAACCCCCCGCTGGGCGGTAGGGTGATGACCTCACTTACCTAGGGATGTTGGGAGGGGCCCTGTTTGGGCGACTGGGAGCTTGAGGGCTTTCAGCACTGTTATTGAAGGGTCCTAGTGGTCCTGGGCGGTTTGGTGGTGGTGGGGCCCCTCGTGGAGCTGGCCGCTGGCCCGAAGACATCCTCCTGGGAGCCGTAGGGCTGGGAGGCGGAGACCTGGAAACAGGTGTTAAAGAAAAGTTGTTTAAGGTAGAAATAAAAAAGTCAAGAAGTCAGAAATAAAATCTTCAGCCTGATGAAATCCCTTCCACCTCACCTGCGACCACCGCTGGTTCCTCCCACCCAGGACGTGTCTACAGGTGGAGGAACAGGGACGGTGATGGTGGAGGTGGAGATGTCACCGATTATAGCCAGGGCCTCCTTGAGGGCCTGGTGGGTCCTCAGCACCTCATCCCTCCTCTGGGCCTGTTCCTGGGACTCATCCATCAGGGCGTTCTGGTCACCTGCAGAGTACAGGCAGGCCAGCAGCTCTGCATTGATGAAGTCCTTCACCTGTTGGCCGAAGAATCGGAAAGATGACAATTTGGAAAAAGAACAAGCTGTGAGCAGCATTGTTAACTAGCCCAAAAATATCACATCACCCATCGCCTTGTGGAGTCTCAAACTAAGCTGGTTTAAGTTTTAGATGTTTTGGTCAAATCTTGAGAATAATGCTATGCTTGATATCATGTGACGTCACATGTGTCTCAGCAAAAACGTGTCACACTCAATCTTTTATTCTAAGTAGAAATATGTGTTGCATTAAAGGGACATTATGGAAGTTTGACAGCCAAAACATGTATAGAAATAATAAATGTCTTCTTCATACATTCTCCTGCAATGCCCTGGTCCTGTAGAATGAGCCCTGGCATTTTTACTGTGATTGCCTGTTTTTCTGTAAAATCACAGAAAAAGAGAGATGCTCGGGTCGAGCAGGCTGCTTCATGCGCGTTCACGCTCAGGCATCGCCCGTAGCATTTGCTATCCGTAGCTTTAGCAGCAGAGAGAGAGGCAGTGCCACTTTGTCGCTGTTCCTAACGCCTAGTGACAAAGCTAGCTACATTTATGAGGACCCTTAGCTACTTTCTGTAGAACTTTCTTCTAGATATTTCCTGCAAATTAGCAACAAAATAGCCATTTTCACTCCGAACAGTTCTTTGAACGTTGTTTCAGCTGTCATCAAGGATATAAATGTTACAGATGCAAATGACATCACTGGCCCTTTAGCTCACCTAGTAAGATGTCGGACTCTCGTGCAGAAAACCTGGATTCGATTCTGGATGTGAACATAGTTTATTTAGAGTTTCTTTTTTACATTAATGGTATATTTTTTTACAGTAAGATGCCCAAATTTTTATTTGAGACTCGCCGAACGGCATTGAATTCACAGATAAAAAAGATGTGGGTTCAACTTTCATTTTGGAACAATTTTTCAAGCAAGGGAAGGGAATGATCTGAGCATGCAGGAGGACTGACCCATCATAAACCTTTGTCGGCTGTGCTGAAGAGAAAGGTACAGAACCAAATTATTTAATTAATTAGCTGCGTGTTATCCTGTCCTCTGTCCTCCGGGCCACACACACACACACACACACACACACACACACACACACACACACACACACACACACACACACACACACACACACACACACACACACACACACACACACACACACACACACACATCTCAGCTGTTATTTTCGTTAAGGAGTGTGCACGTACAGCATGCGCGCCTCGTGCACGAGCCTACTATTGAAGCTGCCGTTACGCTTTTGGCCTGAGGGGGCAATCGCAAGCATAAAAATTCAAAACTCCATAAAGTCCCTTTAAGGTTTATCGGAGTAGAGGTTGAAGGTGTCTCAGAGAACTAAAGGTTTGGGTATTTTGGGTATTTGGTTGTATAAACTGTCCGTTTGTCACTGCAGAGCGCTGATGAAGGAGAACAATTAGTTGAGCTGGTGAGAAACAAACTGCAGGACTGAGATTAAAATTTGTTGCTAACCTTGGATCTTTTGGTAATGAACTCAGTTTGGATGTTGTGTGTTTGTTAGGACAATTTCTTATGAACCACGCAAAAAGCAATCAGTGGATGTTCACCGTCAACAGAAAGTCTGATGCAAGATGCCTCAGCTAGTCACTCACTCATGCATGGGAGAAAATGTTAACTTCAAATGGAAAGGCTGCTGCCATGGACGTGATTTTCACTTTAGAAATGTGTGGGTGAGTGTGGGGTGGTGGTGGAGGTGGAGGGGGGGGGGGGGGGTGTTTACAGTATGCTCTAATGGGAAACAGGCTTCAACACAAACGGTCCTAGAGTTGGTCCTATAGCTCAACCAGTGTCAATTTAATATAGCGTAATGTTGGTTTTGGATGGTAAAAAGTGCAGGGGTCAAAACTTGACTTTGGAAAAAGTCCCCCCCCCCCCCCCCCCCCCCCAATTATGTCCATGGCTGCAGCTAGAATTCAAACCTGCAACCTTCTTATTGTAACACAGCATTCTTAGCAGCTACACCACCATGCAGCCTGCAGCTAACCAACAGTAGCAGACAGAAAGGGCTACGACTCAGTCTCCTTTACAGAGACTGAGCCTAAACGAGATCACAGTTATCGCATCGGATTGACCCAAAGCAGATGGCACGGCAGCATTGGTAGGATGATACGGTTTCACCATAATAGCAGTGGGGAGGGTTGCATACATGTCCTTTTTCTTACATTGTTGATCATCAGATGCATGATGGTCTTAGGGATGAGGTCCCGAATGCACTTGTTGACGATGGCCATGTAGGAGTCCACCAGATTACGGATGGTTTCCACTTTACGCTCAAGCTGGGGGTCCATGGAGAAGTTATCTGTGGTGGTGGTCGTCTCACTCTCCACCTGTATGAGAGGGGATTTCAAGACTGTTTCCAGAGGAAGAAATTCCAGCAGGAAGAGGATGCTTCTAAACCTGCTGGGGATTTTGGTATCAAACTGTAAAAATGACCAATAGGATCAAATATAAAAAATAGATTTACAGAAGCAAAAACTACAGAAAAGTCTTGTTTATTATTTGTATATTATTATAACTATTCATATTGTTCACACACACACACACACACACACACACACACACACACACACACACACACACACACACACACACACACACACACACACACACATATATACACACATAATGTGTGTGTATGGAGCAGCTGCTCCTGCTCGACTGCATGTATCACTAACCGTAGTGGTCTTCTCAGGGTAGACCCCGGCACGGAGCAGAGACGACTTCCAGCTGTCCACATCGTCCTGCGAGTCACAGGCCAGCTCCAGGGTCCGGTTGTCCTTGTACACGTTCCTAAAGGATGGAGCAGGTAAAACTAGCGAACCGCACAGCTACAGCTAAAACACTGAGAACCATCTGGAGACCCTGTTGGGTGTTGAGATGTCTCTAGGGTATTTTACTTTGTGAGGAAATCCTTTTTTCAGGACATGTTGCAACGATTACTGAAAGTTCAAGGATGATTGTTTACATTTTTACAAACATCTTAAATTTACTGATACTTCTCTGTATTTCTGTCTGCTTCAGCAGGAAGGCCTTCATCTTTACTTTGGATTATTTGCAGATCAGTCATTTATAAATGAGCTGAAGTGGTTTACAACGGACCTGGACTCTGTGTTGAAGATGCTGAAAATGTGTTTGCTGGACATAAAGCTTTTCTCCACGTCACGGACCTTCAGGTTGTCCAGAGGCAGCATGTACTTCTTCTCTTTCTCCTGTGAGTGAGGAAAGAGCAAGAGGAACGGAGGTCAGTTTAGCAGATTCTCATCTGTCCATCAGTCTGTCCACGAGTCTGTCCACAAGTCTGTCCATCAGTCTGTCCACGAGTCTGTCCATCAGTCTGTCCATCAGTCTGTCCATCAGTCTGTCCACGAGTCTGTCCATCAGTCTGTCCATCAGTCTGTCCACTAGTCTGTCCATCAGTCTGTCCATCAGTCTGTCCACTAGTCTGTCCATCAGTCTGTCCACGAGTCTGTCCATCAGTCTGTCCATCAGTCTGTCCATCAGTCTGTCCACGAGTCTGTCCATCAGTCTGTCCATCAGTCTGTCCACTAGTCTGTCCATCAGTCTGTCCATCAGTCTGTCCACTAGTCTGTCCATCAGTCTGTCCACGAGTCTGTCCATCAGTCTGTCCACGAGTGTCCATCAGTCTGTCCACTAGTCTGTCCATCAGTCTGTCCACGAGTCTGTCCATCAGTCTGTCCACGAGTCTGTCCATCAGTCTGTCCATCAGTCTGTCCACGAGTCTGCCCATCAGTCTGTCCACTAGTCTGTCCATCAGTCTGTCCACGAGTCTGTCCACTAGTCTGTCCATCAGTCTGTCCACGAGTCTGTCCATCAGTCTGTCCACGAGTCTGTCCATCAGTCTGTCCATCAGTCTGTCCACTAGTCTGTCCATCAGTCTGTCCATCAGTCTGTCCACTAGTCTGTCCATCAGTCTGTCCACGAGTCTGTCCATCAGTCTGTCCACGAGTGTCCATCAGTCTGTCCACTAGTCTGTCCATCAGTCTGTCCACGAGTCTGTCCATCAGTCTGTCCACGAGTCTGTCCATCAGTCTGTCCACGAGTCTGTCCATCAGTCTGTCCACTAGTCTGTCCATCAGTCTGTCCACTAGTCTGTCCATCAGTCTGTCCACGAGTCTGTCCATCAGTCTGTCCACTAGTCTGTCCATCAGTCTGTCCACGAGTCTGTCCATCAGTCTGTCCACGAGTCTGTCCATCAGTCTGTCCACGAGTCTGTCCATCAGTCTGTCCACTAGTCTGTCCATCAGTCTGTCCACGAGTCTGTCCACGAGTCTGTCCACGAGTCTGTCCATCAGTCTGTCCACGAGTCTGTCCATCAGTCTGTCCACGAGTCTGTCCATCAGTCTGTCCATCAGTCTGTCCACGAGGTAAAAAATAGCTGTATGTGATGTTGATGAAGGGAGGGGGAAATCAAAATGTTAAGGGATGGTGGTGGTCAGGGGGGAGAATGGGGGACAAAGGAGTGTGGGAGGTGGGGGGGGGGGGGCTGGCAGAGCAGGGTAAGGAAAAAGAAGAATGAGAGCACATGTGGAAGTGATCACAGTGTGGGTCAGGACACAGTCGTGTGTGTGTGTGTGTGTGTGTGTGTGTGTATGTATGTGTGTGTGTGTGTGTGTGTGTGTGTGTGTGTGTGTGTGTGGAAGTAGAAGTGAAAGTCTGATGATGGGACGGGGGACACTGGAATCAGAGGAGGTCCAAATGAGACAAGGAGCTGGGACAGATCTTCATCCCTCGTCCTTACTCTCAGTCTTTGCCCCGTCTGCTTTTTTCTTTTATCTCGCCCCCTTAATATTTTCTGAATATTTTTTCTGTCCATTCCAGAGGGGCCCACTTCCTGCCTGATTCCTTTTTTTTTTTTTTTGGAAGGAGGGAGAGAGATTAAATGACAGCCTGCCGTTAAAACTCAACATCTGGTTGTGCTTAGCAGCACAGAGAGCAGCAGGGAAAGGAGGGAGCAGTTAAAGAGACGGCGGGCGAAGGAGGAGGAGGAGAGACCCAAGAAGAAGACGCAGCAATGTGGATTTGCAAAAGATTTGCAGGACAAAAACCCACATCTGGTTCGGAGGTCTGGGAAGTGCTGGTGGACGTTGGCAGGTAAGAAACAGAGGAGATACAGGGAGAAGACAACGAGAAGGAAATAAAACACCAAAGACAATTCAAGGTTGGGGTCACTACAGTCCATATATGGTCACATAGGACCCCTCCTTCTTCCTCTCCCTTTCTTCCCCCCTTCCGTCTCTCTCATTCCCTCTTTTTTGGAATATCCCCTCCCTGAACGTGCAGCCAGAGTGTCCCAGTCGTCTGAGCGAATGTGCCACGTCAAGGCTGGATTCTCTTCATGGCCGGCGTGACCAAATCGGACCGCGAGGGAACCCAGAGCTCAGAACGCCCACCAAAAACAAACAAACAAACAAGAGACGAAAACCTGAAACACGGGGAAGCAGCAGACGAGGATGAGGAGATTTCGACAGACGAGATCCTGGCCGGCTGGGCGGACAGGGCAGAGCATCTGGAAGGGCAGGAAGCAGCACCAGGCCTGGGTCTCCGCTCCGGCTCCGTCCACCCAGTGTTCAGACTACCTGTTCATTGTCATACTGGTGTACAGTAGTCTGCACATTGGTTAGACTGGGCATGGACCCTCTTCTGTCAGTTTGTCTTTCTGTGTGTCTCTATTCGTCTCTTCTTGTGCACAAATATGCATTTGGTCTGCTGTCTGCAGCCTCAAACTCTCTCTGTCTGGATTTGATCTGTCTCCATCTTTTTTTTAATCCAACGTGCACTCTAATAACGCTCGGTCTCTTCTCTCACTCTCTTATGTTGTTGGAATAAACTCCCGTTGTTCTGCACTAACAGCTGATTTGAAAATCAAATCTAAAGTCAAACTGATTTAGAAAAACCAGATCAGTGAGCTCACGTAATTCGTAGCATGAATGGCTGAGCGTGCGCTAATGAAGATGTGGTCCAGAGGAAGGGGGAGGAGCCAATGTGGCTGCAAAGCATCGAGCGCAGGCCACAGGAATGAGGGGCTAATCAATCAAGTGCAGTTTGAAAATACAGTGAGGCACCCCCGTGAAGCTATGTCAGTGGGTGGTCAGAGCTGGGAGGCAAACTCCTGAAAGTGTCAAATATCTGTCAGAAAAAAGGTAAAAGCTAAATAAAAGCCTCAGAATCATAGATTACAGATCCACGTGCACAGTTTTAGTTAAGCAAAGCTAAACCATCTTCTAAAGGAGATTTAGCTCTATTTGTGCAGCTTTTTGTGCTGATTTATGCACACAAGAGTCAAGTCACAGTCTCTGCTGCACAAACGAGCACCACCAGGGCGACAGATTCAGGTTATTGATGTGCAACGGGAGAGTTTCTCTCCACTCAAATACTGGCGGCTGATGTTTGGATTTAAAACTTTCCTGCCAAGAATGCAAGAAGTTCCAAAGCGACTGCCAGCCTCGTTAACGCAGGGAGGAGGGATGCGAGGATCTGCGCGCGCACGTGACCGTATGAAGTTCAAGGAGCGTGAAGCAGAAATAGACAAGTCTGTAATTTCCGTCGTTACCGCGCTATCGTCCCAAACGGCAATCTGTGCGGCCCGAGCGCCGTCGTCCGAGTGCACATTCTTGCGTTCTGGGTGTTTGAGAGGGAGCGTTCGGTTGGGATCGGGACTGGTCCAGATTTGTAAAGAAGTGAATGCCTGAACTCCCAGGAGAGGGAGGAGAGGAGAGAAAGAAAAGCTCCGAGACAAAAGAGGAGATGTACAGAAGGAGTGAAGAACTTTATCAGGAACAAATGGCTCTGATGTGCTGATTATGCACTCAAAAATAGGTTCTCCGGGAAAGGGAGGGAAGCCGCCACACACAAGGCCTCTGGCTGAAGGAGCTGCAGTGTGTCTGCCTATCTACACTTGCTGTGCAGAATCTCCTCCAACCTGTACAGCAGGCACAGACAGGCAGAGAGACGCCGGCCTGCCAGCAGGACGCACCAACTGCTGCATCCTGTAGATGCACGTAAACCAACACCCGCCTGTCGGGCTGACTCTTTTGTGTCACCGAAAACAATAAAATTCTAATTAAAACACCATCAGCCTTCCTTATTTACTTCATTTAAAATGTAATCTTCATGAATTACCCTTTGAAAGATATTATTTGAGTGTGACTCTGTATAAAAGTTATAAACCATCGCTACATTAGCTGCTGCCGACAACAGCCTGAATGTTCTAACGGGACTGATGAGCTAACGGCTAGTCAAATGAAGCCAAGATGAAAGAGGATTGCCGTGTCCTAAAAAATCTTCCGTGTCTAACAATTCACAACACTTCATGCAACATTATTTTGTAAACATCTTAGGTGTGTTCTTGCTGTGTATTAGTTCTAATTCCGTGCTGTCGTTCTTTTTTCAAAACACAGAAACGGTTTCGTTACCTGTTTTGTCGCTACGTTTCGCCGGCGGCTGCAGGCTTCCTCAGGCTGACGCTGATGGTGGCGCGTCACTTCCTAACGGCTTCCATCGTCGGAGCGGGGAGAGCGGGCAGTAGAGGGCGACAACGTCCTCTGCTGCCCGCGGATAAACGGAGAAGGAAGCGACGCGCCGCCATCGGCGTCAGCCTGAGGAAGCCTGCAGCCGCCGGCGAAACGTAGCGACAAAACAGGTAACGAAACCGTTTCTGTGTTTTAAAAAAAGAACAACTGCACGGAAATATTTTATAAACCTGTACGATACCATCAAACACACAAACGTGATGATTTAAATGCATAACTGCCGCTAAACGTAGCACTTCCTGTTAATCCAGGGGTCAGGGTTCAAGTTACATTAGCACAGCGGTGTAACGGCTTGCATGATCAGAATTGATTTTGTTTTCTTATTAAACTTTAATTTTTAAAAAAACGATTCATAGCTGTGATCTAACAAGAGTAAAGGGCAAACATTACCATGTTTGCTGTTCATATGACTTATAATTGAGATAAAGTAAACGTTTGTTGAGTATTTTAACATAAAATTGTTTGATAGTGTTTATTTGGAAAGCAAAACTCTAGCAAGTCCACCAGACCCACGAATACAAACACGGCACAAGGGTCAAGAAAGCAAAACCTTTTGATTCAAACAAAAAAGACTTCATTTCATTTTGATTCAGCCTTTCATAAACAAGTAAATGGTTTAAAGGTCAGTTTGAGGGTCTTTTGTTTAAAAAAATGTTTTTTATATTTCTAAATTTAGTTTCGCTTTATTTTTTTTAGATGAGTAAATAAACCTCCGTAGGTCTGTGCAGAGATGTGAGCCGTAGCTGCTCTACGCTACCACACAGCTAAAGTATAGCTGCTTTAAACTGACCTCGTCATCCTTAAACCAGGAGAGGCTCTCAGCCGTCAGCACAAACCAGTACTCCTTGGCTCCTCCTTTCATGATGCTGATGTTGTTGATGGTCAGCCAGCCCTTACGGATCACCTGCATGGGAGAGTCAGACAGGTAAACATCAAGTCTTCCTGTAAACATTTAATCACATGATGGCAAAACTCTGCTGTGCAGGAAATCATCAACGCACAGATAGCGATGAGATGAGATGTGTGTGTGTGTGTGTGTGTGTGTGTGTGTGGTGGTGGTGGTGGTGGGGGTGGGAGGGTCAGCCATGGTGTCTTTGTGACTCACTCAGAGCCGAGCATACAGGGAAAACGTCTCTGTTAGGCATGTTTAGTGATTCGCTCCCGGTGTTTAGTGGGTTCTGTGTTTAGCGTGCGTGCGTGTGTGCATGCGTGCGTGCGTGTGTACGTGCGTGCGTGTTAGATGTGTTAGCCCTACGCAAACAGCCCGTGGCTACAGTGCCAGGTGATTAATAGGTTAGATTACTGTCAGACTTGGACCGACTAAGGAGGTTACCCAAATCATCACAAAGCCTTTCTCTCACAGCCACTAATGCAGGAGCTGCCTTGTGGCTGAAAACAAATGGAGGCTTTTCTCTTGCATGACCCCTTTTTGTCCAAATGAAAAAAGGAAAAAAAAAACATTCAGTAAATGTGTTGGAGGCAACCCCCTGTAGTCTGTGGGTCTCTGTGGGTGGAGGCGGCGTTAGAACAGCAAACAGAGTCAACTCTTACAATCAGGCCCGACGCGGGAGGAGAGGAGGCCTGCAACAGGAGGGGGGGGGGGGGGGGGGGTTTAGACACCCTGCAGCACTAACAAAAAGAAAAGAAACAACTTTTCTAGTGCAACTCGAAGAAACAGTTTCTGCCCGAGTCGTTAGTAACCTGGACCCGTCAGAGTGGGAAATGAGAAAACGGTAGGTTTGAATGCAGCGGCGCTGGAGAGCACCACACGATGGACATAGGTGTAACTGCAGGCACACTACAAACCCAGGATGAGCAGTACTCACCCTTTAAGGGCAGCTGGGATTCTCACTAAGGGATGGGGATGAAATGCAAGGTGGCTCCTTGATGACACGGGGGTGGGGGTGGGGGGGGGTAAACAAAAGGAAATGTCTCAACGACGGAGGAAATGATGGCAACAACAACAAAATGAATCTTAAAGAAGGAAAAGGCAACCAGTGCCCAGTTCAATCATAATAGCATGCATGAGTAACAATAAATAATAAATAAAAGGAAATCTAAACACTAAAGGGGTCAAATGAAAAAAAAAAACAGTAAATCGGTGCAGAAGTTTAAAATGAAAGGAAAGTTTTTTCTCTTTCATTTCTGTGCTTGACTTTTCCTGTGGTGTGGGTGCAGCACGTCTCTAACCTGCGGTCAGCACTCACCTGATTCCCTGCTGAGCTCTGGCTCTTATTAGTCTGACTGCTCCTCTGCTGAGCGCTGCAGCAGGACAACAGGCAGGAGGCGGGGAGATGGAGAGACACAAGCTCTAATAAGTGTTCCCTTCTTAGTGTCAGAAAATGCAGCATGGCGAAGGAAAGCAACGAGGTCTTTTACTTAGCAAAGCCTATGAAGTCCTCGTGGTTGGTGTTTATGTAGGAGAGCTGGAGGTCGATCAGCAGCAGAACCTGAAAACAAACATTAATCAGTGTGGGCCACCAGCTGCTCCCTGTTCCTGTGTGTGTGCTGGTTCTGGACCAGTGTGTGTGTGTGTGTGATAAACAGTCGCAGTCCTGCAGGTGAAGGTAACTTCCTGAACAGACTCTGGTCAGAGAACTAGCCCTAACCCTCATTTTATAGCCATTTACAAGAATATATGGGTCTGCACTCGGCAGAGGGGAAGTGTCTTGCCCAAGGAGTCAACAGCAGAAGGACCAGCAACCCTCTGATTACGGGACGATCTGCTATCCAGTAACTATCATCAACAGCCGTTAGATCCAAACACAGTTGTGCCAAAATAACTTGTGATGCCGATCTGCCTGTTTGCTGTAAAGGTTTATTAAAGGGACTTTGCAGACTTTTGAATTTTTGTGCTCGTGATTGCCCCCTCAGGCCAAAAGTGTAATGGCGGCTTCAATAGTAGGCTCGTGCACGAGGCGCGCATGCTGTACGTGCACACTCCTTAACGAAAATAACAGCTGAGACAGTCCTGTGTGTGTGTGTGTGTGTGTGTGTGTGTGTGTGTGTGTGTGTGTGTGTGTGTGTGTGTGTGTGTGTGTGTGTGTGTGTGTGTGTGTGTGTGTGTGTGTGGCCAGGAGAACGCGCAGCTAACTAATTAAATAATGTGGTTCTGTACCTTTCTCTTCAGCACAGCCGACAAAGGTTTATGATGGGTCAGTCCTCCTGCATGCTCAGATCATTCCCTTCCCTTGCTTGAAAAATTGTTCCAAAATGAAAGTTGAACCCACATCTTTTTTATCTGTGAATTCAACGCCGTTCGGCGAGTCTCAAATAAAAATTTGGGCATCTTACTGTAAAAAATATACCATTAATGTAAAAAAGAAACTCTAAATAAACTATGTTCACATCCAGAATCAAACCCAGGACTTCTGCACAAAACTCTAACATCTTACTAGGTGAGCTAAAGCACCAGTGACGTCTTTTGTATCTGTAACATTTATATCCTTGATGACAGCTGAAACAACGTTCAAAGAACGGTTCGGAGCGAAAATGGCTATTTTGTTGCTAATTAGCAGGAAATATCTAGAAGAAAGTTCAACAGAAAGTAGCTAAGGGTCCTCAGAAATGTAGCTAGCTTTGTCACTAGGCGTTAGGAACAGCGACAAAGTGGCACTGCCTCTCTCTCTGCTGCTAAAGCTACGGATAGCAAATGCTACGGGCGATGCCTGAGCGTGAACGCGCATGAAGCAGCCTGCTCGACCCGAGCATCTCTCTTTTTCTGTGATTTTACAGAAAAACAGGCAATCACAGTAAAAATGCCAGGGCTCATTCTACAGGACCAGGGCATTGCAGGAGAATGTCTGAAGAAGACATTTATTATTTCTATACATGTTTTGGCTGTCAAACTTCCATAATGCCCCTTTAAATAATGTTTTCATGAACGAGGGATTTGCAGTTAGAAGAAAAGTGTCAGAGGGTGAAACTAAAACACTGTTGGTAAAAATAAAAGTTAATAATTGTATATTTATGTTGTTCACGTAACCCTTTACTGCCAAATGCATCATATCTGCTCCACATGCACCAAGGTTCATAGACCTCTGCCTCCCTAACAGGTTTTGTACGTTCCTCCAACTCTCAGGAATTGTGTAGTGATCTGGCTCCTTGTGGAGGATCTAAGTACTGGAGTTGTAGTTTGTTATTATTACTTTAATTGTTTTATTGATATTAGTCTACAAATTGTTCAAACTTAAAGACAATTTTCTGGTGGTTTCATGTTTGAGGGTCAGCTGACATCTAAATAACACCCCTCGTGAAAACCCCTGGTGGTGGTTGGAGTGCTCAGCAGCCTCGCCTCCATCAGTTCGCCCCAGGGCAGCTGTGGCTGGGATGTAGCTCATCACCACCAGTGTGTGAATGTGTGTATGCGTGGGTAAATGACTGGTTGTGTTGTAAAGTGCCTTGGGGGGTTGTAGAAACCTAGAAGGTGCTACATCAAATTCAGAAAGGGCTTCGGCCAGGATGTGAACTCTTGTCTCATCAGAGGCAGGTCTATCCAGACAAACCATAATTATCTCATCAGTCTGACCCAAACAAGTCCACGCCGAGAGCAGGATCTCCGGAACCTGAACAGAGACCCTGTTCTGAAGCTTCAGATGAAGCTTGTGGAGGTTGACTACAAATGTTTTGTTTCTCATCGATGACTCGTTCGGCTAATTACCGTGGTGACTAGATTACGCTGACCCGACCTTTAACCAGGTCAGCGTTTCGCTGCCAAAGTTGAAAGTGTGATGCTAAACCAACGTTAAGTAAAGGGTCAGTCTGCTACACTGAAACACCAACATGCACCTAAGGCTCTTAGCTCCGGCTTACCTGATCCTTGGCCCGGCTCTCTCTGTCTCGAATGTGAGAGGTCACAATTCGTTCGGTTTCCTCGCGAAGTCTCGGGAAGCATTCCAACTGAAAACACAAAAGAACGGTTCCAGTACGTTCTGTCGTGCCCCTCGGAGCCCAAAGGAGTCGGCGCTACCTTGTTGGAGCACTGGCGTACGGTGTTGATCAGCTCCTGGATCACCATGTCCACACACTTGATGCAAGGCTCCTTCAGCTTCACTACCTGCTTCTTCACAATGGCCTCAAAGGCCATGTCTGGGGTGAAGAGTCCAGTTCTGGATCAAAACAGAAGATCTAGACATAAATGAGGAGAGAGAGGTCCCGCCAACACATCATCCAGCCTGGGGCTGAGAATTATGGTTATGAAGACGTCAGCTCCACCTGTGACCACATTCCTCGCTCCGTTATTTATCTGGACTAAACACCATATGAGCATCTATGAAAATAAAGAACATTTAAAAGAATAAACCATTCAGCTCTATTCTGATTCCCTCTGATGGCGTCTGGTCAGTTACCAGAAATAAAAGAAATAAAAATTCAAGCTCTGCCTTTGAAGATTAATTCTTCAGCTAATCAAAATAAAATGGTCTAATTAACAACTTTTTATTTAAATATATTTTAATATTTAATCTTTAGGAAAGGCTTAAACATATTAATTTATTTATTTCCAACCTAAAAGCTTCGTGTTTACCTCCAACACAGGAAAGAAAAACAATGATCTGTGAACGGGGATGTTTTAGGGCGTCGCACCGACCTGATGCCGTGGATGTTCTTGATGGCATAACTGATCTCACGACGCATCTCCTTCTCATCACACTCCATCTGTAAACCAGGATCGGAGCAAAAAACAGACAAAAAGGTCTTTATTTGTTTTGTTTTTTCCAAAAACCATCAGAAAACAGCAAACAGGTGTTGTTCATTAAGCCAGATTAATGTTTGTCACAAGACTTATTTAATTTTAAAGATTACGATCATAATCATTTGGGATGAGCCGGATACTCGTTTCAGACGAGTATCCGGTACGGATAAAGCATTTTTGACGAGTACGAGCATGAAACGAGTAAAACTCGTAAATATCTGTAATCGTGCTGAAGGAAAATCCTCATTGGGTAACTGACTGTCTTCACGCTCTGTGATTGGCCAGTCACATAGAGCGCCCGCCCCTCCCTACACACAAAACTCTGCAGCCGGGAGCTCCCAGCTCAGTCCGCGTCCGGTCCATCCACACAGGCACGCACACACACACACACACACACACACACACACACACACACACACACACACACACACACACACACACACAGTAACGGATCTCTCTGTGCTTGCTTCAGTGTTCACGTTTCTTCAGTACTCCCTATGTTTTCTTCAGTTTGCTTCTTTTTAAAGTTACTTTAAAGTTATTTAAAGTTACTTTTTTTCGTAACGTACGTGGTGCATTTGACAAGACAGAGCTGAAAACGGCTCGTGCTGCGTCAGTCACTGCCTCCGCTCCGGTCGGGTTTTTTTTCCTCTCTCTCTCTCTCTCCTCTTCCTCAGGTTCCACTCCCTCTTTCCTATTCACTCTCTCTCTTTCTTTACATTTTTTAATCACAATTGTCTATTTTTTGCTCATTTTAGGTATATTTTAATCATTTTCTAAATAATTTTTTCTGTTTTACATGTTTTGTTTTTGTGAAGCGCCCCGTGATTTTTATCTTGAGAGGCGCTATAGAAAAGATCTTTTCTTCTCTCTCTCTCTTAATTCATGCACTTAAATATTAATGTTCTGATTTTATTGAAAAACTTGTTCTGTAATAGTTCCTTTACTATTGTGATCAAAAACATTTAATCTCAACTCTGAGGCTGCTCTGTAAATAGTTTTCAAATAAACAATACACATAGCAACTTCTGATCAGACTTAAAATAACATATTGATTTAAACCACACCCACTTCCGGATTAGGCCACGCCCACTCCAAGTGCAGATACAGATACAGTGGTGTACTCGCTCATCCCTAAAATCATATCTACTAAATATGTTTAACGTTATTTGGAAATAGACCCGCATTTTTTTCAGGGTTTTATTTTTCTGTCAAATTCCAAGAACGCAAAAAATAAAATGTTTATTTAAATGTGTATTTTTATTTTGGCAGCCACAGTTGTTGATCTATTGCAGCTAATTAACCCAACATCCATGTTTGTGGCCTGTGTACCTGGAGAAATCCCACACATGCGCAGATGAACACACTAACTCCACACCTGCATGTGGAGCTGGGATTTGAACCTGCAACCTTCTTGCTGCGAAGCACCAGCGCTACCAGCTGCACCCCCATGCAGATGAAGCGGCTCCACCAAGATTTTGACCCGCCAGTTAAATAAGGCAGAGATATAATTTTTTACACTTTTTTTTAATTGCTTAATATAAAAACTACTTTATTTAACAAAAGTGATTCTCGACTTGTTAATGCTGGCATTGTTCTGGATTATCTCTGATTCACCTTGACCAGCTCGAAGGGGAAGCGCTCGTGAAAGATGCGATTGATTTTTGCTCCTCCTGACAACTCCACCGTGTCCACCTGGTCCCCTGAACCCTCAATCCTCTTCTCAAAGTCTACAGAGAACTGCTGCACCATTCTGAAACACAAAATGCATTAACCAGCAATGAACAGGCGTCAGTGGGGGGGAAGGGGGGGGGGGGGGGGACTGGCTGTGCATACTGACTGCAGCAGCTGCTTGGTCTTGCGGGACGGGTCATCGGGTCGGTATCCCCGGTATTCCTCTGCCTCTTTGTCCAGAGCCAACAGCTGGGCCTGCAGCTTGCTGCGGAAAGCTGGCAGGGTGTCCCGGATATGGTTGGTCAGTTGCTATGGAGACCCAAAACCAGCAAAATGGGACAAGCTCAACATATAATAAATACATTTTGAAATAAAATGAAATAAAACCGACGCAACGCTCAGAGAAAATATCTATGAACGTATGAATAATTAAGAGCAAAAGTGGAAAAGTGCTTTTCCACCTACAGACAGCCTTTTCCTTTTAACATCCACTCTGATGGAGCGGGGGTTAGTAGGCCGCCCTCATTAATTATGTAAAGTGCTCAGCGGGGAGGCCCTGAGAATAAATCCATCATCACCTGGTTGAGCACTTGCTGCAGGCGAGGGGTGCCCATTTTTTCAGCCATGTGTCTGTAGGCTGGGTGGGTCAAGAAGAACTTCCTCTCAGCGTCTAAAGCGGCCTTGATGTCCTTCTTTCCATCGATGTCCTTCTGACTGCGGTTGACCACGCCGATGTACCCTGGGAAAATAAATAAATAAACAACCAGCGTCCGTCTGAGCGAAGCAGCACGTGCGGCGGCAGAGGCCTGAGAAACATCATCACAAACACACACGCTGCAGAAACAAGGAAAAGCCTCCGGTGCTTCTAGTAAATAAAACTCCAAACCTCTTCGAAGTGGCAGCAGCTTGTTCTCCAGAACGTCTCGGGCATCGGTACCTTCATCCATCAGATCCAACTTGGTGATCACACCAATGGTCCTGAGACCTTCATCGAGGAGAATGAAGCAAAACCACAGGTTAGAAGACTTCCCCTTCAAGTAACAAATAAATGTTCAATAAATGATGCGCTCTACTCGTTGACCCCAGAAACGGTCGCAATCTCCATCTAGACGTTTAAAGGTGTGGAACGCTCATTTAATCAACACGTCTGCAGCGGTCTCGACAGGAATGAATGCCTTGTTAGTCGATCTCCGGGTAAAAAAAACGTCAGTGCGCCTGTTTGAGGAACTAGAATTGAGCCACATCAGAGCTGAGCTTCAGATGGCAGGATTTGAACTCTTATTTCCTGATCATCTTAGGTGTGTTCTTGCTGTGTCGTTCTAATTCCATGTTGTCGTTGTTTTTAAAACACAGAAACAGTTTTGTTTACCTGTTTTGTCGCTACGTTTCGCCTGCAGGCGAAACAGGTAAACAAAACTGTTTCTGTGTTTTAAAAACAACGACAACATGGTCTTATTTCCTGATATTTGGACATCTAGCCTCTCATTGGCTAACAGCAACACAACACTACCACTGACTCTGTTTGCTCTGCAAGTGTGATGTTTTACCTCCACAAATAAACCAAGCCTGGAGGAGTTCTGCTGTGTGGTGGCATTGCTAATGCTAACCCCAAAATTCCACTGTCTCCGCTCCGCCCCCGCTTTCTGCTGCCGCTCGCTTCGGAACTCAAATTATACTGGTACCCGCTCTACAACGGCTCCGCCCCGGTGCGGAGACCTGAGGTGGGCAAACAAGCATGCGCGGGATTTTCGAGATCTTGCGATACAGTCCGAGCAATAAACGCGGAAGTTAGATCCAAACACCCGTTGTGTGGGAGAAGCATCGAAATGAACAGTTTAATCTGCCCATCATTTGTGTTGAGAGATCAGCAGTGTTTGGATCAACAAAGTGTGACTACTTTGATAGTGGAAACTGTATTTATGGCTTACTTTTGTGCATTTAAAGTTCAGCCGCCATTGATAGTTGTTAAAAGTTGTTAAACCTGTGCATATGAAACAAAAAACGCCTTTTGTTTATCGATTTATTGTGAAAAAACAGAAGTTGTGCTTGCTCCTTTTCCTGTTGGGCGGTTGTGATTTCTGTCCATTTACTGCGGAGGTGCTCCGGCGTCCAGCAAAAATAGAATCAATCCTATTTTTGCCGGATGGCGGAACGGCGGGCGGCGCACCGCGTCGCACGGCCGCAGTAGTGGAACAGCTCTGATTGACTACAACGGGACCGTTTTTGCTGCGGAGTTCGTGGCGGAGTGGAGATAGTGGAATTTTGGGGTAAAGCCTGGGGCACACCGGAGGCAGACGCACCACGCCACGTCTTGCTGTCATTTTAAATAGAAGCAATTATAGTTGTTGAGAGTGGGCACATGGGGAGCGCCGCGCCGTGACCCAGAAGCACCGCGCTGAGGCGATGAAGACAGACACCAGTTCTGACTGAAGCGCCACGGCGTGGCTGTTTACAATGTTGTGGAGTAGTTTAGAACAGACTTTACGATGCGGAACGGCTTTACGGCACAAACTCAACCGCCGGCACAAACCCAGTCGCAGTTTTGATAACTTTAAAGTACTACTGATCTTAATATTTTAATAAATAGCGTACTTACCCACTGTTAATAAATTAGTCTCACAAACACAACGGCAAGTCTGACCACGTATAAACAATAGAGTCACTTCCTGTTCTCGTGTCCCACGTGATCTTGCGACTATCGCGCGACTTTCCAAGAAGTGCTCAGCGGCGCGTCATGTGTGACCACTTGACTTATCAAAATCTCGAGCGCGACGCAACACGTCTGCCTCCGGTGTGCCCCAGGCTTAATGGTTAGCTTCTACTAGCTGAAACCTTCTCTGCTGTCTCCTGGACACCAAACCAACAACAGCCGTTCGAGTTAAGATGGGTGAGTCCATGAATGTTGTGTAACAGTGTGACATAGATCTGTCAGGATTTTCTAATACTAGACGTTCACCGTCTATATCAGAAGCTAATGCAGGAGATTGGTGTAGGAGACTATTTTCATGTTCAGCCTGCATGAAAAACTGTGAGTGGTCGACTATAATCAGAAATGACCATTTAAACATGATTTTTCAGTGTTCCACACCTTTAAATGGAGGAGAAGTTGGGCTGCTCTGTGGGGGATGAGACTGTCCAGGAGTCTAGTCAGAAACTTTGGAGATATGAACTAGTCTCTGGTTCTTGTCTTGTTTCTGGTTCTGTAGTGAGGTCATCAGTGGCGACACCACCACACTACACCACCCACAGCTGTTCCCCTATCTGCAGCCAGTCCAGGGTCCTCTACATCCTGTCCAAAACGTTGACCCCATGATCCAATCTGCACCCACTACCCAGATGTTTTGTTTCCTCCAGGTTAAGCGCCTCGTGATTTTTATCTTGAGAGGCGCTATAGAAATGATATTTTCTTCTTCTTCTTCTTCTTCTTAAATCATCTGATCTGATAAACCAAAGCCAAACAGGAGTCATAATCAACTGTTTTCCGTCAGCTCCACTCTTACAAACCCTGGAAGGTTCGTTACAAAGAAGAATATTTAAACCAAACACAAATCTCTGTTTTTTGTCTATGTAACGGAACGAAATGACTGTTTTTTTCCCTCCTCTGACACAGAACTAGTCTGCATGAGATATGGTCTCAAGGTCTCACGCATTCCTTCTAACCTGCTTATTTTCAGCTCAACAGAAGAATGAAGAATGAACTCTTTTCTTTTAATTAATCAAAGAACTCTATTTTAATAAAGCTAATCCAACAAAGTGTTAGTCAATAAATAAAATGTGACCGATCTGTGAAATCTAAATATTAATTACTTTATTATAATCCTATAGAATATAATAAGTAATATGACTTTAAATGTTCCAACAGGACTGATTTCACGTAGCGTTAAAAGACATGACACATTACTTTCACTGATCCAATCAGAATCTGCCAGATCTGACGGAGGCGTGGTTTTGGTGGTGTTTGGTAAGTCTGTCAACTTTTCATTCGACCATAAACCAAAACATCCGAAGTATAAAACTATGCCCACGTCAGCTCTAACGCCAGTTCAAAGCCTTCCAGAGAAAGTGACGGAGTGGCCGATCCTGATCTAAACTCTTCAACCGAACGAACAACGACAAGCTGAAAAATATGTTGCTGTTCCAACAGCGGCAACAGAATAAAAGCTGAACCATCAAGACCCAGGCTTGGGTCTCACCAGACGCCAACAAACTGTCGTGACCCGGAAGTAACTCACAGACTGGACTGGTCGGAACCGCTGCTTTTCCTACCGGCTCAGTTCCAGAGAAGGTCAAGATAGACCTCGACATTCCTGATCTAAAGGGGACTTCCTGAAGGGTAGGTAGACCGGCAAATGGTGCCTCATGTGTTTATGAACCTCCTAACCTAAGCTTAATGCGACGACATCACCTTCAGTTCCCGTCAGAACTAATCGCTTCTTCGGATTTGCTGGTTCTGATTAACATCACACGTCATCCATTCACCGTCTCATCCGCATTAGTTGCACCATACATTTAGTGTTTGAAGTCAGTCTAGTTTAATTTGTTAGTAACACAATTCTTAACTTTTAAACTTGACTCTCTCTCTTCTGTTGTCTCTGAGTGAATACGAAGCTGTTATCTAATCCCTGCAATAAAAAGATCCAATCTTCTGCTTTAAATAACCTCACAGATCCGTAAGGTGGATTTCATATTTCCTATGGAGTCCTACGCCTTACGGCTCATTAAATAACACGTCATTTAAATCATTACATCTAGATTTATTAACAGTCACTTGTTTTGGTTTACACCAGACAATCCATAAAGTGTGTCATCGGAATCTGGGTCTCTGGCTCCACGCCGAGCTTTGATTTCCAACTTTCCTACATCTAAAGTGAAGTTTTGAACAAAAAACCTCTTCCTTGCTCACTTCTTTGGGTACACGAAGGGACTTTCAGCTCAAACCCTCAAAAACAAGTCAGTCGCTTCTCGTGGTGCGACCTTGGCCTAGAAATGAGTCATTCAGTCAGCCAGTCAGAGCTGCAGCCAGCTCAAATCAAGCTAACCTTCTCTGCAGCCGCCACCAGCAGCTCCAGCCCCAGCACCTCGGTCTTACCCTGCGGGTCGACGTCCTTGGCCAGCTTCAGGGCGTCCGAGTTGGCCAAGTCGGTGTTCGCCGGAGTGACAGCCAGGATCAAACAGCTCTCTCTGCTGATGAACTGCATGATCATGTCTCTGATTTGCTGCTCGATGTCCGCAGGTTGGTCTCCAACCGGCACCTTGGTTATCCCAGGCAGGTCGATGAGGGTCAGGTTCAGCACTACACAATCAGAGGGATGCAGGAAATCAGCTGGACGAGTCTCGTGTCACTCTGACCTAGAAACCACCTTCTAAGATTCTGTTTATCTGGGTTAGCTCCCAACGGTTCCCACACAGCCGTCTAAAGCTGCAACATAAATAACCTCTAGTTCTGGATCTGAGAGCTGATCAGGGATCTGGTCAGATAACTGATCTGGGAACTGGTCAGAGAGCTGGTCGGGGAACTGGTCAGAGAGCTGGTCGGGGAACTGGTCTTGGGGAGAAGAAGGAACTCCAAAAAGTGGATAAATCTGCTCCGAAATGACCAGCAGCAGCCTCTCTTCCCTGGAGAGCGTTCCCACCAGCAGAACCAGAACCAGACTAAAGAAAATAAGGATGGACCCATCCCATCAAACTCGTTATCTATTCACCCTCCTTCCTTTAGGCAGAGGGCTGAGGGGCACCGGAGCCTGGACACCATTGCTGATATTCAGCTTTTTCCCTGAGACTGTGAGGCCTGTGGCGTTTGGATCATCATTCCCAGGACTCCCTTGTTTTTTTTAACTGGATCCAATTCTTTCTGACACAAGAATCTAGAACCATAAAAGGTCTGTTTGTGTCTCTCAGCAAAGAGGATGCCATTATTTTACTCATGCTGTTTTAAATACCTGACTTCTGTATTTCCTGCGTGATAAAATCCGGTGGACTAAAGACCAGCATATAATCCCATATGTTACCAGAGTTAGCAGCAGAACTGAAACAAAAGCAAAAGATGGAATATTTAACATCTTTCTCACTTTTCTCAGAACAAAAGGGAACAAATTTTCTGAACACGTCTCACAACATTGTTCACGCCTGCCTGAAATGGTCACCCAGTTTATGTGTCTGTCAGATATTCTCTGTTCCCTAAATCTTCAGCTTAAAACTGCTGGCAGCAGGTGCTGAAGCTGAGTAAACGACAGCAATCCTCTGATCAGGCTCCGTTTGGAAAGAAATGCATGAAAAATGCAGTCAGAGTTTTAGCAGCTACATTTTGTCACATTTAGCTCCTCATAACAATCAAAACAAAGTGTGAAATTCACCACATTTACAGAAGAAATTACAACCAAATAACAGTTTAAATATAAATAAATAAACATTTTGAAATAGGTCCAGATAAAGTCCCGTTACAGGGTTGATATCTACTTGTGGTGGTGAGACTAAACATGCAGCAAACTCAGACTGCTGGACGCTGAAGCAGGATGAGACCTCCTCTCTCTCTCTCTCTAGGATTTGTTCTCACTAGATTATTTTACAATCAGGGTCTTTGCTTTCGACAGCGTTAGAGCATGCCACACTGTTATAAACTGTTGTCGTTTTCTCTGCCATCCGACCGGATCACGTCTCCAAACCTGCATCTGTGGAAATCTGAGCTCTGTGAGAGGAAACTGAAGCCTCCAACACAGACTTCCTGCTGCCTGTTTGAGGCTCTCTGCATCCGCCTAAAGGATCCTCCACTCCTCCTCGTCTCTCATCATTTTAAAACATAATAAACGATCAAATCCATCTGCTGTGGAGCACCACACCCCCCTGCTCTTTATGCACCCCCACCCCCACCCCCAGAAATTCACCACCTTGCCCTTCAGGGTCAGCTGATTTCTGGACCCAGACTGAAGAGGACTTTTCTTTCACAAAATAAATAAGCAAATTGAATCATTAGCAGTTAATTCAAACTCTTCTCTACAATAAAGCAGCCATCTTTGCTTCCTGACCCTGGCAGCTCTTTAACCCTCTGGAGGCAGGCGTTGCAGAACATTACAACCTACCTATGGTTACTCCACGTACGTATTTCATGAGCATTTTTTAACTCAGATGTACCCCTGAAGGACTTAGTTGTTCGTCCTTTTATCAAAACTTTTTTTGAGCCTGAGAGGGTTACGCTGACTCGCGACTCGCCACGACTCGCCACTCGCTTTTGTAACTCAACAGTTAGAGGAGGAAAGCAGCGGCTCCGGCTGTACCGTGAGGGGAGTAAACCCGCAGGTTGATGGGGACGGGGGAGATCCCTTTGTTGGCCCCTGTGACCCGGTCGGTCTCCCCCTCGATTTCCTGACGCACCTCGTCAAAGTCTGTGAACTTCTTGCCCTTGCAGTGGAGGAATTCTGCCCATTCTGATGAGATGAGAGGAGAGATGGGAGATTAGTAACGGCCGTGCTGAGTGGAAAGTAAGGCCAGCGGAGGAGGGAATGAGCAGAAAAGAGGAAGAGTGTGCGTTTGTGTGAGTGCATAAATGAGTGTGTGTATGTGTGAAAATGTGTGTGTACCCACCAGCATTTGCACTGATGAGCTGCAGAACCAGAGGCCTGCGGGTGACAATCCCAGATCCACGAGGCAGAAAGTCCCTGAGACCAGAAATCATTAAATAAGACCACAAAAGAGGAAATGTGAGGGGTGAATAAGATATTTTAGTTCATTTTAAATGATATTTATAAACTTGAATTGAACTGAATTGAACTGAATTGAACTTTTATCTAATAACAAACGTTTTATCACGACTAAACATTTGAATCCATCAAACAGACACTGGCATTGATTCATTCCTGTTCCAGCTCTCAGTGAGAGTCGTGATGCTGAATAACGATCTGGAGAATTTTCTCAGGCTCCTCCCACTCAAAGGCCCAATGATGACATCAGAACAGACCTGGGCAAACGTTCACATCACTTTCATTAAACCTTGTTTTAGAATAACAACATATTCAATTCAATTTAATTCAGTTCAACTCAATTCAATCCAATCCATTTCAATTGAATTCATTTCGATTCCATTCGATTCGATTCAATTCAATTTGATTTGATTCAATCCGACTTGATTTGATTCGATTCGATTCGATTCGATTCAATTCAGTTCATTTCAATTCAATTCAATTCAAAACTGTTATTTTCCATTTTATATATATATATATATATATATATAATTGAATTGAATATGAATATGTTGTTATTCTAAAACAAGGTTTAATGAAAGTGATGTGAACGTTTGTCAAGGTCTGTTCTGATGTCATCATTGGGTCTTTGAGTGGGAGGAGCCTGAGAAAATTCTCCAGATCGTTATTCAGCATCACGACTCTCACTGAGAACTGGGACAGGAATGAATCAATGCCTGTGTCTGTTTGATGGATTCAAATATTTAGTCGTGATCAAACGTTTGTTATTAGATGAAAGTGGGTTTTGTTTCTATTCTGTTCTGATTGCTCATAAATCCACAAGAACCCTAATCTGAAGAATCTTATTTTCTCATTAACCAGCAGGTCCTGCCAGATTAAATGAGCACTCCACTCATTGGTTCACAATATAATTTAAATATGTCTTAAGATCAGACATTTGACCCAAATCTGGTAGAAATTAAATTTGAGAGCCACGTCGAGTGGAAGTTGCTGCTGGCTGATTTGTCTTGAACTGAGGGTGAAATGAAGCAGTTATGGTTAACTGCGGTCATTCTAGACAAAAACCAAATCTGAAAACAATATTTAAATCAAGCTAAAGGTAAAACACAAGAAAAGTCTCAGAAATTTTGTAATTTTTGTAAGAACTAAATTAATATCAGATTCTGCCAATAAAAGGGCTCTAAAACAATTCATATGTAAATATTTAGCATATTTACTGCAAAATCTCATTTTTCTGCTTTAGTGCTGCAACAAGGTTTTATTAATAATAAATTATTATACCTTTTGTTTTACTACAGCATCGGTAAGCTTCCTGTGCACAGATTATTAAGGATGCTTGTTTCAGCTGTGAGATTAGACGGTATAGGATCAATGAAAACATAAGTTGTCACACACTCCATGGAAACTTTCAGAGAATCCACAAATAGTGGCTTTCAAATGGTTTTGTTACTTTTTGCAAGTTTAGAAAAGCAGCAGATGAGACAGCATGTCTGATAATTTAGTTTTTCATCTGATAATATTAGAACATGTCAGTGATGTCTGAGGAGCTTTTATAAACACCGTATAACTAACACTACTGGAGAGGGCATGAATTACACAGAGGCTTCTGGGGAGCCCAGTAATGGGGGGGGGGGGGGGGGCTGTTTTGCCTTAGCCCCCAAAACATTTTGTTTAGTTTTCTTGTTTTTATTTAACTATTTTCCTGTCTTGTCTGTCTCTCATCTTCCTGCATATCCTCTAAACTCTCCAGAAAATCTGCTGCCTGGATTCTTACTTTTTCACCTCATCAGTTACTTCTGAGCAGACCAAAGGGATCTCCTGACCACAACGCGGAGAGCGCGTTTCGATGCTGCGTCAGTGAGGTGAAATCACCGCAGCAAAGGTGATGAGCTCCGCAGTGGCAGAGCGCTTCAGGCACAAATAAGACAGAAAGTAGAGAACATGTGCGGACATGAACGATTGTGTGTTAATTATAATGTTTTTGGTTGCACCACTTTGAGAATGGACCGTGCGCTGGACGCAGCAGCCTGGAGCGCTGCACACCAACGATCATCGCTGTGCCGCTCTCTGTGCTCTCTGCTCAAAAGAGTCCATAAATGATATCATATAGGTAGAAAACTTATTTCCGGCTCCCCTGGATGTGTAGGATTTACAGCTCCCCCATAATTCGATCCCTGCTCCTGGATGAAAAACCGGACATTTTTATCAATGCAAGACCCCCCCCACCCCGGACAGAGAGTGAAAAGTGGACATGTCTGGGGAAAAGAGGTCACCCTAGTTTAATATAAAGTGGGAGATTACAGAAACAGTAATTTGCTCGTGCCCTTGCTGCCCTGGGCCCTTTAGAGTTTGTGGACCCCTGGGCAATTGCACAGTTGCACATATGGTTAATCTGGCCTTGCCTACAGCAGCAGTCTAGTGGTGAAACCTGGGTTGGTGGATGAACCTGTGATCTGATGGCCCAAGCCCCACCCCCACAGGTGCTGCTCTGACCCATCAAGCCTCCCTGATGTGTGGTGGTCGGCACCCACAAAGTGTTTGATCTTTGACCTGAAGCAGGAGAAGATGATCTGAACTCTGCAGACAGACATGCTCTGCAGGCCTCTTGCGTCATCTTGAAGGTTAAAAGGATTAACCTATTTCCGGTGGTCAGTTGTTACCTGCCGACAAAGTTCTCCAGCACAGAGCTCTTCCCCGCGCTCTGCCCGCCGACCACCGCGATCTGCGGTAGGTCCAGGTTGCAGGCCTGGCCAATGGAGCTGAAGGCATCCTGCAGCTTGTTGACCAGCGGGATCAGGTCCTCCATGCCACGATTTCCCATGGTGCCTTTGGTCGGTGGAGTCGGCTTCAGCGAATGGAGAGAGGAGGGAGGCGGGGGGAGGGAGGGGGACGTGGTGCTGCTATATTAGTCCGGGACTACCGTGGTGCTTGTTGATATGGTGAAGTCATCTAGCCGCGCAGCGCCCCGAGCCAGGCGAGGGTCAGACCGGACTGTGGATCGAGGAGAGGGAGAATCAGAGACCAGCAGGAGGGGGTGGGGGTGGGGGGTGTCACGGACAGACAGACAGGGACACGCAAATGCGCAGTCCCACGCACACAAACACTCAGAACCTCAAGGACATTTAGAAATAGACGCTCCATCTTCAGAAGGCCGCGTACACGAATAAAATTAGGATTCACGAACACATCACGCACTAGCTGGCGCGTGCATGTACGAACCCATTCCCCACAGAATCTAGTAATACAGAACATGTCACAGGATGAGATCAGAGCCAGGTTCTGTGCTTGGAGCTCACCTCTCCGTATCCCGCTCGGTCGCTGTCCGGTGCTGAAATCACGCGCAGCTCGAGCAGCGGAGGCGAAGCGTCGAGAGCCCGAGGAGGGTTCGGGTTCTGGAGAGTCCGGTCGGTTCTAGCAGCACCTGCTCGGGGTGGGGGTGGGGGGGAGCATCAGCCGAACGGGGACAGCGGTCGTTCTCTAGACGTCACAGCGCAGTTTCATCCCGAACGTAAATTGTCCTTTGACAGATTAATCATATTTACCTCTCTCTCTCTCTCTCTCTCTCTCTCTCTCTCTCTCTCTCTCTCTCTCTCTCTCTCTCCCCCCTAACGAAGCTGCGCCTGGCTGCAATACCGTACCGACTCGCGGAGGACCAATGAGAACAGCGGGTCGGGAGACGTGGCAGTGGAAAGGTGGCCTGTCATTGGCTGTTCGGGTACAGGTTAGGCCTACCTCGGCCCGCCTCCTGTTTACATCCCCGCCGCTTGTGCCGCTGTGAGTCATGCGGCACGGCTGCGTATCGCTGCAACGCGGGAGGAGGATGCGTCCCTCCAGATCTCCGCAGCAGAAAGCAGCTGTCGTAAATTTAACACCAGGCGCGCGCTCTGAGGCGCTCGTGATACAGCAGGAAACTGTCAGCTTAGAAGCGAGTGTATGCTGAGAGCCATTAATGAGCACTGGGCGGCGGGATTTGGGGTGTGGTGGTGGTGGTGGTGGGGGTGCTCAGTCCCAGACTGTCTCTGCTGTCGGATGGAGCCACTCATGTGAAAAGGTGCTGCCTGCAGGCCCACAGCTGGGCCGGCTGCTGGAAACGTGTCTCCCGTTGGCTGCAGACTCTCTTCTGATCTGAATGAAAGTCTAACAGGCTCCTAAACCCTCTGGCTGACATAATGAAGAGAGACTGGATACACGTCAGAGCTTCTCCTTGTAGGCACACAATGTCCTGAGTGAGATGAATATGTTCTTGCCATCAGCATAAGGTCCACTCGCAATGTCTCCAGCACTAGATGGCAGTAAGGGACTGATGCACTTCTGTGTTTCAGCTCTTCTCTGGAAAACAACGAAGCTATGTTTGGATGTTTGGCAGAAAAAAGAAAAGAAAAAATGTTATAATCGTAATCAAAGGAGGTTAAAGGCTTCCTCTGAGTTGTGAGTGAGTCTTTAATAATTGTGTGATTTCCTTCATGCTTTCAAATATATCAAACAAGGAAAGATTAAAACAAACAAGCCAGATTCCGTTTATCAGCAGGCTCCTGTTCTGTAGGACATATAACTCTGAACACACAGTCATAAGTATAAGATATGTGACGTTCACGAACGAATCAAATCTTTTGAACGGGTTTTCAAAGTGAACAATGAGAGCCGAGTCTCTTTAGAGAGCCGTTCATCTCGTCTTCCAGTAACAAACCTCCCCGGAAGTCGGTAAAGCGCACCGCTCAAACCCCGCCCACCGCTGTGACGGACATAGGAGGAACCTTCACCAACCCCGTGCGCCCTCACGGACGCCGCAGGAACACGTTGCTCTTAATACCACCCCAAATCTCTTGGCTTCACTTTGTTCAAAGGAGCCAGTCTTTTGAACGGCTCTTTGAGGTAAACGAGCGACTGATGAATGGCTGCCATGAAAGAGTCATAAATCCCATCACTAGTATAAGACAAGACAGAAAAACCACACAAGCAGTAAAAGAAGCACCAATAGAAGAAGGTTGTGCAGCCACCATCTTCACTGGTTACAGGACTATCGGTCAAAAAAATGAAAAACAAATTTTCTTTTAAATAGACTTTGTGATGTTCTGATATCTTGTGGAGTCTCATCCCAGACTTTAGTAAGAAGAAATACCTCCGTCCATCGGAGTTCCTGAAGGCGGTAAAGGCAAGGTCTGTTTGTGGTAGATCTAGAGACATACACAGAATGCCAAGGCCAAATGATGGATGTCCTTTTACAGTCTGATAGTAAAATTTCATTCCAAGACTTTTGCATCATTCTGAAATGACGATGCATTTGATTGTAGTAATGCAGAGCAGCGATGAGTCCAGTTTGACGACCTGTTTTGGATCTCGTAAGCTCTGTTATACGGTTTTACTTCAGCAAAGCAAATAGACGATCGGGGCCATGCTGATTAGAAAACAGCGGATCCCAAAGTCAAAGCTCATGATTTCCTGAGGTAGTCACCTGAAATGGTTTTCCAACAGTCTTGAAGGACTACCTCTTGAAGCTCGTCGAGAGAATGCCAAATGTGCAAAGCAGTGATCAGAGCAATGGGTGGCTTTTTTGAATAAAATAGAATATTAAACATGTTTTCACCTTTTTTTGTCGTCGTCGTCGTCTTCCTCCGCTTATCCGGGTCCGGGTCACGGGGGCAGCATCCCAACTAGGGAGCTCCAGACCGTCCTCTCCCCGGCCACCTCCACCAGCTCCTCCGGCAGGACCCCAAGGTGTTCCCGGACCAGATTGGAGATGTAACCTCTCCAACGTGTCCTGGGTCGACCCGGGGGCCTCCTGCCGGCAGGACATGCCCGAAACACCTCCCCAGAGAGGCATCCAGGAGGCATCCTGATCAGATGCCCAAACCACCTCAACTGACTCCTTTCGATCCGGAGGAGCAGCGGTTCTACTCCGAGTCCCTCCCGAATGTCCGAGCTCCTCACCCTATCTCTAAGGCTGAGCCCGGCCACCCTACGGAGGAAACTCATTTTGGCCGCTTGTATCCGCGATCTCGTTCTTTCGGTCATTACCCAAAGCTCATGACCATAGGTGAGGATTGGGACGTAGATCGACCGGTAAATCGAGAGCCTGGCTTTCTGGCTCAGCTCCCTCTTCACCACGACAGATCGGCTCAGCGTCCGCATCGCTGCAGACGCCGAACCAATCCGCCTGTCGATCTCCCGATCCCTCCTACCCTCACTCGTGAACAAGACCCCGAGATACTTAAACTCCTCCACTTGAGGTAGGACCTCTCTCCCGACCCGGAGTTGGCCTTTTTTTGTTAAGTACAGAACTCCACATGTGTCCATTCATAGTTTTGATGCCTTCAGTGAGAATCTACCAATGTAAATGTTCATGAAAATAAAGACAACGCATTGAATGAGAATGTGTGTCCAAACCTTTGGCCTCTACTGTATATATACCTGCGGGTCATCTTATCCTTCCAAGCCCGTCTACCAGAAGACATGTCTGATGTTTCTCCTGGGATCTGCTTTAGCCACTCCTCCAGTCTGGGGGTTAGTGCCCCGATGACCACGGCCTCCACTGATATCTTCACCCTCCAGGCTTTCTCAAGTTCTTCTTTGAGGCCTGGTATGTCTTTAGTTTCTCGTGCTCCTTTGTCCTGATGTTGCCATCACTTGGTATCGCCACATTAACCACAACAGCTGTCCTCTGTTGTTTGTCCACCACCACAATGTCCGGTTGGTTCGCCATCACCATTTTGTCAGTCTGGATCTGGAAGTCCCACAGAAGCTTGGCTCTCTCAATCTCAACCACCTTAGGGGGTGTTACCCACTTTGACCTCGGTGCTTCTGGTGCATACTCTGCACAGATGTTCCTGTACATGATGCCGGCCACTAGGCTGTGGCGTTCCATATAAGCTTTCCCTGCCAGCATCTTACTCTCTGCAGTTGCGTGGTAGATTGTCTCAGGGGCCTCTTTGCATAGCCTACACATAACGTCTTTTCTGGTGTGGTAGATCTTGGCCTCTGTTGCCTGGAGTTCAGGACCTGTTCCCACCACGATGAGTGCCTCTGTGCTGTCCTTCAGACCAGCTCCTTCTAGCCAATGGTAGGATTTCTTGATATCCACCACTCCAGTTATCTGTCGGTGATACATCCCATAGGGGTTTGTCCTCCCACGATGGTATTTCCAGCACCTCCTCCTCCGTTCACCATTGTCTGAGACATTCGGTGAACATGTCATCTGTTGGGGCCTTGTACTTGATGCACTTATGGATCTTGGATGTTTCATCCTGGGCAGCGGCTCTCACACTCACTAGTCCTCGACCTCCTTCCTTACGGCTACTGTACAATCTCAGGGTGCTGCACTTGGGATGGAACCCTTCATGCATGGTTAGGAACGTCCATGTCTTAACATCTGTGCTCTGTAATTCTGTCTTTGGCCAGCTTATTATTCCTGCACGATATCTGATTCTGGCAGGGCGTAGCTGCTTATTGCCCGGATCTTGTTCTTTCCACTGAGCTCACTTCTTAGGACTTGCCTTGCTCCTTCAGTTGCTAACGGCTGCATTCGTTGCTCTTATTTGGAGTGCCTTTGCTTATTTTTGGCTAAATCTTGTTTATTCATTTATGTATTTATTTAAGTTTTTACTTTCAGATTCAGAAAGGGCAATTCCAACAAATGTTTCCACTCCATGAGAAGTTTTAATTTGCTCTGATCATTTAACTACTCCGCTAAATCGTCAAAACTGGATTACATTAATCCTCTTTAATAGCTGGATCCATAAAATACCATTTGTCGTTTGTGAAAACTTTACTTGATTTGTCAAAGTTCAAAGAAGCAGATTTCAGCCTTTTTTTGTTTCTAAAGTAGAATGGTTCAAATCTCTGCATTTGAACCATCCTTGTGGGGAGCAGTGAGCTGCAGCTGTGGCTGCACTCGGGAACTATTTGTCAATTTAACCCACCAGTCCAGCCCCTTAAAGCTGAGTGTCAAGCAGGAAGGCATTGGGTCCCATTTTTAAAGTCTTTGGTATGACCCGACCGGGATTTGAACCTCAATCTGCCCTTCACTGGTTGGACACTACCACTAGGCGACTGAGAAGGTGTCACATTAGACCACATTAGAACAGACTCAGCTCGCCTAGACTCTTCAAACCTGGACGAGATTATTCTGCACAAAAAGCAGAATTCAAATATTCCAGATGGTGACTAGTGAAAGTTTAAAGGAGGTACTTTCTTTACTACATTTCAATTAGCAATCACAATAAACTTTACTCCATCCTCTTGATGTGGAGGAGCAGCAGATCTACTCTTCCCAAGTCCGTTCTTCCTGTTAAAAGGGAGTTTTCTTCTCCACTGTCGCTTTATGCTTGCTTGGTATGAGGATTGCTGTATAGTCACTGACACTAGTCAGTGACTTGATGCAATTTGCTGGGTTCCTCATATAGGAAACATTATTTCTGATTGGCTTAATGAACTGACCTGAATTGGAATGTTTATTATGTGAAGTGCCTTGAGACGACTCTTGTCGTGATTTGGCGCTATATAAATAAACTTGAATTGAACTTGAATAGAAATTCCGGATGACAGAGGTTCTCACTCTGTCTCTAAGGGAGAGCCCAGACACCCTGTGGGAAAACATCCTTTTAACTGCTTGTACCCGCAATCCCATTCTTTTGGTCACCACCCAAAGATCGTGACCGTAAGTGAAGGAAGGAACGTAGATGGCCGGTAAATCGAGAGCTTTGCATCACTGCAGACGCAGCATCAATCCGTCTACTGGTCTCCCGCTCCATGTTTCCTTCACTCATGAACAAGACCCTGACATACTTAAACTCTTCCACTTGGAGCAGGACCTAATCCCTGATCTGGAGAAGGCATTATTCCCTTTTCCTTCATATCAAAGCCCCATGTCTCTAGAGTCCTGAGTCTCTGTTTTGCTGTAGTTTCTGGTCTTTACAGACACGTTTCTGACTAAACTTCATTTATTATAATTATTCATACTTGATTTGATTTCTCTTTGGCGGCCTGAGTCCATCCCATCACGGTACATAACACGTTCTACTCTCACACTTAGACATGCTCCTCGATGCTCCTGTGACCGCTGCAGCTCACACCAGTCTCAAACTTTTGCATCCAGATGGCCGGGCCCCTGTGAAAACACAGACTTATGCAACAACTCACGCCTGCAAAAGCTAGTCTGGCGTGTTAAAGGAATATTCTGTGTGGGCGTGAGCTCACTGCTTTTGTGAATGTCTGAAACAATCGACACGTTTACTCCTTTGCAAAGAAAAATGGAATGATTCCCCACTTGTCTAGTTTTATGAAACACATATTTTTCTTCTTCTGTCTCCTTTCTGCTGTCAGAACAGTTCTGGTGATCTTTTCGGGTTGTACTGGCATTAAATTATCAAAAGTTTTTAACTGAAAAAAAGCTTTATTTCTAATTCCATGCTTTCATTCTTTTTAAACACAGAAACAGTTTTGTTTACCTGTTTTGTCGCTACGTTTCGCCGGCGGCTGCAGGCTTCCTCAGGCTGACGCTGATGGTGGCGTCACTTCCTTCTCCATTTATCTGCGGGCAGCAGAGGACGTTGTCGCCCTCTACTGCCCGCTCTCCCCTCTCCGACGATGCAGTCCCATGCGTGGTCCAGCGTGTAAACTCCGTCGTCCCTGTTCATGTTCATGGTCCCACATCCACGTCTCCTTATCTCGATTGCTTCCTTGATCCATCTTTTGTATTTTTGTTGTTCTGTGGTTATGATCCGTGTGCTGCCCCAGTCCATCAACGTCCTCTGCTGCCCGCAGATAAAAGGAGAAGGAAGTGACGCACCACCATCAGCGTCAGCCTGAAGAAGCCGGCAGCCGTCGGCGAAACTGTAGCTACAAAACAGGTAAACAAAACTGTTTCTGTGTTTAAAAAGAACGAAAGCATGGAATTAGAACCATGACACAGCAAGAACACACCTAAGAGCTTTATTTCTACTCTTATTTTAATTTCTTCTGAACTTATTAATGGACCTGCTGCTCTGCTAGCAAGCAGGGTCCTTGATGTGATGCACCTTGGTGGGGGTGACATTAATCACCTTTATTTTTCTTCTTCCGCAGACGTTAAGGTGGCACGAACGGCTGCGTGCACCCCCCACAAATTACACATCAAAAGGTGGGAGGTGTGCTATTACTTCTCTAAGCGATCTGATTTACCACAGCAAAATTATTAGCAGAACACTTACATCAATTTCTCAGTTTGGGGCAGATTGAGCTACCCTTTCAAACTTTGAGTGTGTGGCATTTTTTACATTTGATTAGCATTGTCTCGTGCCAGGTGGCGGGTTCCTTTTTAAAATTTCTTCAGGAATTTTCCAGTTTCAGTCATTCTACTGCTCATATTATTCTTAACAGGTTGTTTAAACATTGAGAAGTGAGAAGTGTAGTGAGAAATTAAATGAGAAATTAAAATCAATAGTACAATAAAATAGTGCAACAAAAAAAACATTTGCAGGTTTACAAGCAAACATACAACTTACACAATTATAAGAATGGGTGCAGGCAGAAGCAGAAGCTTATAAGCCCAACCCCCCAAATCCTTTGAACTTAAGCAAAATTTTAGAATAGCATACCAATTCCATAATTTATACATCATATTTGAAATGTATGGGAATATATACAAATCCCCATTCTTGCTTTATAAAGAATGTTGACCTTTAATATTTCATGCATTTTTTTCATTGACTTGATTCATAATATTTGATCACATTTGATTTAAACATACCCTTAAACTTTACCGTTGTTGAACAATCTTTTTGCTCCTGGTCTAATTTATTCCACACATCAACTCCAACACAAGAAATACAAAGTTGTTTCATTTTAGTTCTTACTTTAGGCTTTCTAAACATTTTATACCCTCTGAGATCATAAACACTCTCTCTGATCTGGAACAGATCCCGAATTTGTTTTGGCATCAAATTATTCATCACTTTATACATAAATTGTGCAGTTCTTAATGTAACTAATTCTCTTAGCTTTAAAGCTTTTAAACAAGTAAAAAGTAAATGTGTATGCTCTCTACAAGCTGCTTTATTTACAAGTCGGATTGCTCTCTTCTGAATTATAAACAAAGGCTTTAAGTGGGTTTCGTAGGTATTTCCCCACATTTCAACACAATACATGAAATAAAGCAGAATTAAAGAACAATACCAAAGATATAAAGCTTTTTCATCTAAAAATTCTTTAACTTTATAGAGAACTGCTAAGGATTTAGATGACTTTGCTTTAATCGAGTCAATATGCGGTTTCCAACTTAACTTTTTTCTATGGTTACGCCAAGAAATTTTATTTCATTCACTCTTTCAATTTCTGTATTATTTATTTTGAGATGTGTATCCACTGTAATTGCTCTATTAGTAAATATGATCAATTTTGTTTTATTTAGATTTAAAGTTAATTTATTTAAATTAAACCAACATTTTAATTCTTTCTCAACCTTGTCCATTAATGTTATTAAATCTTTTCCAAAACTTAGAACATTAGTATCATCTGCAAATAGTATGAAATGCAGTGTTTTAGAAACTAAACTTATGTCATTAATATAAAGAATAAACAACAAGGGACTTAACACTGACCCCTGTGGGATACCGGTGGTCACTGTCAGTAGCTGTGAATCAGTGTTGTTAATGTGGACATATTGGAGTCTGTTCTCTAAATAACTCTTAATCCAGTAATAGTCCACACCCCCTGAAACGCTAATCTGTTTCCTCTTTATTTCAGGTGCTCTAAAACATTTTATTTTATTAAAGATTAATTTAACAATTTAGACTTCAAACATCTTCATCCAGGACTAGGGTTGGGGTTAGCGTTAGGAATCACTTGTATGATGTGTGAATGCTAATCAAAGCAATCTGGAACCATCTCACCCAGTTAAGCTAATTGGTTCCAAATAAAACAGATGTTTAGGGATTAATTGAGCACCGCCATCAGCCAAGACATCAAGTGGGAGCCCACCATCACCTCCGTCATAAAAAAGACCCAACAGAGGATGTACTTCCTGCCAGCACAGTCGATGAGGAAGTTCCACAATGCAGTCATTAAGTCCATCCTCACCTCTTCAATTACTGTGTGGTAAGCTGGCGCTACCACCAGGGACAAGAAGAAGCTGCAGCATGTTGTACGCTCTGCTGACCCCAGCTTTCCACCGGAGCCGTCAGCAGCACGTTACTGCAGCAGCACATCTTGCTCGCGTAAACTGCTGCTTGGCCCTTCCCACGAGACACGAAGCAGCAGGGGAGCAGCTGTCACCGACAGAGCACGAAGTCACACGAGTGACTTCGTCAGTAAACACAACAACAAGCAGGAGAAAACTACAACATGGCTCCAAAAGGTTTGTGTTTTATGTTCTGTCCGTTTTATAATCGCCAATACGGACCTGAAAAACAAAGGAGACCGCCAGCTAGGTGATAACTTCTCACGGGGCCGCACAGTTAGTAACTGTTTTAAAAAGTAAAGAAACCGGAAGGCAGTACGTTTCTTTATTCTGGAAATCTCGGGAGCTTCTCTCCATTTCCACGTCCAATTTCCTGTCTTTCCTTCCCCAAAAATGTTGAACTTGACCCGTTTCAGAGGCGTCGCGCGTAGAAAATAGAACCGGCGCGTAAAGGCCGCGACATGCTGCTCCTGAGACGCGGCCGACTCGCGCTGCTGACGGCTCCAGTGGAAAGGGTTCTGTTGACCACAGCGGTTCCTATCAGCAGCTATGACGTGCTGCTGCAGTAACGTGCTGCTGACGGCTCCTGTGGAAAGCCGGGGTGAGAAGGTCATCTGCTGCAAACTCCCCTCCATGCAGGACCTGTACACCTCCAGGACATTGAGGTGTGCAAGTCGGATCACAGCAGACCCGTGTCACCCTGGACAGTCTTTTTGACCCACCCTCGTCTGGCAGGAAGATCAGGTCCATTCGGACCAGAACCTCTCGCCACAAGAACATTTTCTTCCCCTCTGCTGTTGAACTCAACGACAACCCTAGGGCTGCCCACTCCAGTGGCTTGGTTTCAGTCACATGACCCTGTTTGGTGTTTGTGCCTGAACTGATCCGCTCTGTTCAGTACCTACACAGTCTTGTATATAGCAGCCGTTTCTCTAATTATTGCCACTTCATATTATTATGGTATCATGATTATATTCTTACTTCCTGTATTTGCTTATCTCTTATTTTTATCTTTCTTTTTGCACCAAGTACTGCAGCAGTTTACTAATGTTGTGATTTCTCGCGCATATAAAACCTTCTGATTCTGATTCAAAGGAAATTCGCGCTGAGAAGATCCTGATGCTCTGGTGCCCCGTTTTGATCTCAAAGAGCATCATAACTACTTGAACAGATCAACACTGAAGCTCAAGGCTTCAGCTGGGAAATGACTTATTCTGTTGATCTCCTCTCAAGGTTGTCTCAGGATTCCTGAAACATGATGTTACAAAGGAAAACACATATTCGTGGGAAGATATTTTCATGAAATCCTGATGGCTTTTAAAATGACTTTTGTTTTTAACACTAGAAGTTCATTAAACTATTCTAAAAACGCTGTTTCTTAGCTGACGTGATTAGCCGCTAACACTGATAGCTTCTATGAAGTCAAGCTGACGTAATTGGTCATAAACAGTAGGTGACAGTATAGCAGCTGCTGCTGGTCCTGTAGGTGGCAGTAAGGCGTTTCCTGTTTTCAGTGTTGCACTACGTATAGCTGTTTGGTGTTTGTGGCTCGCTAAAATTGATAATATTTCTCTGTATTAGGATATCTCTGAGTTGTTGTAGCACATAAGCTAGCTAAAACACACAGTTTCTGTTGTTCCACCTAGCTTTTAGGTAACCATTTGAGTTTGCACGCAGTTTATTTGGTACTGAACAGTTTGCTCGTCCAGTTAGCTTAGCCTCAGCAAGGCTATGGCTACTTCTGTCTCTGCTTCTCCGTCTCCTATCTCTTTCTCTCTGTGTCAGATGTTTAGTTACTCCTCTCCCTCCTTTAGTGATAATGGTACGTGTAATAAATATAGCATTTTTGTAGCTTTGGAGGCGAGGGTGTCAGAATTGGAGGCCCGGCTCCGCGCTGTTGAAAAGCTGGTAGATAGCCATAGCTACTTAGCTAGTGCGGGGCTAACTAGCTCAGAACCACCCCGTAGCGGTCCTCCAGCAGAACCCGAGCAGCCAGGACCTCAGGCCGGCTGGGTGACGGTACGCAGGAAGCATACAACCCAGCCCGTGGGACACCACCAACCCGTCCATGTTTCTAACAGATTTTCTCCGCTCAGTGACGCACCCACTGATAAGCTGACTGATCATTGGCAGCTCCATAGTCAGAAACGTGGCATTAGACATTAGACATTAAGCACAGGTCTTAAGACTATTGTGGGCACTTAATGCACTGTGATTTATTATCTTGATTCTTCAGTTAAGCAATGTTGATTATATATTTTTTCATCAAGTTGACGCAGTGATAGTTTGTTGTATTGTTGTTGTGTCCCTTTTTTTTGTCCTTTTGCTTTTTTTTGTTTTTTTTTTTTTTCTGTAGGTCTAGAAGCAGACTCTTGTTCATTGTTTATTTTTGTGCCCCCCCCCCCCCCCCCGCTAGAATTTTCAGTTCTAGCCCTTCACAAATTCATGCTTTAGTTCATAATGTTACTTCCTCTTTACGTGTGGCATTAGATTATGTTGCCCCTTTTAAAAAGAAGGTAATTAGGGACAGGAAGTTGGCTTAATTCTGGTTTAATTCTCATTTATAAACTTTAAAACTCAACTCTAGAAAATTGGAGCGAACATGGCACTCGACACACTAGGAAGAGTCCTACTAATCCTGGAAAAAAGTCTTGTGCCTTAAAAAAATAAGCTTCAACAAGCTAGAACTGCTTATCTTTCATTGCTAATTGAAGAGAATAAGAATAATCCAAAATTTCTTTTCAGTACATTTGCCAAACTTACACAGAATCATAGCTCTGAACCATGTATTCCTTAGCCCTAAGCAGCAATGACTTACTGGGATTTTACACAAGTAAAATTAATTCTATTAGAAACAAAATCATTAGCATCCTCCCTAATGCGATTTCTTCTTCCTCAGTAAGTGAGGCAGCATCATAGGTAACTGTAGAACCTCATCTGTGTTTGAACCGTTTTGATCCAGTTGAGCTTTCAGAGTTATCAAAAATGTTAGCTTCATCTAAACCTTCAACTTGTATTTTAGATCCAATCCCAACCAAATTATTTAAAGATGCATTTCCTTTGGTTACTGCCCCCATTCTAGATATAATCAATCTATCTTTAGTAAATGGATACGTACCACAGGATTTTAAGATTGCTGTAATCAAACCTTCACTTAGGAAGCCTTCTCTGGATCCAGATGACCCAATGAATTATAGACCAATATCTAACCTTCCATTTTTAACCAAAGTCCTGGAGAAAATAGTGGCCATCCAAGTGTGTGAGCATTTAAACACCAATGCTCTGTTTGAGGAATTTCAGTCAGGTTTTAGAGAGTATCACAGCACTGAAACTGCGTTAGTGAGAGTTACAAATGATATTCTCATGGCCTCCGATAAGAATCTTGTGTCTGTTCTAGTCTTGTTAGATCTCAGTGCTGCCTTTGACACAGTTGATCACAATGTTCTTTTAGAAAGGCTTGAACATGTAGTAGGGATCAAAGGAACAGTGCTAGGCTGGTTTAAATCCTACCTGTCTGACAGATTTCATTTTGTAAATGTACATGACAAATCTTCGTCATACTCCAGGGTTACTTGTGGAGTACCACAGGGTTCAGTGCTTGGACCAATTCTGTTTACTATATATGTGCTCCCAATTGGTAATATCATTAGACATCATGGGATAAACTTCCACTGTTATGCTGACGATACTCAGTTATATCTTCCATTAACCCTGATGAACCTAATCGGTTAGGTAGATTACAGGCTTGTCTTGAAGACATAAACAATTGGATGACTCAAAACTTTTTGCTTTTAAATCAAGACAAGACTGAAGTTATCATCTTTGGACCTGAAATTCAGAAAAGGAAATTGCTTAGTCAATCACCTGACCTGAATGGCATTAACTTAGTCTCCGAGAACAAAGTAAGGAACCTTGGTGTTATCTTTGACGAGGGCATGTCATTCAAATCCCACATTAAACAGGTTTGTAGGATTTCCTTTTTCCACCTTCGGAATATTGCTAAGATTAGAAGCATCCTTTCCAGGAGTGATGCTGAAAAACTAGTTCATGCATTTATTTCATCAAGACTGGATTACTGTAATTCATTACTCTCAGGAAGTCCACAGAATGTAGTTAAAAGTCTTCAGCTTGTCCAAAATGCTGCAGCTAGAGTTCTAATGAGAATTAAAAAGAGAGATCATATCTCTCCTGTCTTAGCTTCCCTACATTGGCTGCCTGTTAAATTCAGAATAAATTTTAAGATCCTCCTTCTCACATATAAAGCTCTGAATAATCAAGCTCCATCATACATCAGTGATCTGATTGTTCCATACGTTCCTAACCGAGCACTTCGCTCTCAGACTGCAGGTCTGGTGGTTCCCAGAACATCTAAAAATAGGATGGGAGGCAGATCTTTTAGTTATCAGGCTCCTCTCTTGTGGAACCAACTCCAAGCTTTAGTCCGTGAGGCAGACACCTTGTCTACTTTTAAGACTAGGCTTAAAACATTTTTATTTGATAGGGCCTATGGTTAAAATCTGATGTTAGCCCAGATCTGGACAAGTGGGGGAGTAGAGGGAGGTGGAGTGTACAGTCGGTAAAGACGGCTCTCCCTTGCCCTGCCTCCAACATGCCTCCATCTAAAAGGCTAGGTTATCCAGAGTTTTCTCTGTAGTTGTGCTGCTATAGGCTTAGACTGCTGGAGGACACACTGACCACTTTCCACACTCTACTACTTTCTTCTACAATCTGCTCATTAACTGTATTATTTCCTGCAGTTTCAGCTGTTAACTCTATTTTTTCTGTTTTTTCTCCCCAGAAGAAGCTACAATGATGTTCTGCTGAGCTGTGGTGGCCTCATGGAGGGGGGCATCGTCTTGAACACTGTTGCTGACCACTTAAACATTCTCCATCTCCTGATAATAACATTGTGCTTTCTTTTACATTGAATGTGCTACTACTAGTTTACCCGTTTAATTATAGATTCACTAGGATAAATACAATAAAGTTTATCTCTCACCAAATAGAATTTTACTAAGAAATCACAGTATAACTATAGAAACAAGAGTTGGTTTGTGTGTGTGTGTGTGTGTGTGTGTGTGTGTGTGTGTGTGTGTGTGTGTGTGTGTGTGTGTGTGTGTGTGTGTGTGTGTGCGCGTGTGTGTGTGTGTCTGCTCTGTCTTCTCGATGCCCAGTGAGTCGTGGAGGATGGCTGCTTATACTGAGCCAGGATCTTCTGGAAGTATCTTCCTGTTAAAAGGGAGTTTTCCTCTCCACTGTCGCTGCATGCTTGCTTAGTATCAGGATTGCTGTAAAGTCATGGACACTAGTTAGTGACTCGATGGAATTTGCTGGGTTGCTTACATAGAAAACTTTTAACTGATTGGCTTAGTGACCTGACCTGTATTGGAATGTTTTATTATGTGAAGTGCTTTGAGATAACTCTTGTCGTGATTTGGCGCTATATAAATAAACTTGAACGTTTATCTGGCAGCTGAAAAAGAGAAAAGCAGAGATGTGAAACCTTTTGTAAATGACAAAGGAACTAGAAGGACCAGGGGCCTCATTTATCAAGCTTGCTTACGCACAAAACGGGGTCGGAAAACTGCGTAAGCAACTTTCCACGCAAACTTTGAGATTTATGAAAGAAAACTTGGCAGAAAAATGTGTGCAACTTTAAGTTTACTAAGGACCTGGCTTACACACATTTTGGACATGGAGAGCACCTGCAGTGCTGCTGCTGAGGATACAATTATGAAATCCTGCAGCATCATCACTTGTACTGCTTCGTTTATACACAGAACAAGACTCCCCACACGTACACACACATGCGCTCACACACACGCGCGCACGCACACACACACACACACACACACACACACACACACGCACGCACAGACACACACACAGCCTGAAGCGCAGAATACGGAATGCAGAATATCAGCAGGGGGACAGACTGAGACAGAATGTCATGCGTCTGTGACAGTGTGTGTGTCCTGTCACTGTGACCTGATTGATCATGCGCCCTGGCTACTTGGCCAAGGGAGATCTCTGTTTGGCTGACTGGTTAGCACGTGTGACTTTCACCTGGGAGTCTGGGGATCGAATCCTGATTGGACCATTTTTTATATCCAACACAGATCTCTCTGAAGAACTCACAACATTGATGGCTTCAGCAACGCTAAGTCACTCTGTGGATTTTCTCTTATTTGTTTTGCAAAAGCACTTCCTTTCATTTCTCCACCTCACCCACAGGTACCTCAACTTCTGCTTCTGTGAAATTGCGCTTCCTTGAACTTCCTTGGTCTACAGTTGCCATCGTCATTGGCGGAGCGCTGCAACAGCCGGCTTATGTACACGCATGAGATCCACAGGGCACTTTGCATCGACCATTTATGGCAGTAAGTGGGCGTGGTGAGGGCGGGATGTGACTAAAATGCAGCTGAGAAACATTCTCGTTAGTCTCCGATTTATGAAGCGGAGATTGCGTGCAGCTGTGCGTACTCCATGTTTGATAGATCACTAACCTGCTTGGTGTAAGTACATTTTTTTGCTGAGCTTAAGTACGGTTTTAGTAAGGATTCTAAGCAATGTTTGATAAATGAGACCCCTGCTCTTTTCCTCACAAATACAAAGAAATGAGTGTAAAACCAGCATTAAACAATAGACAGTTGGAGGTTTCAGATTCAAACACCAACAAAAGAGCTTTGGATCTAATCCCAGGAAAGCTTCACACTAAGTGGAAAGGGGCAACAAACTCCTGATGATCCAGAAGATGGAGCATATTGAAGGTCCCTTTAGGGCCTAAACCTTTTTCTGACTGAACTGTAAAACTCCCTCCACAACCAAACCAAACCCTGACTGAGAACAGTCACCACCTTTTTTCCAGGTTCTCCTAAATTTCTCAACAACAAACAAACGTTTGGTTACGATCATTTAAAGGTGAGCTTTTGGTACAAAATACTAAATTTACAGGAAAGACAGCATTACATCATCACATTCCTAGTCAGACTCCCTCTGTGCTAGACTTCCTGCCCAGCTGGCTACCGGTACGTCCGATGCAGCATCCTGATTCGGGTGGTGCTGCTACCTTCGGTCTTCCTCTCCAGCCGTAGCTTCAGTCGTTTTAGTGAGGTCACAAACCTGTTTTGTGTTAATTGTGTTTAAATGGGACCATTATCTGCTGCAGAGGAAGTAAACAGACACATAAAGAGCTGCTGTCTGTCGGATCAGCCTGAGAAATTCTGCTCCGGAGAAAACAACTTGTTTTGTTAGTTTCCACTCATCATTTGTGGTTTTCATGATGTCCGCCTCTCTCGACACAACCCCTTCCACCAACAGCATAAAAAGCACAGACGGAGTTTTGGAAAAACACTCCACACCCACTGGCAACCCTATGGCAACAGGGTGGGACTCCTCCTCAGATGCTTGTGACTTAACTCCTGTGTCTCCTCAGGCTGTGGAGAGCTGGTGTCAGTCGGAGATCCTGTGATGCACAGGAAAGCCGAAACCATCACTGGGAAGTATGGAGTGTGGCTGCAGGACCCGGCGCCTCAGAGCTCCATCTACACCAACAGGACTGTGTGGTGCATCGATGCTGTTGTCACAGATGTGTGTCAGCTCTTCAAGTATGAAGACATGGATCATTTCTCCAGAGGTTTTCCTGAGAAGGTTCTGGTTCTGCCAGAGCCAGTGGAGAGCACAGGAGCAGCCCTGTACCGAGTCTCTCTCTACTACCAGCGTAGACATAGCCGTACTCTGATTCGTTACGACCCGGCCTCTGAGCGTTTGGTGTCCCGTCTGGACCTGCCTGATGCCAGCTACCTTGGCCAGCACCCTTACTCGTTGGGCGGCTATACGGACATCGACCTGGCAGCGGACGAGCAAGGTCTGTGGGCCATCTACAGCACCACCAGAGCTAAAGGAGCCATCGTCATCTCCCAGCTGGACCCAGTGAGCCTGCAGGTGAGGAGGAGCTGGGAAACCAGAATCAGGAAGAACTCGGTGGCCAACGCGTTCCTGGTGTGTGGCCGCCTGTACACGGTGGCCAGTTACGCCACGCCCAACACCACCATCAACTACATCTTTGATACCACCACCGGAGTGGGACGGGCCATCTCTGTGCCCTTCAAGAACAAGTACCATTAAAGCAGCATGGTGGACTACAACCATGCACAAAGGAAGCAGTACAGTTGGGACAACTTCCACATGGTGACCTATGACCTCAGACTGGGCGGGACCAGCCACAGCAGCGGCTAAGTTCCTGATGTTTACTGGACTAAACCACCAGGGTTGACTGCTTGTAGGGATTTTTTTCTTTATTTTTATGCTTAATTTATAAATTAAATGAACCCAGTGAGGTGGTTTTAGGAATCTTATGATGACGCTGATAGTTTTGTCATAAAAGAACAAAGTTTTTTTTCTTTTTGCTTGTTTTAATTTAGTTGGTAACACATAATCTCCTGTTACATTAAATCTGTTACATCTCTCCCAAACACTGGCACCCCTCAGGGATGTGCACTGAGCCCCTTGGTGCTCTTGGACCGCTCAGCCACACCTGAGCTGTATTGTCAGCAGGTCTGTTGAAAAATTAAAGTAGGAATAAAAATGTTTTCCTCCTATCTCATCAGGGAGGGCAGCGCGCTAGCGGCCCCTGTGGATGATCCGCCACCGTCTGCATCCGTCACAGCCACAGCTGACCCATCACCAAATCACCCACAGCACATTCTATATAACCATGTAATCATGTGACTTTTAAAGTGTTTAACTATGTTGTCTCATTTTATACTGCCTATTTTGTGTTTCTATTAACCTCAAACTTTAAAATCAGCAACCACAGATGTCCATACATCCATCCCGATGCCTTTCTCCAGTGGTCAAAGGGCAGGTACCCCTTCACCAGTTCATCCCAGTGGACCAATACTCCTCACCCAACACCACCATCAACATACTGCCAAACTGCAACATGTAAACTGATTAACAAACGCCAGGTAGTCTGTCATTCAGGCGTTTTAGACTCTTGGGGGAAGCTGGAGTGATTAGAGGAAATCCACGCAGGAGAACATTCAGATCCAAACATTCAGTCTCAGCCTCATGTAGAGCCCTGGACCTGCTCACTGCAGGCTGTCTTTAGCACAAACTGCACCACCATGAAGACAATGTCAGCATTCAAATATATAAATAAAAGTAAACCTCAAAAAGGATGATTATTGGAGGAGTAATGAGGACTTTTTATATGGCTGATATGGAGCTTAGAGACATCACAACCATCACAATAAAAGATGAGTACCAAATATTTATGATCAACTCTCGTACATTTAGAATGTATGAGAATGAATGTCCCTGAGATTTAATTGCACAAAGTTAAAATAAAAATTATTATTTTGTTTCATTATTTAAAGCTGAGTTCAGTTCCTCAGCCACACCCAGACCTGATTAGTCAGATGGGTAACAAGTTTTTCAGACCAAACTATCAGACAACAGAAAGTCGGCCAAAAGATCTCAAAGCACAACAAATCCTACCCTGTTCTAGAGAAATTAAAAAAAAAAAATCTGTGGAAGACAAGACAGAAGCAGAACTTACTGGATGTGCATCTGGAGTCAAACTAACACAAAACAACAGTCAGCCAGGGTGGTGGAAGTGTGATGGTCTGGGTCTGCTCTGCTGTTTCACAGGAGCAGGATAAAACTCCTCCACAGTAACAAAGGACTCATCGGTGTTCATAGCAAACACCAAGAGTGTTATGGCTTTGATGTGAGGCCAGGTTGGTTTGGATTATCATCATTTAAAACTACACTTTTTATTTTACCATCCATCAGCCGCGGGGGGCAGCAGCCTAAGCCGGGAAACCCGGACTTCCCTCTCCCCAGCTACTTGGACCGGCTCTTCCAGGGGAATCCAATGCATTCCCTGGCCAGCCGAGAGACATGTCCTGGGTCTTGGGACACGCACGTAAAACCTCACCAGGGAGGCGTCCAGGAGGCATCCTGACCAGATGTCCAAGCCACCTCAACTGGCTCCTCTCCACGTGGAGGAGCAGCGGGTCTACCCTAAGCCCCTCCTAGATGACCGAGCTTCTCACCCTATCTCTAAGGGAGAGCCCAGCCACCCTGCGGAGAAAACTCATTTGGACCGCTTGTATCCACGATCTCGTTCTTTCTGTCACTACCCAAAGCTCGTGACCAAAGGTGAGGGTAGGAACGTAGATCGACCGATAAATAGAGAGCTTTGCCTTCCGGCTCAGCTCTCTCTTCACCAAGACAGGCCGGTGCAACGCCCGCATCACTGCAGACGCAGCACCAATCCACCTATCGATCTCACGCTTCATCTTTCCCTCACTCATGAACAAGACCCCCCGAGATACTTAAACTCCTCCTCCTACTTCTGTTTTACTTTTATCAAATTTGAATTCTAATTTGGCGGCGCAGTGGTTAGAGCTGTTGCCTTGCAGCAAGAAGGTCCTGGGTTCGCTTCCCGACCTGGGATCTTTCTGCATGGAGTTTGCATGTTCTCCCTGTGCATGCGTGGGTTCTCTGCGGGTACTCGGGCTTCCTCCCACAGTCCAGAAACATGACTGTTAGGTTAACTGGTCCGTCTAAATTGTCCTTAGGTGTGTGTGTGTGTGTGTGTGTGTGTGTGTGTGTGTGCATGATTGTTTGTCCTGTGTTGCCCTGCGATGGACTGGCTCTCTGTCCAGGATGTACCCCGCCTGATTGCCCGTTGACCGCTGGAGATAGGCACCAGTCCCCGCGTGACCCTACATGGACAAGCGGGTTCAGAAGATGGATGAATGAATTCTAATTTGATTCGTAGTCGGGTCAAACCAAATACTTTAAAAAATGGGACCCAATGCCTCCCTGCTTGACACTCAGCATTAAGGGGTTGGATTGGGGGATGAAACCACCAAATGTCTCCCGAGCGCGGCTGTGTCTGCAACTCACCACTCCCCCAGGGGATGGGTCAAATGCGGAGAACAAATTTCACACACACATCAGTGTGTGTGACAACTAATGGGACTTTGACTAATATTAAACGTTTAGGTTTGACATAAATTAGAAGAAATCTATGAGGGGTACAGTACTGGACAACGTACTGTGTTGTGACACACTGCCCTCTAGGGCTGGCTGGCTGGATCTGCACTTGAGCAGAAACGTTTGATCAGTTCACAATTTAGAATCTGGGTCGTGTACGCGGTCTGGATCTGACCTCTCCATCACCCTCATGTCTTCAGTCTGGGTCAGGGTTAGGGTTAAAGCTGCAGGTTTTACAGGTGAGAGCAGCTCAGCTCTGTATGAGGAGATGAGACGTGTTGTGCTGTGATAACGACCGTCAGGAGCCCGAGCAGCAGCTGATGGAAACTTGGATGAGTGTGTTGACTTTCCCCTGCGTAAATATAGAGCCACAGCTCAGAATGAAAGCACAGAGAAAGCAGCCCCACACATCCAACCCTGGCCTTCACACTGCACGAAAACGCGTAACTGACATTAAATTACATCTATTCATGATGCAAACTCGTTCATTTCGTTTATTTGGCAGGAAAAAGAATTGCACAAAATATGAGTTCAGCTCAGTAAAAGATAAGCAGCAAAAAGAAAAAAGAATTCAGGTGAGAAGAAACTTTAGCTGAAAACCAAATAAAGCAAAAAGGGAATTTGAAAGTCCCATTTTTTCATGTTACACATGTTCCACAAACACACACGCTTATCGTTTCCGGTCTACAGTCCAGACTCCAGCATAAGCCCTGTCGAGGTTCTCTCTCAGAGACATGAGCACCAGGTCCTGCAGACAGTCCCAGGTCAGCCACAGCCTTCCCACCAGGCTGTACTGGCAGTAGCCCATGGCCAGGCCGAAGCCCACATCGGTCACATGGTTTCTGGAGAGCAGCAGTTGGGACAGACTCACCAGGACGGCCCAGCCCACCACCAGGACCCGCACCGAGGCCGTGTCCACCAGCTGGGCCAGGAAGAAGCGGGCACACAAGGCCGCCCTGGAGGCATGGCCGGAGGGAAAGGAGTAACGCTCCACAAAGAAGGAGGAGAGGAGGTCCGATCGGTTCTGAGCAGGAGTTCTACGTTTGACCAGCCTCTTCACGGTTCTGACCAGCAGCAGGTCCAGAATCAGAGCTTCAGGAGGGAAAGGGACATGCAACACAGAGAAAATCATTTAGGTCTCCAGACGTGTCTGTCATTGGAACACTGACCTAGTCTGCTGGTAGAACAGAGGAAAGATGCACCTCTTCTATCAGTTACCTGGTAAACACACAGCAACTAAACCAGTACACTCAACATGAACGCAAAACCGGTCCAACTTAAATATCGGAGTGCTGGTAGTTTAAGGTGGTTGTGTTCAGTTTTAGCTGAGCTTTTGGTCACTAGGAGCTGTTTTCTGGAGCTGACTCTGACTAAATCCTCAGTCAGCTCCATGTGCCAAGAATAGCTCTGGTATTTCACCAAAGCACAACAGTGGAAAGGCTGGACACGTGAGTTTAAAACGACCTGTGAACAAAATCTATAGCCTTGCTGTTTGCATGTCTCACTCTGGTTTTGGCACAACTGTGCGTAAAGGCGCGCTAGTTTTGTTCTAATAAGGTGGCTCAGTTAAGGAACCACACATGTTTACTCAGGCGAGACTATACATGAAAACTTATGTAAATAATTAATTGAACGTGGACAGCAGGAAGCCGGTGCAGCTCTCCAGGAGTAGACACTTTGTCTCACCCAGGGTCAGATTCAGCATGACCTCCTGCTTCGCCGCGCTCTCTCCTCGGAGCAGAGAGTACACGGTCCCAGAGAGCCACGGGATGACATGTCCGGAGAACTCCACCAGCCGCGCCAGAGGCCGGATGCTGCCCCACGGTGAGCCCTCGCAGGCGCACACTCCGAGCCTCTTGGACAGCCACAGGTCCACCGCCAGCAGGAAGCGGAGCGTTATGGTGAAGATGGGCTGCTTCAGACTCACGGAGAAGACTTCGCTTTGCGCTCCAGGAGAAAAGTAAGGGCAGCTGGAGGCCCGGCGGCGGGCTGGGTGGCCCTCTGACCGGCTTCCACTCACCACTGCTCGGCAGCTGTTCCGTCTGCTAACCGCTGAGGAGGACATGTCTCTGTCTGAGTGTCCTCGGAGATCAGTGTCCTCCTGGATCCCGCTGCGCTCAGACGCGCACCTAACGGGTCCCTCCACTTTGGAACCGGATCTGCTCACGTGACCAGGGATACCGATTAAATCATCTCTGTCCCAGGGTGTGATTTCAAAGTGTGGGAACTCCTTTTGTAGGTTATAAAATGTTTTGTTGACACGTGAACTCTGTTCAGGTTTTCAGATCAGGCAAAAGCAATTTGATGCTTTTATTCTGAGTTTAGTTTCAGTTCGTGTTGCGATTTTTTACTTAAATTATAAACGTTGTAGCCATTATTTGTCATGATGATAATAAATGTTTTAGTTTGAGTGGACTGGAGGAGGCACGACCCATCCTGTGGAAGTCTTGATTCGAACTTCAGGTTGCTTCTGTGGTCCCGTGGAGGTTGTGCGCGTGCGCCTCGTAAGTGAAACTTTCCGCCTTCCTCTGTCTGAGCTGCTGTCAAACGCCACATCAGAACGCGCACCATGCCGGGACTGCTGCTCGGAGACGTGTTTCCTGACTTCGAGGCGGAGACCACCGTTGGAAAAATCAAATTCCATGACTTTCTCGGTGATTCGTGAGTAGATTTGTTGATTCTTTACAGGAAACCTCCACTTTAGGAAGTTCAGTGAAGGGAGGAAACTCACTTCCTGACTTAAGAGCAGATGCAGCATTAATACACGCACTTGTTCAGCTGCCCATTAAGTAAATATCTAACCAGCCAATCAGATGGCAGCATTGGTCCGCCTTGAGTAGACCATGGTTCCCAGTCTGCGGTCTGTGAAGGATGCAAGTTTGTTATTTTTGTAAAAATTATATTTGAATCTAAATAACGCACCCAAGGGTAAAATCAAAGCTCAGTATGACTCTATATGTCTGTATAACGGTTGTATTAATCAATTTAAATGTGTTTATTTATTTTATTTAAACGTTATTTAAAAAGATGAGTCAATTGAGAACTCATTCTCGTTTACAACGACGATCTAGCCAACAGGCAGCAGCAACAGACTGTTAGCTTTACACCAAAGAACAGCAGAGAAGATAAAAACAATTAGACATAAAGACTAAGGACTATTCCCATATATGATATGTAAGCAATCAAAACAGACGTAAAACCATCTTTACGCACTCAGAAGCAGGCACACTCATCAGAAACTACCTGTTACAGTGATTTGTTGAAGGTAGATAATGGAATGTAGGTAGTGACCTTTAGTGATATTAATTAAATGCAACTTGTGCGTGTGTGGGTAGGAGTTGGGGTTGGGGGCAGGGGCGCAGATAGGATTTTCAAACTGGGAGGGGGGGGGGACAAAGTTCCAATGTACCCTCCCCCAAACACACACACACACACACACACACACACACACACACACACACACACACACACACACAAACTATTGCAAGCGCCTTAACTAGAGCTCAGTCAGTTTGTGTAATTTCCTCCAACGGTTTACGTAAAAACTAACATTTATATACGTGTTTGAAGCCGTTATGCAGCGGAACGCTGGCAGCAAAGCTCTGCCTGATCAGCACTATAAATAATAAATGTTCCGCACTTGAATAGCGCCTCAGAGTAAGGACTCCAAAGCGCTTTACACTACAGTGTATCATTCATCCATTCACACACATTCACATACTGATGGTGATGAGCTACGATGTAGCCACAGCTGCCGTGGGGCGCACTGACAGAGGCGCCCCACTATTTAAATCAGTCATTTGTTATTCTCCCAATCAATTACTAACCAAAACCTCATGCTTTATGCAAAACATGAAATGACTTTCAGCATACCGATCTTTACAGAAAACATAAAAGCCCTAAAAAACTGCACATAAAATATAATAAGAAACAATATTCACTTATCACTTAGAGCGGTTCCCAAACTTTTCAGCCTGACCAACAGATGTTCCTTCATATTTTTACTTTATTTAGAAAATTTAATTATATTTGGAAAGTTTTAATTTATATATAAATATTTAAAGCTCTTATATTTTACTTCTTTTATGATTATGTGGCACACTTTGACTTCCATAAGTAACGCATCAGCATCTGCCTCTTTTTTACGGCTTATTTTTTACACTGTCGCTACGTCTGTCACGTTTGCGGTGTTTTATCATCATTTATACATCCATCACATCCCAGAGAAGGTTAAACCAACATCAGACCCAACGTTTGGAGCTTGTAAACTCCACACACCTCTCGTGCAGCACCAGCTGTCTGATGCTGCAGCAGCGTCAATCTTCCCGGCTGGATGAGTGAATTTCTTCATCAGAGTCAATATTCTGCTTCATAATCAGAGTCAGTCATTACCAGACAAAGTGATCAGTCAACAAAGACCAGACCTGCTGGCAGTTATACGTTTTATCTAATATTTGCGCTCTTCATGCTGCGTGCATCTCCTCCTCTCCCCGACTGGGAGCCTCTCAGCGGGAGGCGGTTTTCAAACTCTAAAAACTCCCAAAATTTGCTCAGCCTGAAGGTTCCACATCTCCACTATCTTCTGATGTAAAGTAGTAACTTCATGAGGGATCATATTTGTAGATGAGACTTGTTAAAGTCAGCAATGAGGCTTTGGCGCTTTTAACGAGTAAGTCCCAACACTGACAACAACGTACTGAAACTAGAACCAACATGCATAAACAGACAGATCGGTCCCGCCTACTTATACTGTTGGTCTTTTTTAAATACGCAGTAATCGTTGCTTGTCTTTTTCGCTTCATCCTGCGTCCTGGCAGCAACCACTTTGGCGCCTCTGGAGCGACGCTCTGGAGTCGGTGTTTGTTTACGTCATGTTGCATTCAATGTAATTGGAAGAAGGAGCTTCAAGCGCTTACCCTCCGATTTTGTTTACTTTCTGGCCTTAGTTGGGGGGGGACGGATCAGGGTCGATCTGAATCTGGGGTGGACAGATCCCCCCCCCCCCCTGTCCCCCCCCCCCCCTATCTGCGCACCTGATTTGGGGCCCTGGCTAGTCTTGGACACAGGCAAGGAGGTCCTCAAGGAAAAAAGGTTGGGAACCACTGATCTGGACCACCTGCTGAAGTTCAAACTGAGCATCAGAATGGAGAAGAAATGAGATTTCACAGACTTTGAACGTGGCATGGTGTTTGGTACCAGGCTGGCTCACTGGGTTTGGAACCTCTTTGGTGTGTTCTTGCTGTGTTGAGTTTCAAATTCCATCTTTCGGTTCTTTTTATCCGGTGGTTATTCGGATAAACGAAGGAAGCAACGCCACCATCGGTGTCGGCCTGATGATGTTTGCAGCCGCAAACGAAACGTCGCAGGTAAATAAACCTTTTCTGTGTTTTAAAAAGAACCGAAAGACGGGTTTGGAACCTGCAACTATCTCCAGGGTTCTAGATGATAGACAACAGAAGCTCAGATCAGGTCAGGTTCCTGCAGAAGCACACCAGCTGCTCCAGATGGACTCCAGCAGCAGAAGAACCTAGCAAGAACCTCGCTTGGAACAGGAAACTGAGGTTACGGTTCACACCGGATCACCAGAACTGGACCAGAAAAGGCTTGATGATTTCCTGGTTTGATGAGTCTGGATTTCAGTTGCCGGGTCAGAATTTGGTGTCACCAGCATGAAAGCTTAGATCAATGCTACCTGAGTATGGTTGCTGACCACATCTCTTAATGAACACATGGACCCATTCTGATGCTACTTCCAGCACCATGTCACAAAGCTCACATCGTCTCTAACTCGTTTCTAGAACGTGATCATGGGTTTGCTGGACTCCAGTGGCCTCCACAGTCCAGAACCTTTGGGATGTGGTGGGATGGGAGGTTCTCATCATTGAGGCAGCTGACGCTGTCAGGATGGACCAGAACCTCTGATTA